>NC_069397.1:19735166-20042562 GCF_027475565.1 Acinonyx jubatus
TGGAATAAGAATGCAGCCATCTCAGGTGACTGCTGTTGAAGGGACCGCCACACTAATTCGGTGGTAAAGTTCTGCCTCTGTCCTTCGAATGGCTTCTTGTAAAGTAATGACACAGATTCTCTCATGGAGACTGAGAAAATACAAGGCTAGTTCAAACCAAACAACATTCAGGAGCTCCGGTGTTAGAAATGGTAGAGTTGGAAGAGATTCCAGAATTCATCTGGCCTAACCTCCCATTAGAATGCCTTCCTGAAAGCCTTCCCATGGAGAGTACTGCTTATCTGCTGGTGGCTTTCCTCATTGGAGAGGGTTTTTGCTTTTGCTTTTGCCTTTGCTTTTTAATTTTATTTTTTAACTAAAATGATTTCCCTATAACTTTCTCTCCTTTAGTTTTAGTTCTGCCCTTTAGAACAACATACGACTATTCTCCCTCTTCAACATAACAATCCTTCAGACATTTGAAGACGGCCATCATGTCTCCCCTAATTTTCTCTTCTCCAGGTAGAACATCCCCATTTCTTTCAGCCTTTTCTTAAATTAGATGGTTTAGTGACCTCGTCAGTCCTGGTTGTTCTCATCTGAAAGCCCTTTAGGTTTCCAGAGTTCCTCTTAAAAGAGGTGCCACTGAGGATGGAGAGCAGTGCCTCAGGTGTGACGGGGCAAGTCCAGAACAGTGGGCAGGCCTGTTCCACAGTTAAGACAGCACCTGCCCGCTGCATGAGTTAACTTTTTTAACAGCCCCATCCCATTGTTGATGCATATTAATCTTGGGGTTAATGGAAATCAGATTTTTTAAATATGAAGTACTGTTAAGGCAGTGTCCCCTCCTCTCTAATTGTGTATTTGACATTTTTAGTTGACTCTCTGAATCTAAACGCAGATACGTATGTATCTCTATTAAATGTCATATTCTTCTTTTTGATCCATTTGTTCTAGCTCAGTCATTTCAAACATTATTTTTGTCATTTGTCCCATTATATATCTCTCTCGGCATTGTGTTATTTGCAAATTCGGTAGATATGTCTTATCTTTCAAGTTACTGATAAAAAATAATGTTGAATACCCAGAGCTTGGAGAGAGAGAGAGAGAGAGAGAGGGCGCCAAAGCCAGCAAGCCCAAAAGTACTCCACTGGAGAACTCTTTTGCCAGTGACACGGATTTAAAATTCTTGGGGAAAGACTGTTCTGTAAATTAAAAATATTTTATTATCCAGTCTACATTTTCTCTTATTATCTTACAAGAGATTTCACGGAGGGCTTTTTTGGAGTCAATATGTAACTTCCACCACATGCCTCTGACCTACCAGTGTAGTCATTTTACCTGAATAGGAAGTGACATCTATTTGGTGTCTTATTCTTGTTGAACCCGCCTTAGCTCCTAATAATTGCTAATCACAAACCATCTATTTTATTTATTCTGGAAGATCTTGAGTGTCCATAATTGCAGATTGATACATTGTCCGCACCTTTAGTGACAATTTTATTGTTGGGTTGATTTAGTCAGTTTCCAGATGAAATAGGTTGGGTGTATATTAATGGATGAGCTTGTTTATAGTAAATTACTCTGTACAATGATCTTTGAAGAGAAATCAGTACATTTTGTCCTATCTACTTACAAACTAGAAGTAACTTAATGGTAATGTCAGCATACATCACTGACAACTAGTAACCAAGAATGGAATAAATGAAGGAGATAAAGAGGAAAACCAGTGTACCTTTCAGAGAACTCCTTCCTGGTTCCTGGAATTTTATGGAAGTGCAGTGGACATTTAGGGCTTCTGAACTGAAGTTTCTCCTAGTTTACAGAAGGGTGTAGGTAAGGTAGGTGGGGGTAGAGGCCCAAAACTTAAGTGCCTAAGGGTCTGGACAGGCAATGTGAACGAACGAAGGTGACCAAGTAAAAGAAGTAAGAGCCGCGGGGACTGTGACAGGCCCTGGCGAAAAGAGGCAGCCACAACCCAGCTCGGGCCGTTTGTTGTTGTCCGGGCTGGGTGTGCCAGGTCTTCTGATTCTGTGAGACCCTAGAAATCAGGGTTTTTATGTGAAATTTCGTGCTGGTCAAATAATGGCAATTAAATTTGAATCTTGGAAAGTACTAATCAGAACAAAGCGTGCTTACAGGCCACCAGCTTGCAACGTCAGTCTTAAGCTGTGGCCACGCAAGAAAAAGAAAAACGTACACCTGAGGAATGAAAATGTCTCTTTCCCTCCCCCCTCACCACATCCTATTCCTTTTTCACCAAGAATCTGAACACGTGATGGGGTCACCTCCTTTCTCTCCCATCTCTCAGGTCGTGGCAACCTTTGGTGGTTGGTCACAATTGGTTCATCGTGCTAGATCTATCTTAAAGTTATAAAAGCAGAAGGAGGATTGACTAATTGGGTAAAAGTCATCTAAGCGTTTTTCACTGTAGTTCAGGAGGAGTGTCACTCAACACTGAGCCTTAAGTCTTTGGTTTCAGAGATCTGCCACATCTCGTGTTTGGTTTAGAACTGTAAGAGAGTAGTTTTGAAATTTTTATTCAAGCAACAAGTTTCATTAAATGTTCATTAAACTCTGGTACATACGTGTTGGTCTCAAATTAATGCCTGTTTTAGTGTGCTTGTAAACATGTTGCTTGCTGAAACAAGTCACTTCTAGAAATAATCCATGTTTGAGGCCACATTCTGCCTTCACCTGCCCCTGTCCCTGTGATTTATTCAAGTACTTAAATACTTGCTTTAGACAGAATCCTCTGCGAGCTGGGGCAAAATATAAAGATGAAGATAGGGACCTGCCTTTAAGTAAATATTATGTTATTAAAATTTTTTCCTTAAAGTTTGGTTATGTTTTCAGTAACCTTAGCCCCTCATACCATAAAAGGAAGTGCTATGTAACCTCATCATGAGAGGCTTTATTAAGCCTAACCATTTATATTCAGGCTCTTCCCACAGATTCATTTCTGAAATTATCCATTTTTTCCCTAGCTGTCTTTGGCCAGTAAATATTGTCTCCCCTTTTTTTGAGCTTATTTACTGACACTGCATTATTTTAAGTAGAAAGTAGTAAGAATTTTTTTTCTTTTTAACGTAATCGAATATATATATATATATATTTTCAAGATGTGAGAAAAGTGTTAAACAAACTATGTGTCTGATATATAACTTTGTTCTTTGATAACTATGGTCTCACCCTTCTGACCTGGATAGGTTTATGTTTTTCTTTAGAAGAATTTCTGAATAACGGGATTATTTGCATTTAAATACATTTGGAAGACGACTAACATGTGGTCAGATGATTTTAATCTTTGGCAGTGCTTTCATTTCAAATATTGGTACTGGGATAAATATACCTTCTGATTATATTTTAATTTTTAAAGACCTTTTTAACCTGAAAGTGTTAAAATGAGTATGTAGGAGTGAGCTGGATTGTTGGTTTGAACTACCCAGGATTTTAGTTATTACGTATTTATTATTCTGACTTCAGAAGACTCCTACTTTGCATGAGGATGTTACTATACTGTAGTGTGCTGTGAACTTTAATTTGTCCTTTCCTTTAGGTGTTCAATTTGTCTGTCTGTGTCACTTAGTCATTTTTTGAACTTCTCTCAATCCCTGTCCCAGCTAGAATTCTGAATGTAATCCTCCCACTTCTCCCAGCTTATAATGTAATCAAAATTGTTTATTTTATAATTTATTATTTTGGTGCAATTTTCTTTGATACAGTTTTGGTTTTAGGATTCTTTCATCCCATTTTATTATTTGAATTAGCCACATAAATTATTTGTTCATGTTACTTCTTAAGTTTAGTAGCAGCATTATACTTTAGCGACCAAGTACATAGTTCACAGTGAGTATTTGAGTAATGATGCATTTTTAAAATTGGGTATATGTGGCATTTATTTTAAGCCATTTGTTAATGACATTTGCCCATATTGCTTTAACAATCACCTAAGTTGCTCCTTAATGTTAGAGAGGTTCTGTTGGGAATATAAGAGTGCTTAGGATATTATGTTACAGTAAGATGTTGTGTACAAGAAAGTCTGTCCTATTTGAGCTTCATATGAAACCTCTGTGTCCCCCTGTATCAAGGTCCTAAAAGGCTTTTCTTTTAATTAGGATACATAGTCTTATGTTTAAAATTATACAGGAGCTTATGTTATAGATTCTCATTAAGGAAGCCACTGCTTGTACATTTAAAATTTTTTTGCCATATTGTTAGGATATTAAAGGACGCCACAAGGTGGAGTTTGCCTATTCTGATCTTTAAGTGTCAGTAGTTAACATGTAGATATTATGTGTTTCCCATGTATCTACGATCATCTATAAATTTTGGTTCTTCTAATGCTTGGTGAAGCATTTCTTGACATTGATGCACACTTATGTCCTTTTCTAAAGTATGTTAGGCATGCTCAGTTAACAGCTTTCTTATGATTTGTGTTGCAGTTCATCTTTGTTGGATACTATATTTTGACTTCTTAACCTATTTTGAGAAATATATTAAAAGATTTCATGCCTACTAGTTAGAAGAATTGTCATTGTTAAAATTGTTATTAAGAGTAATGGCATTATTATTAGGAATGAATGTAAAAAATACTTCACTAGGCAAAACAAAGAAAACAGTAAGAGGAGTAAAAGCAGAGAGGCCCAGAAGACTTTAAGAAGAAAGTGAAATATTTTATTTATTTATTTATTTATTTTTAATGTTTATGTTTGAGAGAGAGAGAGCGCGAGTGAGCATGGGGGGGAGGGGCAGAGAGAGCGGGAGACATCGAATCTGATGTAGGCTCCAGGCTCTGAGCCTCAGCACAGAGCCTGACGCAGGGCTCGAACTCATGGACCACAAGATCGTGACCTGAGCTGAAGTTGGATGCTTAGCTGACTGAACCAGCCAGGCGCCCCAAGAGTGAAATATTTAAAAACAGAACACTTAACTATAGTTTTGGTGACCTCGGTACAGTTTTCAATTTGAGATATGTTTTTGCAACTAGGAGAAAGCTATATGTGATATCTCTGAGCCCTAGTAACTAGGTTACACACAGTATAGTTAAATAGGCTGTTTCAAAGTATTAACTTAAAAATTCATACTTGAGATATGTAAGTGGATAGAATTATGAAATTAAAAGTACATTAATATTACTGCATTTGTACACCTCTGAGTTGGGTTTGGAAAGGATCAGACGGTAAGATGAGAAAAACAGAAGCTAGGAAATCCACACTTATTTCTGAAAAGCTGTATGGGAGTGCTGAGAAGTACTTGGCTGGAACTGCTCTTCCTGTAGATCTCCTAGTGCTACTGCTCTTGACTGTGTTCTGCTGAACTTTTCCTTCCACCTCATAATAGCCTGCAATCCCAGGCAAGGTTAATTGATACCTTGACCTTTCTGAATTCTCCCCTTTCCTTAAATTCTAACTTTTGCAGACTTTAAGTCTTTGCAATAGAGTTTTTATGCCCCAGATGTAAAGTTCCATGACACGTTATAAAAAACAATATTAAAAGTACCCTATTTGGGAATAGCTGGAATGGGTTTAATTCCATGGAGCCCTTTAGAGTTTGATTGTTTTGTTCCTAAATATTGCAGCTGATAACATTCCCTTTATGATTGGTTAAATACATGGAACCAATAAAGATTTCACCTCATGTTCTTATATACGCAATAAATTGCAGAGTGAATCAAAAGTATCTCGTATGCCCTCTTTAAGGCATTCTGTGCAAAGATACATAGGAATTTTGGTCATTCTGTTATATGCCTTATGTGATTGTTCACACAAACACTCTTCATTTAAGTCTTTATTGCCTGACGTTTGAAACCTTTCCTCCTCTCTGCCTTATTAAGTAGCAGGGCCTGGCTGGCTTAGGCAGTGGAGTGTGTGACTCTTGATCTCAGGGCTGTGAGTTCAAGCCCACAATGGGTGTGGAGCCTACGTAAAAAAAAAAAAAGAAAGAAAAAAGAAAAAGAAAAAGTAGCACTTGTCATCTGATTGACATATGGGCCCTCAGCACTTCTAAGCAGAAAGCCAGCATCCAATATGCAGGAATTTTCCACCTAAGAACTTAGAAGCTCTGACAAGCTTCAAATGATTAAGTTATATTCTAGTATTTAGTAATGATTTCTTATATTCTAAAAAGAGATACTGCTGAACTAAATTATTCCACGCAGAGAAGGAAAATGTGATTCTGGTACATCAGTAGGTATTTTTAAAAAGAATCTTTATACACACAAATGCACACTCATTTTTGACCCTGTAATACTCATTTTTGGGAAGTCTGTCCTAAGGAAACCACTAAATATGGAGAAAAATCTTACATGGAAGGATATCGATCACTTCATAGTGGAGGTGGCCACCCATAGGAATGGAGCTGTCTAAAATGATGTTTCTGGAATTATGAAAAAGTCCTTATATAAAGGATGTAAAAGTATATAAATTATACATATTGTATTTGCAGCAATGTAAGAAGCACACAGAAAAAAATCTAAAAGGAAGTACCCTAAATTTTAATCAGTTGCTTCAAGTGATGGGACTCTAGGTGATTTTTTTCTTCCTTCTTTTATTTTCCTCGTATCTTATCATGAACATATATTGTATTTTGACAGTAAAAAAAAATAACAAACTTTAAAAAGAAAGAAAAAGTATGCCATAAGATATTATAATTTATTCTAAGATGATATTTTAGGTGAGTCATTTTGAAAGGATTACACTTTTGAATTGTGGAAGGATTATTTTTGCTTGAGTTTAGAAATGAAGTAGGAAGCAACTCTCTGAAACCGTTACTCCGTTTCTGCTTGAGACCTGAAATGAGAAATGTGGCCCAGTGCTGATACTCTGGAATACAGTTCAGATCTTCACACTGTTCTCTAGTCAGGTGTTGTCAGTCAGCTAATCAATGACAAATGTGCCATCCGGTATAAATGCTTTCTCCTAGATGGAGAGCCTGCTTAGGGCAGCTGTTAAAAGCACATGCTAAAGGCGTAAAATGGGTGTCTAAGTAGCTTTTCATGTCTAAAAGTGTCTTAAATAACCACTATAACGTTATGGAGTCATTGAAGCATATTTTATGAGTTAATAGTTGCCTTAAGTTTTAAACTAGCTGTATCTAGAGTATGTATCTATATTATTTGTCATACAGGAGTATGAACTGCTGTTCTGCCTGTTGGAGGCTATACTATAGTTGGGGGAAAATAATAATCACTATAATTACTATCTGACATGCAAAAGTAAACCGAGCAGTAAAGTCAGAATATATTATGTCATGAATGGTAGGGAATACTTTCTTAAAATACAAAAAAAGGAGCTGTGTGAAAACAGATTCCATACTTGAAAAAATGTTTATGAGAAATCATTGTGACTGATTTTAATGTGATGGCAGCTAGCTTTAATACTAACCCCTCTCTTGCCCAAGTTAAAAAATGAATGTAAACATTTTTTTTTAAATTTTTTTTAACATTCATTTATTTTTGAGACCGAGAGAGATAGAGCATGAATGGGGGAGGGGCAGAGAGAGAGGGAGACACAGAATCGGAAGCAGGCTCCAGGCTCTGAGCCATCAGCCCAGAGCCTGATGCGGGGCTCGAACTCACGGACCACGAGATCGTGACCTGAGCTGAAGTCGGACGCTTAACCGACTGAGCCACCCAGGCGCCCCAAACATTTTTTAATCCTCCATCAGTAAAGATGAATAAAAAATCACAGAGAGCCCAAAGCTGAAGCAGAAGCTCTAATGCACTTGTAGCCAGTGTTCTCACTTTAAATTCTGTGCATCTCTAATTGATTTGGAATTATGCACTTTGAAACTCTCATTGTAGGTCTGTTACAGTCTATGAGTTTGGGATGTTGGACCCGATTTTTTACAGATGCATGTTTGCAGTTGTTGGTAGTCTGCAATTAGAAGCCTCAGTAAATTTCATGACTAATAGCTGTTAGCCTCATTTTGAATGAATACTTACGGTCACCACGTAACTGTCAGATACTGCTTTTGGTATTGGTTTCAAGGGCTTCCCTTAGTGTTTTGGGTCA
The DNA here is from genome assembly GCF_027475565.1 of Acinonyx jubatus. Lineage (NCBI taxonomy): Eukaryota > Metazoa > Chordata > Mammalia > Carnivora > Felidae > Acinonyx > Acinonyx jubatus. The sequence goes on from NC_069397.1 coordinate 19,743,161, forward strand.
ACCAAGACCAGCCTCTAAGGGATATGTAGATACTGTATATAACCGCCTTAGGTTTCCTTGCCTGGTACGTGAGTGTTTTGAAAAAGTACACATAGATAGGTGTTTTTTTTAAGTTGGGCAATTTGTTACAGGATATATTTATTTAAATATAGAAAGCATGAGATGCATCCTATTACGGTGGCGACTCAATTTGTGTGTGCGATGTTTAATTGAGAGATGTTATTTTCAGTCCCCCACTTTTGTGAGCTCTGCTGTGAACTGCAAATTGTGTGCATGTGTATATAAAAGGTTAAGAGCCCGGGTAGCTGAGTGGGGTGCCATGCTGTTAGCAGACGACGAAGGCAGTATTACTCACCAGGTGCACGCCGTCAGCTCTGTAGAAGATTCCATCTTCATGGAGTCATCTCATGGTCCACTTTTTCTTGAAGCCAGGTAACATTTCCCCCAACCAGCGGGTTGGCCTTGGTGGAGTTTTTCCAACTGGAAAAACTGAAACCGAAGAATTTTCTTCCCCTAACTTAAAATAAATAATTAAGCATTGCCTGTTGGAAGAACTAACTCACAAGGTGGAATGAACCTGTGTTACCACTTTGCTTTGTAAAATAATACTTATGTCAGGAGTGATTTTTATTTTTATTTTTTAGGAACTGGGGAGGATAAGAAATGGGAGTGCTGTATGTTGTGTTGCCATGGTGATAAGCATGGAGCACTCTGGCTTGTATTACAGACTGTTTCTAGAGATGCGCAGGTTGCATTTTGTGATAACTAATCTGATTGTCACCCTTTGACTATTGCTGAGGCAAAGTAGTTTTGTACAGTTGATATTCTTGGCTCTTAACTCTTTTGCATATGTCAGTGTCTTGGTCTTTTAACGATGTCTGACTTTTGCTTCAAATCTGTTTGTTTCACTTAGTTGTAAAATAACCTAAACTAGACAGCCTCTCTAAACTCCTAATTCTCTAAATTTTCTGTATCTCCTCAATTGTGTTCAGTTAACTCAAAGTTCAGTGATACTTGAATAAAATATTCCAGCCTTTGCTTTAAAGCTTTATCCTCTCTATGGTAAGCTGTCATACTTGAGACTCTTGACGGTGCTTAGCAGTGTTATTAACTGAGCATGCTCACAAACTCAGTTTGTGGTACAGGCTGTCCCTGTTCTTGTCATGCACAATATGGCTTCTTTTACGTCATTTACCTTTCAGTCCATCTTGTTTCATTATGTCCTTTGGTTGGTACCATTGTCACTGCCTGTCTAATAATCAGGGTTGTTTTTGTTTGTTGTTGTTTTTTTTAAATTTTCTTTCTTTAATCAGCAGTAACCAGATTAATGTGAGCTGTTAAACCTTCCCCATCCCCTTTGGGATTTTTTTGGTAAATTTTTATGGGGCTCAGTGTTCCCAAAGTTGATTTTAAGCAATGCTCTTAGAAAAGTATTGTCACTTGTCGCTTAACTGCTTACAAGATAGTTTTCAATTCCTGGGGACAGGAGATTGTATATTAAGTCCCATGAAATTGACTCTCAAAATTGTGAGATCTCAGTTTTACCTCTCATTTTGAAGGACTGTGGTGGTATTAAAAACTGGTAGGTTGATTTGTCTATGTTCTCCATTTCCCATGTGAAGAAAACACACAATTTTAGATGTTTATTACTCCCAGATAGTAGCTAGTTGTAAAGACATTTGTCTTTATTAATGTCTACATTATATCGTAAGATAATGATGATATAAACAATGTACATGTGGCTACATGGGTAAATGATTTTGGTAAGCATTACTGTATGCAATTAGCCTGACAAGTGTGCTAATACTTCCCTAAAAGTAGACTGTTCATATAATTGGTATTTTCATACTAATCATGTTTTGAACATTAATTATATTTTCTAACTACAGGCACGTGACACAAGCTGACCTCAAGAGCTCCACGTTTTGGCTTCGAGCAAGTTTTGGTGCTACTGTTTTTGCAGTTTTGGGTTTTGCAATGTACAGAGCATTGTTGAAACAGCGATGATTAAAAAAAAAAAAAAAATACTGGCCCCACCAAAAACAAATACTTTTATGTATTTATGTATGCTTTAAATTCTGCTAGAAATATTGAGATATTTATACATGCAGAGTTACTTTATTAATATTTGTAATTCATGCATAAGAGTATTTTAATGATAGTTATAACTGCAGTATTGACTAGCATTGGAAAGAAACAGCTTAACAGCCAAACTAAAATGGCTAAATTTCAGAGGCCAAAAGGGAATATTTTGTAAATAATGTACATATTCAGGCAAGATATGGTCTCCCACACTGAATTCTAGAAATGATGTTTCTAGACGTTTCTACATGGTATTGTTAGTGTTCAGTTGGCTCATTCTCCTAGGTCTAAGCTCAGAGATTGTATCTACTCATGGATTACTTATTTATTTCACATTTTACTTAGAATGATCCCTCTGGGTTCTTCAAAGAACACGAGGCACAATTGGCCATTTTCTCTCCATTTTTAAAAACAGATGAGTCATGTCAGCTTACACTTCTCCTTCAGCCACTCAGGGTAGGTCAGCCTTGAAGCCATCGTGCAGTCTAGAAAATTGCATAGCTGAGTGTTGAAGTGCTTCTTTAAGGAAGGAGTGAGTTCCTGGCAATTAGCAGAGGCGTTGCCTACATGATTATGTTGCTTCCTTTGTCTGTATGTTGAATTTTATAGCCCTTTCAATCAAATGAGAAAAAAAGATTTGTATATTATCAGTGTTTTTAGTTTAAATAAACAGTCACCATTCCTACTATGGAATTTCTTCCCAAAGTGTGTACATCATTCTCTAGTGGCTGTGTCTGTTCTAGTGTCTTAACAATAGCTGCATGTGTCATACCATTCTCCATCCGGCTAGGATAACCTAGAAGCAGCACTTTTGTAAATGGTAAAGTAAATCTAATGAATATAAACTCTCATGATAAACCTATTTTTTTCCATCATCGAACTTTTCAAGTATTTAAATAAATAACTGCTGTGTACCGTGATCTTGAGTTTTTTTGTCTTCTGGAGTAAATATTTTGCACAGATGTGAATGCAGTCCTCTGGTTTCTGTCTTTCTCACCTTGAAAATTATTTTTTTGTTCAAGAAGATATTAGTCGTGAGGAAAGAAGACAAATATGATTTGTATTATATGAGAGGAAGTCTATCTTAAAGTTGTGGGCAAATCTATTCTCTGAGAAGGCCAGTTGTTTTCTCCTGCACATACCTAACTAATGTGGTTTCTGCTGTGACTTACATGTTTATCTGCTCCTCTAACATGGATTTTTTTCCTCTTTGCTGTTGTGATGAACATTTTCTCTAAACCTCACACTCCCGGGGGTGCCTGGGTGGCTCAGTCGGTTGAGCCTCTGACTTCAGCTCAGGTCACGATGTCACAGTTCGTGAGTTCAAGCCCCATGTCGGGCTCTGTGCTGACAGCTCGGAGCCTGGAGCCTGCTTCAGTTTCTGTGTCTCCCTCTCTCTCTGCCCCTCCCCTGCCCCTGCTTGTGCCCTATCTCTCTCTCTGTCTCTCAATAAACATCACACTCCCTGAGCAGCTGGCAACAGCAGCAATTACTAGCTATACACTTGTAAGATAATATGTGCCATACTTAGCTACATACTTCCCTTCCCCCTCCCCGCCCTCCCACTCCCCATTTCCACTCAAAATGTGAGGAAAGAAGGGGCGCCTGGGTGGCTCAGTCATCTGAGCTCCAACTCTTGATTTCAGCTCAAGTCATGATCTCATGGTTCGTGAGTTTAGGCCCTGAGTCAGGCTCCGTGCTGACTGCGTGGAGCCTGCTTGGGATTTCTCTCTCCCTCTCTCTGTCCCTCCCTGGCTTGCTCTTGCGCACATGCGCTCTCTCTCTCTCTCTCTCTCTCTCTCTCTGTCTCCCTCCCTCACCCCCCTCAAAAAATGAACATTAAAAATTTAAAAAAATTTTTTGAGGAAAGGAAAAATTAAGCAAAAATCTGGTGACTCCTCATTTTCAGAAGTCTCCTATTTACCAAATACATTTTCATCAGTTACACGGCTTCCAGAGACCATTCTTTGCTTCCAAGTTCTTCCCTGTTCAGACTGAAATATTATTTTAAAGGGATACGCCTTATGGATTGATGTGTTTGTGTGAGAAACAGAGGAAAGAACTTGGTTTGCCAAGACGTGAGAAGTGACGTTGATATATTTAGGCTTTTCTCTCTTAATCTTTCTCGTTTGAAGCTTAAGTGTCTGATTGACAAGGAGGCTGGCGGCCACCCCTCTCCCCTGTTGTTGCCATGTCTCCCGCTCGGAGCCTCCAGCCTCCCAGTACTGTCAGCCAGTCCAGGTGGGGCAGATGTGCACGGCAGTGCCCCCTGGTTTCTCCTCCGGAACACCAGGCTCACGCACGCATTTCCTCCATTTCACGTTCACTCTAGAGACTAGTAAATGTGGGGAAGTATGTGAATAGATCTAGTAATAGGCTTCTTCTGGCTTTCGTGATTTACTCTCAGAGGACGGGAGCTATAAGAGCACTAAGGGAAAATGAGGAAAATAGGAACTTGAGGATTCAAAGACTACCTTTCTTTCACTTTGGACCAACTGCATTGTCTCCTAAACGGACAGCTCAGGCTGCTTGCTGCAATAGTTTAATGAGTAGTGAGGCAGTCGTGTGAAGAAACATCACTGTGAAGGTTTGTAGCCTTACTTAGCACATCAAGGGTCTGTTGCTTCGTTTTTTATTTTTATTTTTGATGTTTATTCATTTTTGAGAGAGACGCAGCGTGAGCGGGGGAGGGGCAGAGAGAGAGGGAGACACAGAAGCCGAAGCAGGCTCCAGGCTCTGAGTTGCCAGCACAGAACCTGACATGGGGCTCGAACTCATGAGCCACAAGATTGTGACCTGAGCTGAAGTTGGACGCTCAACTGACTGAGCCACCCAGGCGCCTCTTGGGTCTGTTGCTTTTGCCATTCATGTCTTTCTCTTGCACATTTGACCAAAAAACGATTCATGTCCCACATTGTTGGAGCTCATAAGTGCTACAGTAGGAGTGAGTTCTGATGTTAGGAGTTTGGGGGACACATATTGGCCTGTGAAAGAAGTAGGAAGGCTGCGGAGATCTGTGCATATCAATACATCACCCGTCAGGGGAAGGCACCAAAGAGGAGACCCGCTGATGAGCCAGTCCTGAATGAAATGAGAATTTTTCTGACCTGAGGGAAGGCACCTGAATAAAGAAGAGCAGGGGGAGAAGAGGTGAGTGCTCAAACCCAGGGTAGAGCATCAATCTTTCCTGAATAGGCCCTGTGAACACAACTGGTCTTAGCTTTGGTGCCCCTTTGGTCTGAGTTGTACTAGCAAAAAGCAATATAAAAGTGTCTTTAGAATATATGTGCAAGTCTTAAAACTGAGTATGTGACCTAGTTGTCATTAACACATTTATTTGCCATTATCCTTCAAATTTTAATAGTCCATGTGTTTTTAAGAAGCTGACGGGGGACTAGATACTTCTTGCGAAATAGGACATCAAGATGCTAAATTTATTTAATGTTTATGGCATGACAGTGCTCCAGGCAGGTAGCCTCACCGTTCCAGAAACCCTGATCCCCAGATTTCGCAGCCCCAGTAACCCACTTGTTAAAACCTCTAAGCTTTTAAGTAATTCTTGTCTTTTTAACTCCATTTATCAAAAGTCCGTCAGAAGGAACGTCTGTTAACCTGTTTGAGCCTCGGCTCTATGGAAGTCTCGACCTGTGAGCATCACAGTTAACAAATCTCACGTTTCTTTAGTGCATCCCAAGTTCAGAAACTCCCAGGGCATACACAGACTATTCAGACCATTTTTCCCCAGTTATTTTTGGCTCAGAAAGTATGGACATGTTTATCAGAAAGCAAGATTTTGACATCGGGAAACACTTCCTAACTTCATAGCCCCTTTCTGGTTCCTGGATGTATTTTCCAATGATACTATTTTGCTCTGTAGATTTCCTCATCTTCTTTTAGACCGTGGCAGAAGTCAGGGAGATCGAGGGGCTGTCATTCATTCTGGGTTTGAAAGCCGTATGTTGGATGCACACTCCCAGGAGGGCACTGCCAGCATTATCTCTGTCCATTGAAAACTCCAAGTTCCACATGATCATTTTTTGCTTTTTCAGGATTTCCCTATTCATGGTTTACCTTTAAGTCCTTTATAATCGAATAACCCTTGGAAGTTTGATTAGAATGTTGTGGGTATACATGTTGTAGTGTAACTTATGGGTCACCATCGTTTTCCATCAGGGGCCAGATGGAACATGTTTGAGACTTCTGCTGCTCCTGTGCTCTGTCATAGCAAGAAAGCAGCCATAGACAAAACAAATGAGCATGACTGCATTCTAATAAAACTTGATAGGCATTGAAATTGGAATTTCATATCATTTTCACTTGTCAACAAATATTTTTAATTTTTTTAATTACATAAGCATGTGGACCTTCTCTTAGTTCAAGGGCTGTACAAAAACAGGCTGCGGGCCAGATTTGACCGACACTTTGTAACTGATGCAAGTATAGTAGTAAGTGCATGGCAGCTTTTACCAGTAGTTAAAAAAAATTTACCTGATTGTTTGGGAATTCGAAAAGGTATAGTAGTAGGAAGAACTTCAGAGTATTGTAGGAGGTGTTTGATTTGTTTCACTTTCGCTCATGATGATGTTCAGAACGCGGTGCTCTGGCTGAGCTGGGGCTCACCTTGGAGGGCAGTGTGGCCTGGGAAGGTAAAGACAACATCAGTTTCCCTTCCTCTGAGCGCTCCCCCGGAGCCGTTCCTTTGGTACTTTATCCGTGTTTGTTTTCCTTTGTGAAGTTGTGTAATCAGCACGCCTGCAAGGTAAAAGAATCCCACAAGTGTGTGTGGTTTGAACTCTAGTTTTCTGGGGGATCTTGTGCACATGACAGCATGATAATGCTTTTCATTTCTTTAGATGTTGAAGTGAAAATTTCAGAGGTAAAATAGACCAAGATATCATCTGTTCAACTCTATACTTTTATAGAATAAACTGAGCACAGAAAGTAGAAGCGACTCATTCAGAGCCACACCGTTAGTCTGTGCTTGAGCTACGACTGGAATGCAGGTGTCCAGACTCCCAGTTCAGTGCTCTTTCCACAGCAGGAGCCAGCCCTAGACGACTTGATTTTTTAGCTTCAGTAAGTTTGCAGTATGTTTGGTTTTAAAAACCAGACCTAAAAAGAAAGAAAAAAAAAACAGTTTTGACATTTCTATTACTAAGAAGGGTTAAAGATGGCAAAGCGAATTTTTTGGAAGACTTTCAGTTCCTCTGAGGCATTTTGCCTTCATGTCTGGTAGCTGTCACCAGGTAATTGATGGTGTCTATTTACAGGAGCGCAGGCTTGGTGGTTAGGTTTATTTCAGGGATCGATAACTGAGGGAAGTAGGGCTGTAGCTTTTTTTTTTTTTTAATTAAAAAATTTTTTTTTAGTTTATATTGAGAGCATTTGAGCCGGAGAGAGGCAGAGAACGAATCCCAAGCAGGCTCCGTGCTGCCAGCACAGAGAGCCCAACACGGGGTTTGATCTCACAAACTGTGAGATCATGACCTGAAGCAAAATCGAGAATTGGATGCTCAGCCAACTGAGCCACTTAGGTGCCCCTTTATTTTTTTTATTTTAAGGATGCTCCACACCCAGTGTGGAGCTTGGACTCAACCACCCTGAGATTAAGAGTTACATGCTCTACCCACTGAACCGGCCAGGCGCCCCTGTAGCCACTCTTTTAAAAGCACTGTGTATGATTTTTGTTTAATATTCTTAAACTGCTAATTTTGAAAAAATATTCTCTTTTTTTTTTTTATGAGTAGAAAAGTACCTTGGAACAGAGGCTCTACTAGAGGGGAAAACTCCTTGAATCGTGTTTTGTCACTGACTTAACTCTTTTTATCTCCGCTTCTCTAACCTCTATCTCCAGCCTCCTGCACCCTGGCCACTTCTGGGTACCACCTAGACCCTAAGCGTCTCGGTGGGTCTTCACACATCTGCCCTCGCAGATCTCTTACTTTCCCCCCAGATTCTCCAAGTGTGGTCACAGTGCTTGGGGACTTGGAAGGAATAGAGTTCAGGCCCCACCCCAGACCTACTGACTCAGAAACTTGGGGGTTGGGGTTCAGCAAAGTGCGTGCTCACAGCCCCCCACCCTGGGACTCTGGTGCATGCTGCAGTTTGGGAACCCCTGCACTGGAGACCGGGGGACAGAGTAGTTCGGTACTCAGTCTTGGCCTTCAAAAGGGGATAATGTTCATCTCGGATAACTGAGTTGACAGTGGTTACAATTATTTTCCAACAGAGTGATTAAATTGTGCATGCGTGTTTAAAAAGTTAGCAAACTCTAATGTGTTTCCTTTCCTCTCGTGATAAAACTCCTTAAAGTGGTTGACAGGGTCCTGCAGATCTGGCCCAGACCTTATTTGTCCCCAAACTTGCACTCTCACCTCTCACTACACTCTAGTCAAAGAGATCTTTCAGTTCTAACAACACCCACTGTCTGTTGGGCTCTTTGCAGATGCTTCCTCCAAAACCCTTGTCCTCCCAGCTCCAAATCCTGTAGGTCTCGGGAGGGTCAAGGCCAGGCCACCAGTATCCAGGAGCTTAGTCTTCATCACCCATTTCATTGCCCTGCTTGCAGCATGGCTCCCCTGCCCTCACCTGTGTTTTGTCCAGAGAGTCTCTTCTAACCTCTCTAGAGGCTCCATTAAAGGGTTTAAACAGGTATTAGGCAGGTCTTGGCAAATTGCCCCTTCCCCTGTCACTGAGGAACTGAACTCAGAGTAGCTGACCCATCTGTGTCTTACTGGTCGTGCACGGAGTCCCAGATCTTTGCCCTGCTTGCTGTGTCCCTTGCCTACTCTCAGAGTACCCAGGGAGATATATGTCTGTCTCTTGTGTCTAACTTCATTTTCTTGATTTAAACCCTTTCGTGAGAAGCAGCTTTACTCAGTGACTGCCACCCTTGTGGAGACACTGACTAGCAGCTCTAGAAACTAAATGATCTCTTAGTGGTATTGGGAATTCACTGCGTGTGGGAGTATAAAAGCATGACCTTAAGAGGTAAGGCCTTGAGTTTGAATCTCAACTTTGCCACGTCCGTTGCGCAGAGTACTTGAATTTTCTCGTTCTGTTTCCCTGTCCATAAAATGTTAGGATTGTTGTGCACATTCACTGAGATCTGTCCCTGGTTGTTTCACCTCCCTATTTCCCCAGGTGAGTAAGAGAGCTGCTGTCCCCACAGCAGACACCATTGGGCGGCAAGGCTCTGGTCCTCCCACACGTGAGCAGAGCTGAACCATTGCATCTGGGAGAGCAGGAGAGGCCTGGGCGACAGCCAGTTTGTGTGTGTGCATATCTGAGAAATGTCTTGATTAGGTTGTCTGAAGGACTGGACCCAATAAAATGTCCCTTAACCCCCTGTTGCCTTGGCAGGTGGCACAAATAGCTGAATTTCCTATCTTTCTGGCTACCTTCTCTTCTTCAGTCTCGCTTGGCTGCTCGACCTCTGCTGAACTTCTAGAGCCATTGGTGCACTCCAAGGTTCTGTCCTGAGTTTTCTTACCCTATCTATACCCTGCCTCTAGGTGATCTTACTGAGTTCCTTGAACTGTATTTTTCTTAACTTTTTATTTCAAAATAATTGGAGACATCTTTATAAGTTACAAAAATAATAACAGAGTTTGCCTGTTCTGGACATTTCCTATAAGCAGAGCCGTCTAATATGTAGTCTTTTGTGACTGGCTTTTTTCACGTAGCATAATGTTTCCAAGGTTCGTCCACACTGCGTTGTGACACCAGTTACTTCATTCCCCTTTTTTTGACTGAGTGATAACTCATTGTATGGATGTACCACATTTTGTTTATGTTATCTGTTGAAACATTCAGATTGTTACTTTTTTTTTAACAGTTTTAATTTTTTACTTTATTATTTTTTTTTAAGTAAACTCTACGCCCAGTATGGTGCTTGAACACAACGACCCCGAGACCAAGAAGTGTATGCTCTGACCGAGTCGGCCATGCACCCCTTTATTTTTTGACTAGTATGAATAATGCTCCCATGAACATTTGTGTATGGGTTTTTGGGAGGAGGTACGTTTTCACACTTCACTCGGGCATGTACCTGGGAGTGAAATTGCTGGGCCATCTGTAACTCCATTTGAGTATTTTCCAAAGTGGCTGCACCATTTTACATTCACCCCCGCGATATACGAGGGTTCCAGTTTCTATGTATCCTCGCCAACGCTTGTTGTGTGTTTTTAACTATAAACGTTCTAGTGAGTGTAGAATGGCATCTCATTGTAATATTGACTAATACTAATCTTGCCCAGAATAGTTATTGCTGTGATACTTGCTACATTTTCCACTTCTATCATTTATTCCATGTTTTTTTAATTGGAATTGTGCTATAAGGAAAAACCATGCCATTTCCCCCATTTATTTATTCAGTTATTTATGTGCATCGGTATGGACTTGTGGATGTTTATTTTATGGGTCATAACCCATTACTTTATTTATTTATTTATTTATTTATTTATTTATTTATTAATTATAAGTTTGTTTATTTTGAGAGAAAGGAGATGAGCTGGGGAGGGACGGAAAGGGGGACAGAGCATCCAAAACAGGCTCTGTGCTGACAGCAGAGAGTCTGATCCGGGGCTCAAACTCACGAACCATGAGATCATGAACCATGAGTTCAGGCCCCACCTCAGACCTGAAGTCGGACACTCAACCGACTGAGCCACCCATACGGCCCTATCAGTGTTTATTTTGTTGCTCGTCTGTTATCCCAGATTTGGGCATCGGGAGTGCCTTCATCTTGGTTCACGGATCCTTTCAACATGTACCCATGGTCTTCTTTGTGCTCCTTACTTTCTGGCTTCATAAAATGTTCCAGGCAGCTTTTGCACTTCTTTGCTCCCTTGGCATCCTTCTGTACTTAACCCCGGTCCTAGCCCTGACACCAAAAATTTCTCCAAGGAACCTTGGTTCCTTTTACTGGAGATGTGGTTAGAAACCAAGATCTGGCACTAGGTGTAGCTCATTGCTGCTAGCAACTCCTTGACTTTAAGTTGAATCCTCCAAAGACCCCCACATTGGTATTATCATCCCTAACCTCATTCCAGAAATCCACACTCCTATTCCCAGTTTCCTGCCTTTTGTTTCCTCTTGGATATCTAAGGCACTTTCAGCAGAGCCCTTGATATCTAGCACTAACTGCCCCTTTCCCAGTTGCCCCATTTTAGCAGACTACACCATCATCTGTGACGTTGCCCAATATAGAAATCTGGAAGTTCTCCTCTGCTCTCCACCACCCATGTGGTCCATCAACAAGTCCTGTTGACTCTACTTTCAAAACCTGTATCTGTCCACTTCCTTGATCCACTACTGTCACCTAAGTCTGGGCCACACGACTTTCCACCTGGACTAAATGCAAGTGACCTTCTAACAGTTGGTTTCCTGCTTTGATTCTTTCCTTCTCAAATCCATTCTCTTTACAGCAGCCAGATTGCCATGACCATGCTTAAATTCTCTCAGTGTCTTCTTGGCACATTTTAATAAAATCATATTCCTTGCCTGCCTTCTAACCTACCTGACCTGCTCCTTGCCTGCTTCCCTGACCTTACTCTGTTTCTAGACTTTGCACCTGCTTGAGCCTCTGCCCTGGCTGTTCCCTACTCAGAATGCTTTTCTCTGATTTTTGCAAAGCTGCCTCATTCTTGTCATTCACATCTCAGTTTAAATATCACCTTCCCAGAGAGGAACCCTTCCAGACCATCTACTCCAAAAACGCTCACAGAAACATCACCCTGAATTCTTAGCATCTCACCGCCTGTGGGTTTTTTTCCTCATGTGTATCCCTTCTTATGTTGAATGTCCCCACCCCCTGCTTGCTTGTAAGCTTTGTGAGAGTGTGCCCTTGTCTGTCTTTTTCTTTCTTTCTTTCTTTCTTTCTTTCTTTCTTTCTTTCTTTCTTTCTTTCTTTCTTTCTTTCTTTCTTTCCTTCCTTCCTTCCTTCCTTCCTTCCTTCCTTCCTTCCTTCCTTCCTTCCTTCCTTCCTTCTTTCTTTCTTTCTTTCTTTCTTTCTTTCTTTCTTTTGAGGTATAATTGGTAATATTAATTTCAGGTGTACAACATAATGATTCACTATTTGTTTATATTGTGAAAAGGTCATCATAATATGTTGTTCCTATCTGTCACCGTACAGGTGCAAAACTTTTTTTCTTGTAACGAAGACTTTTAAGATCTACTCTTAGCAGCTTTCAAATACGCAATAAGGTATTATTAAGTAGAGTCACCATGCCATACATTACATCCGCATGACTTATTTTATAACTGAAAGTTTGTACCTTTTGACTTCCTTCATCCAATTTGCCCATCACACCCCAACCCCTCCCTGGCAACCAATCTTTTCTCTATATTTATGAGCTTAGTTTTTGTTTGCTTGTTTTTTAGATTCCATGTATAAGTGAGATCATACAATATTTGTCTTTCTCTAACTTTATTCACCTAACATAATGCCCTCAAGATTCATCCATGTTATCTCCAGTGGCACAATTTCGTTCTTTTTGGTGGCTGAGTAATATTCTGGGGTGTGTGTGTGTGTGTGCACGTACATCTTCTTTATCAACTCATCCATTGGACATTTAGGTTGTTTCCATATCTTGGCTATGGTAAATAATACTGCAGTGAACATGGGGGTTTTCATTTTCTTCAGATAAATACCCAGAAGTAGAATTGCTGGATCATGTGGTAGTTCCATTTTTAATTCTTTGAGGAACCTCCATACTGTTTTCCATAGTGGCTATACCAATTTTTTAAAGATTTTATTTTTGGGGCGCCTGGGTGGCTCAGTCGGTTGGGCAGCCGACTTCAGCTCAGGTCATGATCTTGCAGGCTGTGGGTTTGAGCCCTGTGTCAGGCTCTGTGCTGGCAGCTCAGATCCTGGAGCCTGCTTCGGATTCTGTGTCTCCCTCTCTCTCTGCCCCTCCCCTGCTCGCTCTCTGTCTCTTTCTCAAATAATAAACATTTAAAAAAATTTTTTTTGAAAGATTTTATTTTTAAGTAATCTCTACACCCAACGTGGGGCTTAAACTCACAATCCTGAGATCAGAAGTTGCAAACACCACCAACTGAGCCAGCCAGGTACCCTTGTGGCTGCACCAATTTAAATTTCCACCAACAGCGCATAATGATTTTCTTTTTTCCACATCCTTACCAACACTTGTTACTTACTGTCTTTTTGATAATAGCTACTTTAACAGGTATGATGTGATATCTCATTGTGGGCTTTGGGTCTTTTGAGAGAAAGAGCATGCACGCATGCAAACGGGAGGGGCAGAGGGAGAGAGAATCATAAGCAGGCTCCACACCTAGCACAGAGCCCAACGCGGGGCTCAACCCAGGGCTCGATCTCACAACCAAAAGCTCATGACCTGAGCCGAAATCAAGAGTCAGACGCTTAACTGACTGAGCCACCCAGGAGCCCCTCATTGTGGTTTTCATTTGCATTTCTCTGATGATGAGTGATGTTGAACAACTTGCCTGTTGGCCATCTGTCTGTCTTTGTTGGAAAAATGTCTATTCAGATCTTCTGCCCATTTTTTAACTGGATAGTTTGGCTTTTTGCCATTGTGTTATACGAGTTCTTTATATGCTTTGGATATTAACCCCTTATCAGATACATGATTTGCAAATATTTCCTCCTATTCTGTAGGTTGTCTTTTCATTTTGTTGATGTCTTCTTTTGCTGTGCAGAAGCTTTTTATTTAGTTTGATGTAGTCCCATTTTTTTTTTTATTTTTTAATGTTTATTTATTTATTTGCTCTTGTTGACTTTACTTTTGGAGTCAGATTTTTAAAATCGTTGCCATGACCAATGAGAGGATGTCTTCAATCATCACTGTATACTCAGGGCTTAGAACAATAGTTGGCAAGAGTCAGTGCTCAATAAATATGTTTTGAATGAACAAATGAACAGGCAGAAAACAAAGCAGGCTGTTGGCCTTAAAACTCTCTGGGAAGTCAGTGCAACATACTGGACTGAGTAAGGAAGTAAGAACTAAAGGGAAACCGAAATATTTCCTGCTGAGATGGCCCTGACAACTGAGCTGTGGGGAGGGGCCTCAGCAGAATTAACTACACAATAGCAGGGACTCAAATACTTTGGAGCCAGTGGGAGCAGCCCTCAGAATTGGGGTCTGGGCTTTTCTAAGCAAGTCATTTGATCAACTAGGCTCCTTAGCCTGAGCTCAGCGATCTCTCAACTACTGCCACACTTGGTTTTATCAGGAGGGGTTCCATCCTGCTTGGTCATTCATTCACTCAGAGACACGTATATGGAGGCTTCTGTGTATAAAGTGCCAGGCCAGGCGTGAGAAATAAAAATGAAAGAGTTACAGGGAGAGAAGGTGCTGGATCAGAATATTTTTATCTTTATTTTATTTTTATTTTTTCTAATGTTTATTTTCGAGAGAGACCAAGTGCGATCAGGGGAGGGGCAGAGAGAGACACACACACACACAAATCTGAAGCAGGCTTCAGGCTCCGAGCTGTCAGCACAGGGCCCTGCATGGGGCTCAAACTCGTGAACCGCGAGATCATGACCTGCGCTGAAGTTGGACGCTTAATCGCTTAACCAACCGAGCCACCCAGGCGCCCCAGATTCTTATCTTTAAAAAGGAAATATGTAAATAAGTGTCTACTGCAGGTAGAAAAATAACTGTAGGAGATAAAATCAAGTGCAATGGAAATTCAAGCAAAGGGGAGTTTTCTCAAGTTGAGGAGTCCCCCAAAAGTTTTATGGAGGAAGTCACGTTCAACTTGTACCTTGAACAACTTATACATAAAAAGTATTCAGTTTCACTTGGGTTGAAGGAATCAAGTGCCTTCATGCTTCCAGGGCTAAAGATTAGCGATCACCCCTTTGAAGGACTTTCTCTGGCATGGTATATAAAAATGGAGACACTTCTATAAAAAATGTCAAAGTAGCAGCTGAATTTGAAAAATATGCTGTGTAGGGGCCGTGCCTGGGAGACTTAGTTTAATCCTCACATCAACTGTAGAATTTACTCAGAAAAAAAAAAAAATTTTTTTTAAAGAAAGAATTGGGGTACCTGGGTGGCTCAGTCGATTAAGTGTCCAACTTTGGCTCAGGTCGTGATCTCACAGCTCGTGGTTTCGAGCCCTGCCTTGGGCTCTGTGCTGACAGCCCAGAGCCTGGAGCCTGCTTTGGATTCTATATCTCCCTCTCTCTCTTTCCCTCTCCCACTCATGCTCTGTCTCTCAAAAATAAATAAACATTAAAAGTAATAATAAAAAAAAAGAGGCATGTCACCCGCCAGAGAGAGCCTATCTTAAGTAGCCAGGTGTATGAAGATCCCAAAACTGAGGGACCTCGGAAGCTGGCCAAGGAAGTTTGTCTTTGGATGTCTCCTGGCTGGTTTCTCTGTCCCTGGAGCCACCTATCTTTAGAGCTCCCTGCTGTACTCTGCTGAGTTTATATTTATGCTAGATCAAATTTTTGAACTGATTTTCTTTTTGTGAATCATAAATTTTAGAACAGAAAATATGTGGTTCTGGAATTTGTGAGAGACAGGACTGCTGTATGTGTTGCTTTACTGGGTGCCTGCTTTAGAGAAGGAAGACACCGGCCTCTAATTGTTCACCCAACCCAGTATGGTTCTTTCTGGTCGTAAGGCTGCATTCCTATAAGAATTAACCTCTACCTCCTACCTCCAAGGAACAGCTCAAGTGCTGCTTACATTGTTTTTTAACTAAAGATCTCAAAAAAACAAAAGGAAATCCCTAGAGTCTGACACTCCAAGCAAACCTAGGTCTGGGAGAATTGACAGACAAGGATTTAGGTGAATAGGCAACCCATTGTCCTCCTGTCTCACCTGAGGTCAGCTCACGTGTGGCAGGGGTGCTTGATGTCGGTATCCACTTACTTCCTCTTTGTGTGATATTTAAGAGGTGATTACCTTACGAGGCGCCTGGGTGGCCCAGTGGGCTAATGTTCAACTTGATCTCAGCTCAGGTCTTGATCTTGGGGTCATGAGTTCAAGTTCTGCGCTGGGTGTGAAGCCTACTTAAAAAAACGAGGTGCTTACATTAAGGGAGTACTCAATCTGCATATCTTTCTTTACCCACTAATCGAAAAGAGTTCTTAAATTTGCAGCTAGCAGGTTGGATTCCCATTTATTCTGTAGGCAGGATGGCTCTATTTAGGGTTCCCCTTCTCAAAAAATAGAAACAGGGAAAGGCAACAAATTCTTCTGAAAAAGTGTATGGGGTTATAGCAGACAAGGGTAAAATGCCTATCACAAAAGATAACCTATTTTACTCATCAATGAGCTGTGTGTCCTTTGACTTCTCAAGGTCCTGGAGAAATAGAGGAGTCCAGCTGGCAGTAATCTGTGGGGACCCCTACCTGTGCTTTAAGCAGTGGGTAGTTTAAAGTAGCACGCTGCCCCTCCTTGGTTAGGAAATGATTTCTGAGCCCTTGTCGGGGGCAATACAGCATAGGAAATGCTGGGCTGAAGGATGAAAGTGTCTGTGCTGGCATGCTTCTGCCTTCAGGTTACAGTCTGGGGCCCTGCAGATGGAGGGACCCCCAAGCACTTTAACCTCTTGCCAGGACGGAAATGGAGGCGTGCCCGGAAGCCTCAAAATTTGTCAGGTCTCTGGTTTTTTTCTACGCCGCCTCTCTGCCCCACACACAGAAGGAAAGAGCACCTTGGCTCCCTTACCAGCCATATGGAAGAATGGCCCCCCACTCCCCATCTCAGGATCACCCCCACCTCCAGCCCATAGGAACTCGGATGCTTGGAGAACAGCTGGCCTATGAAATCAGCTAGCCCATCCTGCCCCATCCTCTTAGAATGCAGGCAGGGCAGAGTCTTGACTGAACTAATGAATCCTTTCTTCGGGATGTGTTCTTCCAGTTTCATCTTCCTTCCCGTGTTGCCTTTATTTCTAGAATTCTGGGAGCCGTACTGATCATTGTTTCTACCCATCATTATTAAGGGAGAGATAGGGAAACATTCCCATGGTAACAGTTTCATCTCAAAATATCTGAATGCTATTAGCTGCTTTCCCCTCCAGGGAAAAGACTAGATTTTTTTTTTTTTTTTCATCTTCATCCTCAGAGTAGAGTTGACAAGTCCTGTCTATCCTGCTGGGAGGCCTACCCAGGTCAGGAGCAGAGAGGAAAGCCCAGACAACAGAATTTGTTTCCTAGCTGACCTCACTTTCTGAACAAAGTGAAAACATTTTTTAAAAAACTTAAAATTTATATGGTTCTCACATTGACCTAGGGAATTGCTGGTGGGAACACAGATGAAAATACCAACTTCTTTACTCCAGGGGAAATCATCACCTGAGAGCACCGAGATGGGCCAGCACAGATGTGGCTCAAAGCCCCACATGCCACGCTATCTTACTGCAGAGGAACATGGTTTGAGCAAATTCAGATGTCTGTGCTGATCATCGGAGAGGCAGGGGAGAGGAAGGGACAAAAGGCACCATATTTTATATTCATGACATACTTTATAGCTGGCAAGGGGCTTTTCGTATTGAAATAGGATGCTGAATGAGATGGGATGCATTTGTTTTAAGCATGTATATTTGTTGTCTCACAGTTTTGGTAGGTCAGACATTTGGGAGCAGTTGAGATGGGTGGTTCCGGTTCAGGGTCTCTGATTAGGTTACAAACTGCCAGCTGGGGTCACAGTCATCTGAAGGTTTGACTAAGGCCTCAGAATCCCTTTCCAAAATGGTTCACTCACATGGCTGTTGGTGGGAGGCCTCAGTTCCTCACCACATGGTCCTTTCCCCATGGGGCTGCTTGAGGTCATGGCGGCTCCCTTCACCCGAGAGCAAGTGATCCAAGAGATAGAGAACAAGGAAGAAGCTGAGTTGTCTTTTGTGACCTAGTCTTAGAGGACACACATTGCTTCTGCCATATTCAGTTCATTAGAAGTGAGTCACCAAGTCCAGCCCACACTTAGGAATCGAGGTCCACCTCTTGAAGGAAGGAATATCAAAGACTTTGTGAACATATTTTTAAATTGCTATATCATAGTAGTTATGAAAAAGAATGAGTCAGTGCTATATGTACTGATAATGAAACAATCTCCAAGATACATATTCAGTGAAAACAGCAAGATGCAGAACATTGAGTAAGTTTGGATACCATTTGGGGTTTTTAAAAGCGATGAAGGATATATATGCAAATATACCTATATATGCTTTCATATACATAGATTATCTCTTGGGGGATATTCAGTAAACTGGCCTCAAGGAGGAGGACTGGGGACAGAGGTAGGAGAGTGATTTGCTTTCTGTACCTTTTGCATTTTATTTGTGCAAGCATTTCTCTTCAATGACAAAATAAAATTTAATTTTAAAAATTGATAGGGGCGCCTGGGTGGCGCAGTCGGTTAAGCGTCCGACTTCAGCCAGGTCACGATCTCGCAGTCCGTGAGTTCGAGCCCCGCGTCAGGCTCTGGGCTGATGGCTCGGAGCCTGGAGCCTGTTTCCGATTCTGTGTCTCCCTCTCTCTCTGCCCCTCCCCCGTTCGTGCTCTGTCTCTCTCTGTCCCAAAAATAAATAAAAACGTTGAAAAAAAATTGATTAAAATAATAGAAATAAAGGGGCACCTGGGTGGCTCACTTGGTTGGGCCTCTGACTCTTGGTTTCGGCTCAGGTGACAATCTCACGGTTTTATGGGTTTGAGACCCGCGTCGGGCTCTGCGCTTACAGAGCAGAGCCTGCTTGGAATTCTCTCTCTCTCCCCCTGTCTCTCTGCCCCTCCCCCACTTGTGCTATCTCTCTCTCTCAAAATAAATAAAATAAACTTTAAAAAAATGACAGAAATAGGGGCACCTGGGTGGCCCAGTCGGTTGAGTGTCCGGCTTTGGCTCAGGTCATGATCTCACGGTTGGCGGGTTCAAGCCCCACGTCGGGCTCTGTGCTGACAGCTCAGAACCTGGAGCCCGCTTCGGATTCTGTCTCCCTCTCTCTCAGCCCCTCCCCCCCACCTCAAAAATAAGTAAACATTAAAAAAAGATAACAGAAATAGATAACATTGTTGAAAGAACTCAGAGCAAAAGAATGACCAGCTTGAGATAGAGTTCATTTTTAAAAGCTACCAAGGTAGATGATCTGGGGGGTGTTAATGTGCTTGTTTATTTTCTTTGAAGCCAGTTTGCTTTCTTTGAAGGCATGTGTTGAGACAGGAGGCTGGAATCATGCTGTTCAAGGAAAATAGACCAAGCTCTCTGAAGGAGGGCTCTTGGAAGAGAACTTCCTCAAGCTCCCACACCATCTATAAACCCACCTACCTGTATTTGTATGTGGCTAATGTACTTTCTTTCCTGTTATTACACATAAACTGTCCACAAGGCAGCCCATTACTTCAGCACTGGATTCCAGCCCCTCTAATTTACTCCAGCAATTCTCTCTGCCTCTTTCTCTCTCTCCCCTCCCACACCCATCCTCCTTCATCAACCATTTTTCCTCCTGGATCTCACTATACAAATAGATTGTTATCGCGGCCATCTGAAAACATTATCTTCTTGTCCTCATTCCTCTGTGCCCCTTTGTTGCTTGAAAGTTTCTCCCACATCTCCTCCTATTCTCTTTTGAAAACTTGGGATATAATTCACATACCACAAATTTCACCTGCTTAAAGTGTGTGATTCAGTATATATATTCACAAAGTTGTAAAATATATTCACAAAATTGTAAAACTGTCACTGTGATCTGATTTCAGAACATTTCATCACCCCAAAAAGAAACCCCATACATGTTAGCAGTCACTGCCTCCCACCCCCCTGGCAAACACTAACATACATTCTGTCGCCATGAATTTGCCTATTCTGGATCCTTCATACAGATGGAATCGTACAATGTGTGACCTGCGCCTCTGGCTTGTTAGCATGTTTCCAAGGTATATCCATGTTATAGCATGTATAAGGATTTCATTCCTTTTTATGGCCAAATAATATTTCATTGCATGGATATCCCACATTTTGCTTGTCCATTCATCAGTCGATGGATTTAGGGGTTGTTTCCACCTTTCGGTTATTACGAACAATGCTGCTACGAATATTTCTATCCAGGTTTTTGGGTGGACATATGTTTTCAGTTTTCTTGAGTATATATTTAAGAGTGGAATTGCTGGGTCATGCTTTAACTTGTGTTTAAAATTCTGAGTAACTGCCAGACTGTTTTCCAAAGCAGCTGCAACATTTTACATTCCCACCATTCTTTCCCACTGTTAACACTTGTGCTTGTCCATCTTGCTTTTGTAGCCATCCCAGTAAGTATGAAGTGGCATGTCATTGTGGTTTTTGATTTGTATTTCCCTAATGACTGATGACGTTAAGCATCTTTTCATGTGCTTATTGGTCATTTGTATGTTGTCATTAGAGACATGTCTATTCAAATCTTATGCCCATTTAAATTTTTTTCTTGCCATTTGCAACTACGTGGATGGAACTGGAGGGTATTATGCTAAGTGAAATGAGTCAGAGAGAGACAAATATCATATGACTTCACTCATATGAGGACTTTAAGAGATAAAACATGAACATAAGGGAAGGGAAACAAAAATAATATAAAAACAGGGAGGAGGACAAAGCATAAGAGACTCTTAAGTATGGAGAACAAACAGAGGGTTGCTGGAAGGTTGTGGGAGGGGAATGGGCTAAATGGGTCAGGGGCATTAAGGAATCTACTCCTAAGATCGTTGTTGCACTATATGCTAACTAATTTGGATGTACATTAAAAAACAAATAAAATTAATAATTTTTTTCTTTTTACTAAGCTATAAGTGTTACATACTCTGAATGCTACTCCTTTATCACATATATGATTTTCAAGTGTTTTCTCCCATTTTATGAGTTGTCTTTTCATTTTCTTGATTTTCTTTGAAGCATTTAAGTTTTTTTTTTAATTTTTTTAAATGTTTTTATTTATTTTTGAGACAGGGAGAGACAGAGCATGAGCAGGGAAGGGGCAGAGAGAGAGGGAGACCCAGAATCTGAAGCAGGCTCCAGGCTCTGAGCTGTCAGCACAGAGCCCGACGCGGGGCTTGAACTCACAGACTGTGAGATCATGACCTGAGCTGAAGTCAGATGCTTAACCAACTGAGCCACCCAGGCGCCCCCCGCATTTAAGTTTTGTTTTTTTTTTTTAAGTTTTTATTTATTTATTTGGAGGGGGAGAGAGAGAGCATGAGCAGGGGAGGGGCAGAATCCCAAGCAGGCTCCTCATTATCAGTGCAGAGCCCAGCGCAGGGTTCGATCCCATGAACCATGAGATCATGACCTGAGCTGAAATCAGGAGTTAGATGCTCAACTGACTGAGTCACCCAGGTGCCCCATAAGTTTCCTTTTTTAAGTAGTCTCAACACCCAACATGGGGCTCAAACTCATGACTCTGAGATCAAGAGTCACATGTTGTACTGATTGAGCCAGCCAGGTGCCCCTAAAATTGTTCTCTTAATTTCATTTTCAGATTATTCACTGCTAGTATATAGACATGCAATTGATTTTTATATATTTAGCTTATATCCTACAACTGAGCTCTAATAGTTGTGTGTATGTGTGTCTGTCTGTCTGTCTGTATTCCTTAAGCTCTTCTCTACATAAGATCATGTCATCTGTGTATAGAGATAGTTCTACTTCTTCCTTTTCAACCTAGGTTCCTTCTATTTATTTTTCTTTCTTAATTGCCCTGGCTAGAACCACTGTACAATATTAAATAAAAGTGATGAGCAGACATCTTTGTCTTATTCCTGGCCTTGGGGGGAATATATTCCATCTTTTCAGCATTAAGTAAGTTATTAGCTGCAGGTTCTTTATAGATGCCCTTTATCGGATTGAATAAATACACTTCTATTCTTTGTTGAGTGTTTTCATTATGAAAGATTGTTGGGTTTTGTCAAACCCCTTTTCTTATCTATTGAATAATATTTTGGGTTTTATCCTTTATTCTGTTAATATGATGTTGACATCATTTTTTTTAAGTTTGAGAGAGAGGCATGGGGAGGGGCAGAGAGAGAGGGAGACGGAATCCCAAGCAGGCTCCATGCTGTCAGCACAAAGCCTCCTGCTGTCAGCAGGCCTCCATCCCACAAACCATGAGATCCATGACCTAAACTGACATCAGGAGTTGGACACTCAACCAACTGAGCCACCCAAGCACCCCTTACCTTGATTTTTGTAGGTTGAACCAATATTGCAATTCTGGGATAAATCCTACTTACTTAACATGGTGGGATTTGTATATAAAAAGGACTTTAGGTTGGCTTCAGTTTGCTAGTATTTTGTTGAGGGTGTTTGTATCTATAAGATAAGGCCGATTGATCTGTAGTTTTCTTGTGATATTTTTGTCTGGCTTGGGTACCAGAGTATTACTGGCCTCACAGAATAATTTGGGAAGTGTTCCATCCTCTACTATTTTTTGGAACAGTTTGTGAAAGAGTGGTTTTCCTATTTTGTCTTGAATCCACTCTAATCAGGCTTTTTGCCTGCACTATTGTGCCGAAACTGCTCTTGTCAAGATTTCCAATGACCTCCACATCGCCAATTCAATGGTCCGTTCTCAGCCATCATCTTAAACTCATCAGCATCATTTGATACATTTTCTTCTTGAAATACTCTCTTTTCTTGACTTCCGTACTTCCATGGTTTTCTTTCTGTATCATTGACCACTCTGTGAATCTCCTTTGCTAGATTCTCCTCCTTTGTCAGATCTTTTAATAAAGGGACCACAGGCCTTGACATTTTTCTCTGTCTTTTCTCAGACTTTTGGTGATTTCATCTGCTCTCCTGAATTTAAACACCAATTATGTGCTGAAGATTCCCAAATTTGGAGCCTATATCTGTCTCTGGATTTATATGTCTCCTGCCTAGTAGACATCTTAATGGGGATTTTGAATGTACATCTCAAACTTACCACGTCCAAAACAAAACTTTTGATTTGTCCCACGAAAACCTGCTGTCCCACCATCTTCCCCATCATCAGTGCAACTTCATCCTTCCAACTGCTCAGACCAAAAATCTTGAGTCATCCTTTTTGGCTCCTTTCTTTCTCTTACTCCCTACCCATTCCATTAGCAAATCCTGTGTGGACCACCTTCAGAATAACCAGAGTCTGAGCACTTCTCACCACCTCTGTGAATAGATTATCACCCTGGTCTTTCTCCAGCTGGGATTGTTGGAATAGGCTTCTCACTGGTCTCCCTGCTTCTCTCTTTGTTGGCATTCAGTCTATTCTCAACGTGGAAACCACGCAGGAGTTTTTGTCATGCGTAGATGTTGAGTTTTATCAGATGATTTTCTACATCTGTTAAGATGATCATTGTGCTGTTGTCTGGGTCGTTTTGTTTTGGTCTGTCAATGTGGTAAATTACATTGATTTGCAAATGTTAAACCAACTTTACATTCCTCGGATTAACCCCATTTGGTCATGTGTATCCCCCTTTACATATATATTACATTTGATTTGCCGAAATTGCAAGAATGTTTGAATCTATGATCATAAAGGATATTGGTATGTCATTTTCTTTTCTTATAATTTTTTTCTGGTTTTGGTGTCCAGGTAATGCTGGCCTCATAGAATTAGTTAAAAAGTGTTCCCTCCTCTTCAGTTATCTGGAAAAAATTGTGCAGAATTGGTATTTACTTTTAACCCATCTTTTTCTTTTCTTTTTTTTTTTTAAGATTTTACTTTTAAGTAACCTCTACATCCAATGTGGGGCTTGAACTCACAACCCCAAGATCAAGTGTTGCCTGCTCCACCGACTGAGCCACCCAGGTGCCCCTTAACCTATTTTTTATTTAAAGTAATTTTCTTGTTGGGGCGCCTGGGTGGCTCAGTCGGTTAAGTGTCCGACTTCAGCTCAGGTCATGATCTCGCAGTTCGTGGGTTCCGGCCCCGTGACGGGCTCTGTGCTGACAGCTCGGAGCCTGGGGCCTGTTTCAGATTCTGTGTCTCCCTCTCTCTCTGACCCTCCCCCGTTCAGGCTCTGTCTCTCTCTGTCTCAAAAATAAACAAACGTTAAAAAATTTTTTTTTAATAAATAAAGTTTCTTGTAGATGGCATATAGTTAAATTGTGGTGGTTGTTGTTTTATATCCAGTCTTTTTTATATCTAGTCTTTTAGTGCTTGCTTTAGGATTTATAGTGTATAGTGTTAGCTTATCTCCATCTACCTTCAAGTGATATTATACCACTTTACGTACTATATTAAAATCTGTGGACAATACAGATAAAAGAGATTAAGAGGTACAAACTTCCAGATATAAAGTAAATAAATCACGGAGAGGACAAGTACAGCACAGAGAATATAGTCAGTAAGATTGTAAAAACATCCTATGGTGACAGATGTTGACTACGCATATCATGGTGAGCCCTGAGTATTGTAGAGAATTGTTCAGTCACTATTTTGTATAATCACATTCTATGTTAATTATACTTCAGTACTAAGAAAAAGAAACAACAACAAACAATAAAAACTTGTAACTGTGTATTTCTGTTTCTCCTGTCCTGGCCTTAGGGCTACTACTGTCGTATATCTTATTCTCAAATATGTTATATGCCCCATGATTCAGTGTTACTATTTTTGTTTTAAGAAATTCATTATCTCTGGGGCGCCTGGGTGGCTCAGTCGGTTGAGCGTCCGACTTCGGCTCAGGTCACGATCTCGCGGTTTGTGAGTTCGAGCCCTGCGTTGAGCTCTGTGCCGACAGCTCAGAGCCTGGAGCCTGCTTCAGATTCTGTGTCTCCTCTCTCTGCCCATCCCCCGCTTGTGCTGTGTCTCTCTCTGTCTCTCAAAAATAAATAAATAAATATAAAAAAATTTAAAAAAATTCATTATCTCTTAAAGATATAGATATATATATATATTTTAAGATTTTATTTAAAAAATTTAAAAAAAATTTTTTTTTTTAACATTTATTTATTTTTGAGACAGAGAGAGACAGAGCATGAACAGGGGAGGGGCAGAGAGAGAGGGAGACACAGAATCCGAAACAGGCTCCAGGCTCTGAGCGGTCAGCACAGAGCCCGACGTGGGGCTCGAACTCACGGACCGTGAGATCATGACCTGAGCCAAAGTCGGACGCTTAACTGACCGAGCCACCCAGGCGCCCCAATTTTATTTAAAAATTTTTTTAACATTCATTTATTTTGAGAGAGAGCGCATGAGTGAGTGGGGGAGGGGTAGAGAGAGAGGGAGACAGAGGATCTGAAGCAGGTTCCACGCTCTCAGCGCAGAGCTTGATGCGGAGCTCAAACCCATGAACTGTGAGATCACGACCTGAGCCGAAATCAAGAGTTGGAAGCTCAACCGACTGAGCCACCCAGGCGCCCCTATTTATTTAAGTAATCTCTATGCCCAACGTGGGCCCCGAACTCACGATCCCGAGATCAAGAGTCGCAGGCTCTACTGACTGAGCCAGCCAGGCATCCCTCCTAAAGACATTTAAATTAAAAAAAAAAAAGACACAGGGGCGCCTGGGTGGCTCAGTCGGTTACGTGTCCAACTTCGGCTCAGGTCATGACCACGAGGTGCATGAGTTCCAGCCCTGCATTAGGCTCTGTGCTGACAGCTAAGGGCCTGGAGCCAGCTTTGGAATCTGTGACTCCCTCTCTCTCTGTCTCTTTCCCACTCACACTCTGTCTCTCAAAAAATAAATACATGTTAAAAAAAAAAAAAAAGACACATACTTAAGTACCCATCTATTTTTTCTGGTGTTCTTTGTTCCTCTGTATAGAGCCAGATTTCTCTCTGATATCATTTTCCTTCTGCCTGAAGTTCTTTCACCATTTCCTATAGTGCAGGCCTGCTGGTGGTGACTTTTTCCAGCTACTATACGTCTGGAAAGTATTTCACTTTCATTGTTTAAAGCCATGTCACTAGGTACAGAATTCCAGGGTCACAGCACCTTAAAGATCTTGCTCCACTGCCTTCTAGCTTACGTCGTGGGTGTCGATAAACATGCTGTCATCTTATCTTGGTTTCCATGTGTCTAATGTGTCTTCCCCTCAGGCTGCTTTTATGATTTTTCTCTTTATCACGGGTTTTAATCAATTTGATTAAGAAGTGCTTTTGTGTATTTGTCTTCATGTTTCTTACACTTGGGGTTCATTGAAGTTCTTGCATCTGTGTGTTTACAGATTTCATCAGATCTAGAAAATTGTTGACCATTATTCCTTCCTATATATTTTTGTCCTCTCCCTCTTCTTCCTGGGACTTCAAACATACATAAACATAAGCCTATCAGGCTGCTTGATGTGGTCCCACTGCTCACTGATATTCCATTAATTTTTTTTAGTCTTTTTCTCTCTCTGTATTTCATTTTAAATAGCTCCTATTACTGTGTCTTCAAGTTCACTAATCTTTTCTTTTCCTTCTGTTAATCTTTTTCTTTAATTTCTATTTATCTATTTATTTTGAGAGAGAGAGAGAGAGAGAGGCAGAGAGAGAGAATCCCAAGCAGGCTCCACTCTGTCAGCACGAAGCCCGACGCGGGGGCTCAATCCCACGAACGTGAGATCATGACCTGAGCCAAATTAAGAGCTGGACGTCACCCAGGCACCCTGTCTTCTATTAATCTTATCCAGCGTATTGTTCATCTAGATATGCATGGGACTTTTCATTTCTGCACCTTCCATTTTGGTCTCTTTTATATCTTCAAAGATCCCCATCTTCTACTTTGGCCTATCTTCAGGCTTCTGTCAACATAACAGCCAGAGTGAGCCTATTAAAATGTAACATCCTACTCCTTGGCTCAGAACTTTTCAGGGGTTCTCATCTTATTCAGATAAAAAGTCATATTTTTAAAATGACTTAAAAGAAAAAAAAAAAAAAACAAGTTAGAAAGGGAGGGAGCCAAACCATAAGAGACTCTTAAAAACTGAGAATAAACTGAGGGTTGGTGGGGGGGTGGAAGGGAGGGGAAAGTGGGTGATGGGCATAGAGGAGGGCACCTGTTGGGATGAGCACTGTGTGTTGTATGGAAACCAATTTGACAATAAATTTCATATTATAAATTAATTAATTAATTAAAATAAAATGACCGACAAAGCCCTATGTGACTTACTCTGACTTGATCCATTATCTCTCTGATTTTATCTCCTCCCCTCACTCCTCTCCATCTACTCTGACATCCTTCTATTCCTGGAATATATGAGGCATGCTTCCACCCCAGGGCTTTTGCACTTGCTTTGAGCTCTGCCAGAAATGCTCATCTCCCATATATCCACATGCTTTCTCCTTCACTTCCTTCAGGGTCTTACTCAAATGTCACCACCATTAAGATCTTCCCTTCCCCCATTTTAAAAACTGCAGTCTCTTTTCATATAGGCGTTTCCTGAATCCTTGCTTTATTTTTCTCATCATCTTACACACTGCACTCTTTTATTTAATTAATTGTGCTAGTTAGTCTCAACACTGTTAGCTCTGAAAGGGCAGAATTTTCATGTGTTTCGTTCACTGCTTTACCCTCTGCTCCTGACACCGTAGTACTTGGCACATAGCAAGCACCCAGATATTTATTCAGCGAATAAATGAGAGTCTGTCAGTACAGAGGGTGGAGGAAGAGTTTAATAAAAAGGGGGAAAGGGGCCCTTGGGTGGCTCAGCCAGTTAAGCGACCCACTTTTAAGTTCAGCTCAGGTCATGATCTCACGGTTTGTTAGTTCAAGCCCCACATCGACAGCAGGGAACCTGCTTGGGAGTCTCTGTCTCTCCCTCCCTCTCTGTCCCTCCCCTGCTCATTCTCTCTCTCTCTCTCTTTCAAAATAAATACATAAACATAAAAAAAATAAATAATAAAAGAGGGGAAATTAACACATACTACAGGGCCGTTTCTAACGTCCTTTCTCCATATCATTCAATTCTCATAACTAAGAGGCACAGGCCCTATTATAAATATAACAGAACTTCAGCTAAGGGAGTTAAAATCACACCTCTCGGGACAGTTAAGTAGCAGGACTGAGACTCAAACCGGCGCCCTCTGTCAGTTGCCATGACTGAGGTTAGCGCCCAGTCAACAAAGGCCTTAAGGGCTAGGCCTTAAGCTCCTTTCAACTTTGATTCCACTTGTGACCATTTCCCCCAAAGAAGGAGCAGGGTTTCTGCTGCAGGCTTGGTACAAGCAATTCCCTGATTCTGAGTTACAGCAACCTAAGAAAACTCCAGCACGGCAGAGTGAAGACACCACCTGCGGATACCCATGAGAGCCTGGGACTTATTTTTAGCCAGAATAGGAAAAGTGCCGGATATCTTCTAGGAGAGCTGGCAGCTGGCGGGCTGCTGATACAGCTGTGTTTATGTAAGCTGGTGGCAGAGGAGAGTACGAGGGTTAGCAAGGAGGCAGGAGGTGCTGAATCCACCTGACGCTTGCTGATGCTCTGATGTCCAGTGCCTTTCGTTGGAAAGTTGTGAGTCAAACGTTACCGCGGAGGAGAGAGGGTCCCGCAGATCCTTTGGAGACTGCAGAGAACATGGGAGCCCCTGGCTCCCCCGAGTCAGCATTTGTTGAAGCGGTCCCTTACAAGATCTCTCCCCTAGTTCCTGGCCTCTTCCTGCTCTATTATCCAGGAATAAACAAGAACAGAAGTGCATTCAAATAATGCATCTATAAAGCATAGCAGTTCATCTGATTCTGCCTGTACTGCTCAGATGTGCCAGGTGAAAGCAATCTCCAATACCTCATCCTACAGAAGTTGTCAAATAGCGGGCTCCCGTTTTCTCATGGGGGCAGCAGAACAAAGTTCTTTTTTTAAAGACATTTTAAAATATTTATTTAGTTTTGAGAGAGAGGGTGAGCAGGGGAGGGGCAGAGAGAGAAGGGGGTACGTAACATCCGAAGCAGCATCCGTGTTGACAGCAGAGAGCCTGATGCGGGGCTCGAACTCACGAACCACGAGATCGTGACCTGAGCTGAAGTCAGACGCTTAACCAAGTGAACCACCCAGACGCTCCAGAACAAAGCTCTTAAAGGAGTCATCTGTGGGCTCTTCTTAAGAATCAAGGTCGAAACTTTTTCTGGTAGGGATTTTGTTTTTACGTTGAGTTATGAAAATTTTCAAATATAAACAAAAGCAAAGCAAATAGTGTAATGAACCCTCATGTATCCCTCATCCAGCTTTAACAGTTAACATAGCCAGCCTTGTTTCATCTGTGCCCCACCCACTCTGAAATTATTTTTCAGTAAATCCCAGACAGCACATCATTTCATCTGAAACTATTTCAGTGTATACCTCTGAAGTACGGGTAATCTATAAAAAATAAACAACCACAACACTATCTTCACACTTCAAAAATGATGAACAGTTTCTTAAAATCAAATATACAGGGTTAGAGTTCCCAAATCTTCTAAACAAGCTTCCCCCTGCTCCCCTCGCTTTGTTTAAATCAGTATCTCAAAAAAGGTTCATCTCTTTCCTCTCTTCTTGGCAATTTATTGCTGAAGAAAGCAGGTCATTTTTCCTATAGAGCTTTCCACAGTCTGGATTTTTCTGATCGCATTCCCCATGGTGCTGTTCAACATATTCCTCTATAAATTTATTAATTTGTTAGCTGTCAATTTGGTTCCTGTAAATTGGTGGTTAGGTCCAGAGATTTGACGAGGCTCAGGTTCAGTTCCGTGGCAAAAAAATGTATCATAGGTTGCGGTGCCTGGCTGGCTCAGTCGGCAGAGCATGTGACTCTTGATCTCAGGGTCATGGGTTTAAGCTCCGCATTGGATGTAGAGATTCCTTTAAAGAATACCTCAAGGTCATGCTGTGTACTTGTGTCGGAAGCAGCAAACGTCTGGGGTTTGTGTGTGTGTGTGAGATTGTTAGCAGCCTGGAATCATTGCCTCGACCCCATTAATTGACTGATGCCTCATGAATTTTCAGGAACAAATGTGGCTGCAGTGGCTGTCTCTGAGTAATGCATTCAGAAGAACCTTTCCTGGAGAAGGTGTTGTTTGTCATTTCCGAGTCATGAAGACAGGCTTGGGAAACTGCGCTGGAGGCTGCGCTATGGCGCTGATCCCGGGCGCTTTAGGGAAACGGGCTTGTTGTGTTTGGTCAGCTCCGTGCGGTGTTATGACGGTCTTCCCCACTAGAGGACACTGTGGCTCCAGGACTTCACGTGGTTCCTGGTCAGAGTTGTAACCTGGAGGCCCAGAGAAGGCCAAACCTTTGGTGTGCATTTATTAGGCACCAACTGTGTGCCTCCTGCGTCAAAGGGAGAGACGAAAGAGGTCAAACGCAAAGTTCTGTGCCATTGTTTCCCCAGGTAGTCTCCTCGTATTTTCCTTTAAAAATAAACAGAAGTGTTTCTCCGTCTGTTGAAACCACGTAAGCCCCCACAGGGCGGCTGCCTCTTGCTGTAAACCGAAAATTTGGTTACGTGGCCTTGGATTTTTTTTTTTTAAACAACTGCAGTATATGGGCTTTTTGGAATGTGAATGTATCCAAGAAAGATGCCAAAGTGTATTCATCTCTGAAATAATTTATTCATCTACTCAACACCATGTATTGAGTATCCAGGGGGAAAGGGAAGGAAAAAGGATGCTTACTTACTGAGAGCTACTCTGTGCCAGGCACTGTCCCATCCTTTTTATCTACATCCTACCAAGATGTGTCATATTAGCCTCATTTAAATACAAGGAAACTGAGTCTCAGGGAGTCTAAGTGAACTAACTTGGTGAAGGTTATCCTGCCAGATGCAAATGAAAGGCTGTGAATAAGTATGTCTGTTTTCCACTTAAACCCCTAGATACCATGCTGACAGCATGATACTAGAAAATAGAGAAAGCGAGGCGGTCACAAAGGCCTGCTGTTCTTACGGAGGTCACCATGTAATACAGAAGTTACAGGTCCCCTGTTAAGTGGGCACCCTCACCACCTGCAGCCTGCTGCTGCTGTGATGCTGTCCATCTGCACGGAGGGGACCCACTGACCACCAGAGCAACAGGGCATCCCTGGGGTTCCGCAGGAGCTGTGTTGACTGCCCACCCGCTTCACCGCATCTGCCCCACGACCCAGGCTTGTGGGGGCATCTGCGTGACTCAGACCGTGACCACCAACCCACCCGGGATATGTAGGAAAACCACGACAGAGGTAGCCTGCAGTTTTCATGGAGGAAGACGCAGGCAGACACATGCATTATCAGGCAAAGGCAACGAGTTCGTGAAAATTCTGTGCTAATGTAGCCAATAATTTAAGATGCCCTTCCAGTTATTCATATTTTCAAACCCACTTAACCACCCCCGCCCCCAGCCTCGTCCCTATTGCCTTGTAGTTCTGTGCTGCGAGCACAGCTGAACTCACATCGTAAGAGCCCAAGCTGTGTAATTGACTAAATGCAGTCAAATACATTAAGGAAAGAGAATGACAGCTGGCAGCTGGGAAAATGAACTAACTGGCTTAAGCTGGGGAAGAAGATACAGGTGGCAGGTGTCTAAAGAAACACAGGAGTGCTTGGAGAGGCCCAATCCCGAAGGCCACTTCAACCTCAGGCAATCACAGCTGCAAGGTTCTGGGAAGAGGACGAGAGCGTGGGTGTGCTTTAAGCCACCACCCTCCTCCAAATGAGCCCTAGGATAATGAATGAGCCATCAGCCAGCGCCTTTGCTCTCCGAGGAAAGGACCTCCCTCTGCAGACCGTCCCTCTGCAAATACAATTGTGCCCCAGGAACCATCTGGCAAACGTGCCCGTTCCTTCAGCATTTCTGGTATTTCCCTGACTTGCAGCCCCCTTGTCTTGGATATAAATTGTTGCGGCAAGCCAAACCAGCAGAATGCTTACGGTGCTTCGGTGGTTTTCCCCGAGCCTGGTTAACGCCATGGTTCGCAGCCTGTGAGGCTGCTCACAGCTAACGGAGGTCTTGGATGCATGCATTTTCCTCTGCACTGTTCTTGTGTGCTTGGGAGGATGCAGAGTGGGCATGTGAGCTGCAGACCACAGCTGCAGCAACCAGATTGAGCGCATTTCCGTTGCAGGACGTCCTTCACGGAGAAGGGACAGGTTAACTCCATCTCTCTGCAGAGGACTTGGACTGCTCCCCAAGGAGCCACGACAGGCTGCCACAGCTGTAGGACAGATCATGTGCTCTGGCCACACACGGGAGGATGCCCAGCAACCCTGACTGCCAGCCTCTGGGCCCCATTTTGCACAGGGCCGCGTTCCTCTTCTGACCCGGCCTGATGGTGGGTCACCGGAAAAATTGTGGGTCACCTTAGGACCACTTGAGCCAGCCCCCAATTTCCAGCCTGCTTCACTGATTCTAGTTCGGAGAACAGATAAAGGCAGGAGATGGAAGGAGATACTCTTGTCAGTCTCTCACATCCTTGCTGTTGTGCCTCATGGACAGGGAGGCCAGGCTGAGCCATTAATCGCAAGCCCCCTCACCCCCATCCAGGGAGTGCTGGATCGTTCCAAAGGGGTGGGAGATTTGCAGTCAATGCAAAGACTCTCAGAATGTCCCCATCACCTAACAACGAGGAGGCAGTTTCCATGCAGATTTACACCTTCCTGCCTTAGTACGTGCAGTACCCTCCAACCTGAACACATCAAGCCTCACCCAGCTGGCGAGCTTCTACTTGGTCCTTTAAGATCCAGCTCCAGCATCACCCCTTTGGACCCCCTTTCTGCCAACCACATACTTGGCGGACAGCTCTACTCAGTACCTATCACACTGTACCTGTAGGTGTTTTTAGCGTGTCTCCTCCACCTGCCTTACTGCTCACTGTGGGCAGAGACTACGTCTCATTCATCTCCGTGTCTACAAGTTTCCATCTGCAAAGATGTTTATAGGCGCTGTTTTGGAATAGAAAGTTGGACATCATGGGATTCCAAGGTGGATTCTCCTACTGCAGTCTCTTAGTCCCCAGGGTCACATGGCTAAACAGTGACAGAGTTTGGACAAGAACCCAGGTCTGTTGACTCCTGGGCCTACTCGCAAGTACTTAGGAATCACATCTTGATCTGTATTTCACCCTTCCAGCCTGGGTGGGGAGCAAACACAGTTCTGGGTGAGTGGCAGGAAGGAGAAGGGTCCAAATGACCCAAGTGTATTTCAGGGCTGGGGGAGAGGTCACAGCTCATCTAGTCTGACCTCTGCATTTGCAGGCCTACGGGGTTGAGGTGCTTTGGTCAAGGTCATGCAGCAAGCTGATGGCAGAGCGAGAATGAGGATGCAGGCCTCCTAATCCCCAGAAGAGGGGAGACTTACCCTCCCACCCCAGAGAGGCGATGGCCAAGCCCTCCAGACCAGCGGCTATCCGAGGGGCAGGTTCCTGGAGTCCTCGACTCTTCTGGGCCTTTCTCTCCTTCTCCTGGTGGCACAGCACTTAAGTAGGGTGCGTTCTGCATAAATAATAAAGAACGCTTCCCTTCCAGGGAGGAAGGCCGCGTCTGGGCAGGCAGTGTGACAGATGGTATTTACAATGTGTGCGGAGAAGTTCTCACACAGCCTCACTTGGGCTGTGCGGCTGAGAAATGGAGGAGGCAGATCTTAGTGCCCACCGTCTCACTCCCCTGCCCGGCGTCCCAGGCGGCTGCTGCCGCTGCTGTGTCCCCATCATCAGAAAGCCTGCCTCGTGGGCCCCAAGACATTCTTCACTGCAGCCCCTCACCGGAGTAGGTGCCGGGTTAATGACATTCTTTCCCTGAGGAGGCCGAGAAGTCCCCATGAGGCCAGAGGCCAGGCAGACTTCCCAGGAATTCTGACCCCTGGCTTGCCTTCTTTGGCCTGGAGAAGTATAAATAGGACAGGTTTATTCACTGAGCAAATACTTTTTGAGAGCTTTCCATATGCCAGGAACCGTTCTAGGAGTCACAGACACTGCTGTAAGCCAACAAAACCAAGTCCTTGCCCTCATGGATCGTACACTCGAGTGGAAAGGCTCACCATGGGCCTCGTGGCAGTTTCTTAATGTCTCTTCCTCTCCACACAGCTCGATGGACACCTCATAGGAGCCCGGCACTGTGCAGTGGTGAATGAAAGCGAACCATTCCCCTCCTTCTGGGAGGAGTTTGCACGTGTAATTTTATGAAAAACAAAGCAGACAGACCGGTGGCTTTTTCTCTAAAGCCAAAGACAGCCCCCGATGCATACCAGCCCACAACTAGACAAGCCGCCTCACTTGGGCACCCTGATTCAACCCTGCCCGGTTGCCCTGGGAGAAAGTCACTGCAAGCAGTAGTTGGGGCCAAGGGCACTCACCACATTAGGGTTTTTTTTTTTTCCCTTTGACCCTTTGTTTGTTTGTTGGTTTTTCTTTCTTTTTTTAAGAAAACTTCCTGCCCAGGGGTGCCTGGGTGGCGCAGTCGGTTAAGCGTCCGACTTCAGCCAGGTCACAATCTCGCTGTCTGTGAGTTGAGCCCCGCATCAGGCTCTGGGCTGATGGCTCGGAGCCTGGAGCCTGTTTCCGATTCTGTGTCTCCCTCTCTCTCTGCCCCTCCCCCGTTCATGCTCTGTCTCTCTCTGTCCCAAAAATAAATAAAAACGTTGAAAGAAAAAAAAAATTAAAAAAAAAAAAAAAAGAAAAAGAAAACTTCCTGCCCAGCTCGGAGCCCAACCCAGGACTTGAACTCATGACCCTGAGATCAAGATGTGGATGTTTAACCAACTGAGCCACCCAGGTGTCCCACCTAGACTCTTAAAGTAAAAAATTTGGTGAGAGGAATGGAGAATCGTATCTCCTCCGAGCCCAGGGGTTTTAGTGTCCCCATTTGTAAACTGGAGGCAATTGTACCTATTCTGCTTTCCCTAAAAAAAGGCCAGCTTTTTGAGGATGAAATGGAATGACAAATGTAGAAATGCTTTGACATGAAGGCAGCAGGCAGACAATTGTATTTTTATTATGCAGAGGAATCTTTTCTCCACAACATAAAACAAGGAACGAGTTTCTTGTTGGGGGCTGAGAGTAATAACTATGTAATTAGACTTCGTGTCATATCAACAGACATGCTCTGTTTTTCATTAAACAGACATTTGTTCAGCTCCTACGGTGTGCAATGTTGCATATTGTGATGGATGTAAAATCGAACGGGCCAGATCCTCTCCTTCAAGGGACACGCATTCTTGGATAAAGAAGATAAAACTTAGAGGAGGGAGTGGTCCGTTTGGGCTGGAGGGTTAAGGAAGGGCTGGGGGAGGAGGGGCGTGCCTCACAGGTACACAGAGAGGTGCACGTGACTGAACGGACAGGACTTACCTCTTGCATAACCAAAGGTCGCAGAGAGTGTGGGAAGCCCAAAGAGAGCCACAAGTGGCACCCTGGGGACCAGCCAAGCCCCAAGGAGACAGAAGGAAGCTGAGAGCCAGCAAAGCAGCTTATCATTTTTCCCGAACATGGGGTTGGCTACATTTCGGAACTGGGAGAGTTTCCTCTGTGCCTTTCTGAGCTTCACTTTTGGGAGCCCACGCCTCTCTTTGAAAGGGTGTGGTGTCTGTGAACCTAGACATCTTTCAGTAATGATTTAAGTGACTCGGCAAATGGGGGGCCCTGGAGGGAGTGAGAAAGGAAGAGACGAAAGGAGAGCAGCAGCGTTGTGCTGTTTGATCTCCAAGACAGCGGGCAATGAGGCAAGAATGTGGGAGCTGGGGTAGAGGGTGGTTGGATTCCAAGTGGCAGTCTCCTCCCTGAGCGGCGTCTGCTGTTCGGACTTGCAGGCTTCAAACGTGACTGGGGGATTCCTGGAAGACAAAAGAATTCAGGGCTGGGGCTTGGATCTCGGTCAAAAATAACTCATGTCTTCATCTCGGGCAGGCAAATGGCAGGAGCTGTTTGCAGGTTTCTCAGAAGATCGGGGCTCCACGTGGTGGGAGGGGACCGTGAGGGTCAGTTTGGATTTGCTTTAGGGAGAGAAAAGGGCCTTGAGGGGTGCATGCCTGGCTGAGGGAGACATCAGAATGGGAAACTGTTGCTGGAGAAGAGGCCCAAGCCCCCGAGAAGTTCTGGAGAAAATCACCCCTGTTCACCCCCTGCTCTGCACGGCCATTTGCTTTGGGCAGTAATTACAGCCCTGAATGTTCCTTCCCCGGTTTCTCATTAGCTCATGTTGTCCACAAACTCCTTGGCTCCCCACACCCCGCTTCCCCCTCCCAGTGGCTCCCTCTGGCTTCCCCCACCCCCCACCCCTCAACCCTGGCAACACCTTGTTCTGGCCCCCAGGTTCAGACCCTTAAAACTACACTCTTCCCTCTCTTGGTGGGTGCTCCTTAAAGACTCAGCCCCCAAACAGCTCTCCTCTTCCCTCCTTCCTTTTCTCACCAGGCTGTAATCAGAGGATTATCCGATTTTTCTCCCAAGAGGCCAGGGCCTGGGTCTTACTCCCTTTGTATTCTCAGCACCTCGGCCAGGGTCTGGCAAATAATGGCCACTCGCAATGTTAGATGAATTGCACTCTTGAGCGGCTGCCAACTTAATCTCCCTAAAATGCGGCTCTAGTTAGAAGCTATCACTGCTTCTCCATCGCCCACTGAGCAAGGTCCTCGCTCCTCGGCCTGGCACTCAAGGACTTTTGCTACGTGGTTCTCACCCCCCGGCCACCCCCAGTTTGAGCTCAACCACTGAGTTGTTCTTAACACAGTCTGTGGTTTTTCTGTTCCTCTGGTGCAGTTTGTACCCTTCCACCCCAAAGCTGCCCCATCTTTCAAGGCTCATCTCTGAACCGTGTTTGACTCTTCAGAGCTCAGACTGCTGTCCCCCAGGCTCTTACGCTGCATCGACTAAGAGTGTCTTGTTAGGGACTTGAAGAGTGGTCATGGGTGTGGAGTGCTTACAAAATGAAGAGCTGGGTATCAATCAATGCCAATCGGCCCTTGTTTGCTGTCATTTCCCACCAGACCTGGGGGTTCTCTGAGGGCAGGGCCCCTGTACAGTTACCTCAGGGCATCTACAAGTGCCTGGCCCATGGCAGCCATTCAGTGAAGGTGAGTAGGCACTGATACCCGTCCCTTCCTCTGTCCCCAGCGTGGCACAGAGTGTGGCGGTCCCCAGGCTATCTTAGTCTGGAGTGGCACAGAAGCTATCAGACAGCCTGGCCGCTCCCATCCCTCAGAGGGGCCCCAGGCCCCATGTCCCGCTGCTTGCTGGGGAGTGGGGTGTACCTAGCTGCCGATTTCCCTGGGGCTGTGCGGTGAAATGGGCTGGCTGGCTGGCGAGGCCGAGGCAACAAGGAAGGCAAAAGGTGAGAGTGTGGCCTCAGGTTCACAGAGTTTTAGGTGTTACACCTCGTCTGTGAGTCCAGATGGCCATTCTCCTTCCAGCCAGGGCCAGGGTAAGGGAAGCAGTCTCCTGAAGGGAAGCTTCTGGTTAGTGGTTGGCAATTCTTTCTAGGATACTTTTGGTGTGGGTGAAATGTTCCTAGGGCAGACAGAGGAACAAGCCGCCCTTCTGGATACTTCTCGGATCCTCCCTCTCCC
Organism: Acinonyx jubatus; assembly: GCF_027475565.1. Taxonomy (NCBI): domain Eukaryota; kingdom Metazoa; phylum Chordata; class Mammalia; order Carnivora; family Felidae; genus Acinonyx; species Acinonyx jubatus. Next base: position 19,780,619 of record NC_069397.1, read on the forward strand.
CTAATTGCTGCTGCACTCGTGACCTCTTCCTTGGGTGCCGTTGCCCCTCTCCCTATGCTCAAGCCAACCTCCTCCTGTCTATCTTCCACATTACAGCTGGAAGGATCTTTTAAAATAGGATTCTTGGGCTCACAATCCTTCAGTGGCTCCCCTTTGGCCTTAGGTAGAGTCCAAGCTCCTTTCTCATGAAACTCACAGCCCTTCAAACCATCCCTTTGAGGCCGCCCTCTTCACATGAAATGCCCAGATCTCATGTGCAGCCACACCAGGTTGCGTGTAGTTCCCCTGCCAAACCAGACTGCTTCACGTTCCCAGCCTTTGCCCGTGGTGTTTCCTCTGCCTGGAATGCCTTCCCTTCAGGTGTCTCACTTTGCCTGGTTCTGGGGATGCATCCTTTGGGAAGTCTTCTTGGGCCCTCAAGGGCCCTGTCCTTTGGGTTTCTATACTCCCTGGACTTCCCTGGCTGTCTCCCCCAATCAAGCAGTTTCTGGAGGGCAGGGTCCAGATCCTACTTATCTCTGTATTCCCAAAGCCCCGTCACTGGCACTTAGGGAGAGCTCCGTACATGTTCAGAGAACTGAACTGAGCCTGCCAAGGTCCCTTCTAGAGGGAATGACAGAGTCCAATATGTGGATAAGAGGTGCAAAAAAAAACAAAGGCCAGCTGGGGTCAGAATGCCGTCCAGGGGCTGCTGGGTATCTCAGCAGAGTGGCTATGATGCCTCTCTGAGCCCTTCTTCTCCTCACCCCACCCCAGGCTTGTTGGCCCACTGGTCCAGTCCCAGAGATCTAAGTGTAACACAGCCAGCACCCATATGGGTCATGCAGATGATATCAGGAAGGTGGGGAGGAGGCAGTGACATTGACCTCAGGGCCGCATGCTTCCTTTTGTCCTTCTGGGGCTTCTTTCACAAAGGAGTTAGGACTCTCTTCTGTCCCCCTGAAGGCTGTTTTCAAAATCACACCCTAGGCAGACAGTTTTATTTACAAGGAAATCTTGGCAGGATCTTGACTTGTTAGTAGAGTAGGGATGGGGGAGGGTGGTAAGAAACAAAAATAGTTGAAATGATCACACTTTCTGAAACCGAGATGAAAATTGGTGTCTGTAGCAAACTCACCTAATTAGAACAGAGTTAATTTCCTCCTCTGTGTTTAAGGGGAGCAGTCCTTGTCGGGTGAGATGGTCACAGGTTAGATCCCGGGGCTGGGGTTATGTGTCTGCTTTATGATGATGAGAGCATTAATTGCAACTTTCGGTGTTGGAAAAGAGCCTCCCTCACTGAGAGGGAGCAGAGAGGAGCAGACACCAGTGAGTGGGTGGGTGTTGGGTGTTAGGAAGAGGACTGGGAGGGGACCACTGACCAGAGGTGAGCCCCTGTGCCTCTTGGGAGAGTGGCACCTGTCCCAGCAGACCACCAGACCAGTTTGCAGGCAGAGCCTCTGTTTCTGGGAGACGGTCTCCTGGGAGGTCCTGCATGGAAACAACACCTCCCCCCCTTTTTTTCTTCTTTAAAAGATCTCCTATTCCTCCCATCTAACTTCATCACTATTTGCTTTAGCTTCTTTACCTCCCATCTCCCAGTTGGGGCACTTCTCTGGGCTTGCCTCTGTCAACCTGGTCAAATGAAGCCAGGGCGCTGTCAACATAGCTCTCCTGCAGGAAGAGAAAGACTTAGGATTGGGGATCCTGGCAGCCCCTATCTGACTTCTCCCATCCCTAAATTACTGGACCTATCTGGATCTCTCAGAATCTGAGACCGAAAGGAGGGGAAGAGAAATGGAAGGGTGTTGAGGATCCCGTCCTCCCAGCATCCCGCCCCCAGTTCACTCCCAGTTAACCCCGACGTTGCCAACTTAGTGAAAACCTCGCCCCTGCCTCCTTCACGCATCTGCAGCCTCCAAGTGATCGTTAACCCGGTGGGTCTCGGGAAGTGGGCACTGCACCGCACCCCGGCCCCGAGACAAACCCGGGCCCCGGCTGGAGGCTGGTGGTAATGGGGCCACGGACGGCGCGGCGCTGCCCGCCCCCCCCCTCCCGCCCTCGCCCGCACATCCGCCCCTCCGCCCCGGGCGGTGCAGCCACTTCCCCGCCAGCCCCGCCGCAGCTCTGCCCCCTCTCCTCCCGGGGCCGCGCAGCTCTGACCGATTTGGCTCTGGTGGTGGCGCCCGGGGGTGGGGGGGGGGGTGGGGGCGGGGGACGGCGGTCCCCGGGAGCAGCCCCGCCCCCGCCCGCGCGCCGCCCCCGAGGAGTCCGCGGGGAGGAGGAGACTCCGGCGCAGAGCTGGGGCCGCGGGAAGCGGGAAGGGAGCGCGGGGAGCCGCGGGGCCAGGGCCGGCCCAAGGGCGCCCTCGCCTCTGAGCCGGGCGTGGGGGCCTGGGCGGAGGCCGGCGGGGCCGCGAGCGCGGAGAAGTTTGGCGGCGAGGGGCCGGGCGTCCCGGGGTGGCGAGGCGGCGACGCGGGGGCCGGGGCCATGGGGGCGGGCGCGGGCGGCGGGGCTGGCGCGGAGGCGGCGCGGTGCGCACAGGGCCCCCGGAGCGGCGCGGCCGGCGCCGCGCAAAGTTAGCCCGGCGCGCCGGGACGAGCCCCACAGCCGCCCGCCGGCCCTGGACCCCGCGTCGGCATGGGAGAGCACCCCAGCCCGGGCCCCGCAGTGGCCGCCTGCGCCGAGGCGGAGCGCATCGAGGAGCTGGAACCCGAGGCCGAGGAGCGGCCGCCGGCGGCGCCGGAGGACGTGAGTGCCCCCTCCCCCGCCCGGGCAAACTTTCTGGGGGGCACTGTGGGGGAGCTGCCCCCGTCTCTCCCCCGCGGGGCAACTTGGAGGTTTCAAGGTGACGGCGGGAGCGCCCCGGATTGGCCGGGTCCCCGCGGGCGGGAGAGGGCGGAGGGACCGGTCTCCCCCAAACGCGCGCGCGCCACCCCCCTGCTCGGGCTCCCTCCGTTTCGCTGCGGGACACAGCCCCGCCGCTGCGCTGGGGACCCGTCTGCCGCCGGAGCCCCCTCCCCGCGGCTGGTGCAGTGCCCGGGACACGGCGTTTTCCCGCAGAGGCGGCCGCGTCACAGCAGTGACTCCCCCTCCCCTCCCACTCGCGACCTGCGGGCTCCCTGAGCCCGGGGAAGGAGCGGGCGCCGCAGAGTCCCCGGAACCCGGCAGCGCCGACCGGTCTGGCGACCCCCTTCTTCGCTTCCGGATTAGCTCCCTCCCTGCACCTGCCCTGTCGCGACACTGATTGAAATTCAAGCCGGCCGCAGCCCCCGAACCTGGCCGGAGGAGGAGGAGGGGGTGTACTGGGAGCCCAGGAGTCCCAGACCGAGTCGGTGCCTGCGACGGTCCCCCGGGCGAGGATGGGGAGGGGCTGCCCCAGAGGGCTTCCCTGCCATCTGCCGCCGGAGTCTCCTTCCCTTCGATTCGGGGAGCCAGCGGCGGAGCCCGCGCCGGGGAGTCCTGGGAACTGGAATTTCCTAAGCTACTCCCTCCCCAGGTTAACCTGCAGACAGAGGGGAAAAACTGGGCAGACGCTCTGCCCTGCCCTAGCTCTCTCTCAGAATGGGAAATGGAGGTGAAGCCAGGCCCCCCAACCTACTAACCCTAAGCCGGCAAGTCTGAAAGAGTGTGCCCCAGGGGAGCTTAACATCCTCCCTTCCCTCTGGCTCCCGCAGTTAAACCTCTCACCAGCTTCTGGCCCCAAAGCCCCGTACTCACCAATTAGACTCAGCCTTGGAAGGGACCACTTAGATTTCAGTGCTTTCCAGAGACCCCTCCTCCCAAGCTGCAGGCAAAATGCTAGCGTTTGTGCAGGCTGAGGTTTCCTGAGTAGGGGTCTCTGGCCCCTAGCACGTTGGGACGGTTCTGGCGGGTCTGATGGGATTGCACCTGGGTCAGCTTTCCCAGGTGTGAGAATAGACACGGCTACAAGCTTTAGGTGTAAGTTATTAGAGGCCCTTGGGGAGAGTTGAATGCCTTTATTTAGTAATTGTTGAGAATCACCCTTGTTCTGTTTATCCCCTTCTGCGTGTCTCCAAGTGAGGGACACCCCCCACCCCCAACCTCCCCAACCTGAGTTCCCTCCCTTTGCTTAGGGCAGATTCACTTGGGGAGCTCTTCCCACATTTCCCCTGGTGTCTTGTGGCGGGTCCCTGAGTCTGGGCAGCAACTGGGAGGCAGTGTCCGAAATCTCAGCGGGGCTAGAGAGTCCTTGGTGATAAGTGTGTGTTTCTCTCTCTCTCTCTCCTCTTCCTCCTCTTGTGCATGGCCTCCCTCTCTACCAGCACTGGAAAGTCCTGTTTGATCAGGTACGTGAGCAGTTAAATCCCCCCCCCCCCACTTCCTTCCAGCCCTCCCCACAATCAGTCTCCCTGCCTGCGTGGGCTTCCCTAGCTCTGCACTCCTGAGATGCTGACGTGGGGTGGGGGCGTGGCTTAGTGCATCTTTGAGACCGAACACTGCTCTCTACTGCTCTCCAGGTTTCAGGAGTAGGCGGTGGGCTCCCCTGAGAGATCCTTGCCTCCCTGCTTCTCCCAGCTCCGCCTCACCAGAGCCAGGTTTAAACCACATAGAAATTGGACAATAGGTATCGAAAGCCGGGGACATTCTCTATATGCCAGGGGATTGCAGTTGGGGCTGAGGAGGTGGGGGAAGGGCTGAGGTTAACATCCCCTCTCCTTTCCTACCTCCACCTTCAGAGACCCATGTGGCTACCACTGAAGTCAAATCTCTACCCTCCTTGGAGGATGACTCACAGTATGGGCTCTTTTGAAAGCTGTCTCTAACTTTGCGGCACGGATGAGAGTTAGGGGAAATAGTACGTGATTGTTTGCAACGCCTAGCGTCTAGGTGTGGGGGGTGGATTTGGAAATGCCACCTTTGGAAGCAATTGATGGACAGTTGACCTTCGGCAAGGAAACAGTTTCTTCTTTGCTTGGTACTCCTGTTGAAAGCTTTTGTGTATTTCCCTCTCCCGCTCCATTCCTCGATGCAGAGGATAGGCAAGAGATGTCCCAGTGCAGGGGGAGTAGTGAACGCTGTGGTCCCGCGGTAAGCATGATTGTGCCACGAAGTCTGTGCAACTTTAAGAGCCCTGTCTGGTCGGGCCAGAGGGCACCTGTTGGATTGGAGAAGGAGATAGAGCTTTAAAAGTAGCTCGGACCAGACCTCGTCCTGTTGCACGCAGGGGAAGCTTTTGAAAGCTTTTTTAGCAGGGATCTGAGCAGTGCTTTGGGAAGGTCCTGTGTGATAGGATGGAGGCAAGGTGGGTTGCAGGCATGAGGGAAAGTAGTCAGGGGTCTGCCTCGGTGACGTAGTAGATGAGGTAAAAACGGAAAGGAAGAGGGATGTGACCGCGGGGGAATTGGAAGGCTTACTGCCCCTGAGTCAATGAGTGAAGCACATAGATAAGTTTGAGATTCTGAACCTGGGAGGAAAAAGGGAAAGTCAGGGTGGGGGTCAGGTGTTGGCATAAATGACAGCTTTGGTTTCAGACCAGTTCGGTTTGGGGAACCCACTAAATGCAGGTGCCCAAGTGGGACTGAGACTTGGAATTACAGCTGGAAAGTCATGGCAGGCCTGGGGTGGGGCTTGGGGGGTGTCATCCGCATTAAGCATGAGGCCTGGCTGTGGTCTGGGGAGCATCCCCTCGGCTCCTGTCCCAGTGGGGTGGCACATCTCTCCCTCTGCCCCCACATGCCACCCACTCTCCCTCCAGTTCCTAAGAGCACAGCCGCTGCTGGCCTGCCGCCCTGAGGCAGGAGGGGCCGCCTGCTGTCACCCATACTAAGACCAGCAAGCTGCCAGCCCTTCACACCTCCTGCCAGATTTAGAATCAGAACCTAGAACAAAGTGTTTCATTTTTTTCCCTCTGTGTCTCTTTCTCATTCGATTAGTTTTCTGTGTGTGTGTGTGTTTACATTTTAAAAGGAACTGTTTGGGTGAATGGAGGGAAACTTTTAGTAGGAAGACTTTGGAGCCGGGAGAGGGGAGGCTGTGCAGAGAGCAGAGAGGATGTGTAGCAACTAATAGCGGGTGGTCTGTGAAATCCATTTTCTCCTGCTGGAGGGAGGTCCCTAGTGTCACAACGATGAGCATGCCCCTACTTCTGGGAAGGCCCACCCAGAAACCTTTCCAGACAGACAAAATTAATTCTAGGAAGAAAACTCCCAGACATACTCAGGGCAAACCATTTTTTCTCACAGTAATTTCTTCCCCATCCCTCACATAACATTAGAAGCCCATTTCTGTTGCCTTCCTTCCTGTGGGTGCTTTGTGTTTAAGGAGAGCCACTCCTGGGCAGGGCTTGACCTCTGGCAGATTTCCTCTGTGTTCCTTCTCCCTCCTTTGTGAAGCTGCCTGGGGCCATTCCCGCATGGGGCTAACTGGAGAGTAGGTAGGAAGCTTCACAGAAGGATGCGGAACTTCAGGATGCTAGGTTCTTCAGAAAGCTGAAGGGTTTTCCCCCTGCCTCTTCCTGTGGGCCTGCTTAAAGGTGGGACTCCAAGGATTGGTGAACCTGGTGCACTTAGGAAAGAATGTTTGGCTGGGGGTTGAGGCAGCGCCCCAACCATCTCTTACAGAACTAGACAGCCCTGGAGCACCTGGATGGCTTGGTGGGTTGAGCATCCGACTCTTGATTTCAGCTCAGGTCATGATCCCAGGGCTGAGGGATCAAGCCCCACATTGGGCTCCATGCTGAGCATAGAGCCTGCTTAAGATTCTTCCTCTTCCCCTCTCCTCCACTTGTGCACGCATGCTCTCTCTCTCTCTCAAGTTAGAAAGGGAGGGAGGGAGGGAGGAAGAAAGGAAGGAAGGAAGAGACAGCTCTGACCAGTTGAACTGTGGTGGGGGCGTGGGGCACATGACACCTGTCAGAGTCCCTCCAAGCTGATGTGTTCACCTTCCAGAGGTCGATGGGATGAGAGGCTGGCCCCAGTCAGTCCTCCTTTCCCTCCTGGGTCACGGAAACACCAGTGAGCACCCAGTTTCAAACTGGGACCTGACCTGCTGTCTGGTTCTTCAGCACACAGAGTAGCTTTGACCCAGCATGAAGCTAATTAAGCCCCAAGGACTGAAGCTGTGCCCTACGCCTGTTGGTCCTGTGTGGTCACCCCCCAACTAAATGGCCAGGATGCCTTTTGTGGGAGTTCCAAGTGAAGAAAACAGGTGACCCCTGTCCCTTGGAGATTTCCCTGCCCCACCAGGTGTTCTGGGAATCTGGCCCGCTCAAGCAGGAGAGTAACGTGTTCTCCCTCTTCACCCCACCCCTGGTTTCTTCCCCTCGGGTCCTGAAAGTTCTAGTGGGCAGGACACCTAGACATCATCACTCCAACCCCTAGATGCTCCATATACTTTCTTTCCTATGTGTACTTCTGCTGAGGGAATCGTCTTCTCGTGTACTTGGGATCTTAATGGTTTCCCTAAATATTAGATTTTAAAGTAACCTAAATATGAATCTGTGGTTATAGTGTAATATGCTGTAAAGTGTCTTATTTTCCTATAGTTGGATCTGTTGAGCTTTTCCTTCATGATTCTTCCTATTGCTTTGGACCCGAGACAGTCTTCATCTGTCTTTATTTTATTTTATCTTATTATTTTTTAAAAGTTTATTTGTTTAGGGGTGCCTGGGTGGTTCAGTCGGTTAAGTAGCCAACTCTTGATTTTGGCTCAGGTCATGATCTCACGGTTTGTGGGTTTGGACCCCGGGTTGGGTTCTGCACTGACAGGGCAGAGCCTGCCTTGGATTCTTTCTTCCTCTCTCTCTTTCTCTCTCTCTCTCTGCCCCTCCCCTGCTCATTTTCTCTCTCTCTGTCTCTCTCTCTCTCAAAATAAACCAATAAACATTTTTTATTTTATGTTTTTTTTTTAATGTTTATTTATTTTTGAGAGAAAGAGTGCCAGTGGGGGAAGGGCAGAGAAGGAGACACAGAATCGGAAGCAGGCTCCAGGCTCCAAGCTATCAACACAGAGCCCAATGCAGGGCTTGAACTCATGAACCACGAGATTGTGACCTGAGGTGAAGTCAGATGCTTAACTGACTGAGCCACCCAGGTGCCCGATTAAACATTTTTTTAAAAGTTCATTTACGTACTTAGTTAAGTAACCTCTACACCCAGCCTGGGGTTCGAACTCACAACCTTGAGACCAAGAGTCACTCGCTTTTCTGACTAGGCCAGCCAGGCACCCCATTCTTCATTCCTCTTTTTTAGATTTTATGAATATGCACTTGTATTTCCTACTGCTTTTTCTATACTAAAAAAATCATCAAACCCTTGACTCTATCCAGACCTTTTTCCTATCCAGTTATGCCAGCATCACTTTTTTTTAAATTTTTATTTTTTAATGTTTATTCTTGAGGGAGAAAGAGACAGAGTATGAGTGGGGGAGGGGCAGAGAGAGAGAGGGAGACACAGAAACTGAAGCAGGCTCCACGCTCTGAGCTGTCAGCACAGAGCCCGACGCAGGACTCAAACCCACAAGCTGTGGGATCATGACCTGAGCCGAAGTCGGACGCTTAACCGACTGAGCCACCTAGGCACCCCTTGCCAGCATCACTTATTAAGAAACACTTCCTTTAGGTGTTGTTTGGAAAATTTGATCACTTGGTAAATTTTTATTTGTGGTTGGATTTATTCTTTTTTTTTTTTTAATGTTTATTTTTGAGAGAGAGAGCACGCGCGCACGTGGGGGAGGGGCAGAGAGAGAGGGAGACACAGAATCTGAAGCAGGCTCCAGACTCTGAGCTGTCAGCCCAGAGCCCGATGCAGGGCTTGAACCCAAGAATCTCAAGATCATGACCTGAGCCAAAGTCAGACACTTAACTGACTGAGCCACCCAAGCGCCCCAGGTTTATTCTTTATTTCTCATCTATTCCCCTGATATTTGTAATTGTGCAGGTAATGTACCCTTCAGTCTTTGCTTTACCTTATTACATAGGTTCCCTCCAGGCTCCCTTTTTTCAGGTTACGCTTGGAAAGTCTCACTCTCAGTCCCTTCCTGAACCCCAGGGAAGTGCCCTCAGGGGTCCAAGGTCAAATAGTGAGTCAGTGGCAGATAGAGGACCCATGAAGGGCTTCCAGGCTGGGAAAACCATTTTTGGGTTCATCCTTAAAATGCCTTCAAGATTTACAAATGTTTAATGAGCAAAAGTGTTTGGGGGCAGAGTTCTGCTAAGTCAACAAAGCACTATTTTGAGCACAGATGAGCAAGAAGAAAAGGAAAGATTGAAAGTAATTTGATTGTGCTTGTGTGTGTTCTCCCCCTTCCACTGAGAGCGTGAATTTCTCAGAACCCCCAAAAGAGCCCCAACTGCTAATCTCCCAGAAGGAAAGCAGACAAGTTTTGACTGTCCCACCACTGAAATTATAAACATGCTACAACCAGCTTGAAGAACAACTTAGGCAGCCTCTTGGGTCCAGAACCCTGGATTTGGAGTCACAGAGACCTGGCTTCAAGCCTTACTGACTTTGTGATTGGGGGCAAGTGACATTAGTGCTCTCAGCCCCGATTTCCTCATTTGTATAACAAGGACAGTAATCTTTAAAAAATTGTTATAATGTTTATTTTTTGAGAGAGAGAGGGAGAGCATGCACAGGGGAGGGGCCAAGAGAGACACACACACATAGAACCTGAAGCAGGCTCCAGGTTCTGAGCGGTCAGCACAGAGCTGGACGCAGGGCTCCAACTCATGAACCACGAGATCATGACCTGAACTCAAGTTGGACGCTTAACCGACTGAGCCATCCGGGCGCCTCAAACAAGGACAGTAATCTTGAACTCCAGTGGCAACTGTGGAAATTAAATGGAAATGGAGACTCTTCGTAATGTCTGATACCCAGTGGACATTTGACAACTGTCTCTTGACTGGGACTCAGACTTTACTAGAAGAAGCCTAGGGCTGCTTCTGGGATCTAGGCCCCCACCAGGAAGGCAGTGGCCTCCCTAAACCAGCTCCTTCCCAATCTGGGCTCCTCGAAAGAGAGCCACTTCTGAGTCCAGAGGACTTTCTTGCTTGCTCTCCCCAAGTATCTCCCCTGCTCAGCCCCCTTTTCTCCAGCTTGGGGTCTTCCCTTGGCCTGACCCTAAAGCCTACCTCATTTGCAATTGTCCTGCACGCTGGCTTAAGTTCGGGGAGTTGAAAAGAGGTTCACACGGGGCTACTGAATGGATTAGTGAGGGGCCATGGAGAAAACACCTGCCCCAGAGACAAGGCATTGATGGTGGCCCCCGGAACACATGAGTAGCCAGCAGAAAGAGGTTCCCAGAGAAGGACAAAGCCGTAGATTTGACTGGAGCCCTTGCTCAGGCTCTGTACCTCCACTCCATTATCAGGTGGCCTCCAGAGCCCCTGAGGCTATGGAAGTCCCTCCACCACAAAGCCAGCTTTCCTACCCTGCTCCTGTCCCAGTGACCCTGGCAGTCATGCTGAATTAACCCTTGTATCCCTGACCACTCACAGAAGTACATGTGGTAGCAGTTGAGCAGTGGGGCCAAGGGATCTGAGACTGTGCTGCCTGCCACATAATAGGCATCCGTCCTGTCAGAGCTGGGACTAGAGCCCAGCTCTGCTCCCCTCTGACCTGTGTTCCCATCACCAGGCCATGCAGACTTCCATTTGCTCACTTGGCGTCCTGAGTGACTAGGACAACGAAGAGGACACACATCTGGCTCAAGTCCCAGTTCTCCTGCCAGCTGCGTGGCAACGGGCGAGCCAGGCAACCTCTCCAAACCTCAGTTTTCTCATCTGTAAGCTGCCTAGAATAATATCCTTCCCTCAGGGTTGTGGTGAGGCTCCCGAGAGTGTGTGTGTGCAGCACTTGGGGCAGTAGGGGCAGTATGCAGGGAGCACCTGAGAAACCTGGCAGTTGTATCGTCTTACTGGGACTTAAGGAAATGGACACTGTTTTCATTTCGAAAGAACATGTGACGTGTAAGGGTCACAGGTGTTGAATCAGCATTCAGATCCCCAGGATTCCGGTGGGGTTCATCCTATCCTATCAAGCTGGCTTCAGGGCAGGAGCTGGACATCCACATTCCTCCTGAACTTTCCGCAGGAAAAGAAGAGAAGCTTTGGGACAAAGGCTGGCTGGGGTGGGGATGACGCCCAAGTGTCCCCTCTGGTCACTGCCTGGCTGCCTGCGTGGCTGAGGGTGAACGGTCCCGCCAGTCAGGTGACCAGAGCCCAGAGCCAGCCTCCTGGACCTGGCAGTCCACTGTGAGAATAGGGCACTCTTCTCTGTCTGTGTGTATCTTGAGTTGTGAGCGCCCCGGGGGGAGCCACCTCCTCTGCCCCCCCAGCTTTCCTGAAGCACGTTGCAGGTTTGAGTCAGTAAATATTTCTTCAAGAGAGCAGATGTTGAGTGCCTACTGCATGCACATATCTCCTCATCTCATTTTGATCTCTCAGCCACCCTGTGAGGTGAGTGGTGCTAGACCTTCTTCACGGAGGAGGAAACTGAGGCCTGAGGGGGCGGGGCCTGCCCAGAGCCGCAAAGCCAAGGAGGATCCTCTGCAGAAGGGGTTGTATGTGTTTCTCCACAAGGTGGCTTCTGAAACAGGGTGGAGGGCCCAGGAGGCGGAGGAGTTTGGTGACCCTTTATCCTACCTTATCCTAGCTCTCCACCCCCACTCTCTCCTCTGGGGCTCTCAGCCTTCTCTTTTCTGGGGAATGAGGGACCAGAGGGACTCTTTGGTGGCTTCTAGGAGCAGCAGGAAGTGGGTTTAGGCTGAAGGGAAGGGAGGGATGGGACAGATGTAAGCCCCTGCCCATACCCAATCCTACTGCACTGACCCCCCCCCTCACCCTGCCTGTGACCTGTGACGGCCCCCCCTCCCTGCCAGGATGCCCGCCTTTGTGGCTGATGCTGTGACTCAGCTTCAGTCCCCAGGCGGCTGTGATGGCTGTGCCTGGATGAGTCAGCATGGGCATTATGTCTGCTCCTGGGGACCCAAGAGACCTGCCTCTGAGTCACAGCCCCTAGCTGTCTCCCCTGCCCTCCGAGTCTCCAAGGCCTTCTTTGGGGGGCTCTGAAAAAGAAGCAAAGTCTTCCAAGGGGCTTTCAGGGTGGAAAGAGACAAAGCCTGGAGGAAAGAGGGGCCCCACCCCTCATTGCCCTCCTAACTCCAGCGTCCTGCATCCCAGGGAAAGTCTGGGAGCGCTTCCCCTCCAGTCCAGGTGTTGAGCACATTGGATGGTTTCTGGAAACATGCCCATTATCCAGCGACTCAGCCTGGACTCAGGCCAGGATGCCCGCTTCTCTACTGAGGGAAGGGTGTTCTAGCTCCCTAACCAACCTCACAGCTCTGTTCAGCTGTTTGACTTGTGGGGAGGAGGGTTGCTCAGGGGCCCTCCTGAGTGACCCCCCAAGGGGGGGGGTCTGGGCAAGCTGTTTATCTCTGTGTCCCTCAGTTTCTATGTCTGTTAAATGGGACTAATCACACTCACTCCAGGGTTGACGTGAGAAGAAAAGTAATAAAAGATTTGTGAAAATCAGTATTTCAGAGCGAAGGGAAGTCGGGAACAGTGTGAGGTAGTTTTCTCTACGGGGAGAATTAGCATCCTCGTTTGCAAGGAGGGAGAACTGGAAGAGAAAGCTGCTACTCCCATAACCTCACCTCCTGACCTCAGCAGCTGCAGGCCTGGACCTAATTTATGGGGCAGTAAATATCCATAATGGGCCCAAGTTCCCTGGTGAGCTCTGGCTGTTGGGTGGGGACAGCTCTGCTGAGCATAAGCCCCTAGGTAGCCTGGTTAATTGTGCAAGGACCCAGCAGATGAGCCTTGGTAACCGCCCCCCAAGTGAGGAGGGGCAGCTGTTCATATTTTCCCCTGCCCACCCCGCACGCATGCCATGTGGTCATTTCCCAGGGCTCCTTCTGTCTTGAAGGACAGCGAGGGCACGCAGTGGGGCCAGGGATGGGAGCCTTCCCTAGATTCCAGGTCCCGACCTTCCAGACTGCAAGGCACTCTGGGTGCTGCCTTCGGTGTCCTTGGAGGTGCCCACACCCTTCACTGGCATCCTGGGGCTCTCTAGATCAAGGAGAGGGAGGGGGTCGTCCTAGGAGCAGGAAGGAAATTCGAGTGCTGGGAACAGGGACCAGACGTGTAATTGTCCTGGAAATGCAGTTTGTACAATTCACACATACATAATAGATAGAAAATAAGTGTGTGTGCGCCTTTCTTCTTTCTCGGATTCTTTGCTGCTGCTGGGTAAACTCTGAAACCTTGGCCTGGCTCCCCAGCCAGCACGAGGGGTTGGGGGGGGGGGTGGGGAGGGAGGAGTGGCGCCGCTGTCCTGGGTGCTGAGCAGACAGATCCTGGCTCCCGCAGGGCTGTTCTCTGAGAGCTCAGCCCAGCCGTCCCTTAGGCCAGTCCTTGATTCTTCAGCCTCTCCCTGGTGACACCCCCCTCACCCCTTGGGCTGTGGCCTGGGTCCCGCAGATTTCTAACCGCTGGGGGCCTCCAGACAAAGTGTCAGTTGACTTGAGGGCCTTTGCCACTCAAGTGATGGAGGTGACAGGCTGGTTCGGAACCATGGACAGAGGGTCAGGTTCCACAAAAGGAAGAAATTACTACTCTGTAGTGGACTCATGCGTTTTTCCCAAAGGGTGTCTCATGGAGTGTTGGTGTGAAAAATATGATGCTCAAAGGTCCAGTAAGTTTGGGAAATGCTGGGCTGAGCAAAATCAGGTCTCTTCACTGTGAGCCCTTAGTATGCTTTTATGCATCAGGCCCTTCCAAAAGCGTTTCCCAAACTTACGGGACCTTATTTTAGGCACCATCTTGGGCCTGATGTTCACACAACCCCGAGCCAGAGGCTATATTTCGCATGCAGGACGGCACAGAGAGACAAGGAAGGGCAAGGCTAGAGCAGGTTCCCATGGAGGAGCCCAGAACTGTTCCTGTCTTGACCACTAAATCGCTCTGTAACCTTGGGCTACTTTCTTTTGCTCTCCGCACCTGTGTTTCCCTGTCCAGGAAATGCGGTGTGGTGCCTGGCACGTAGTCGATCCTTGGTAAATATTTGTTAAATGGACCAAGGAGAGGATTAGACTGGACTCTCTCACGCTTTTTTTTTTAGCTACACTGTCCTAATGATGGGAGAGTGCAGGCTCTGGGCCCCTTCGCCCGGACGTGAATCCATCTGCACCAACGATGGGCTGTTCAAACTTGGCCAACTCAGCTCTCCACCTGCTTCATTTTTCTCCCCTGTAAGATGGAGCTCATGATAGTATCTACCTGAGAGGGTTGTTGTGAGGGTTAAATGGGGGACTCTATATAATTTATCATCCAAATTGGGACCATTTTGAGGGGGAAAGGGGCGCTGGTAATAATCATGCTCAGACAATAGGTATAAGCCTATTGACTGTCTCAGCCAAACCAGGACATAGGGTGACCTGAGGTTTCAATGAGGTAGTGCCTGAAACCTAGCAGCCATTCTACATATGTAGCTTCTATCATGTTGTCGATCAACAAGTTCTGTGCAGAAGGCCAGGACAGGAAACAACTCAGAGTGGGGTTGCCCTAAGTTTCTGCAGAGCAGTTTGAGAGCCATAGAGATTCCTTTCAGCTCTGCTGGGCCATACGTTATGATCCCCTGGCCTGCTGCCCTTCTCCCCAATGTCCCCGGGTCTCCCTGACAGCAGAGACCTCACCCCCTCCCATGTGAGCTGCCTCATCCTGATCCCAAATTTCCCATCAGCCCTTTGACGGAGCAAAGATAGAAGACTGGCTGCCTCTGTGTGCTGTGTGGGTTGTGGATTTCTCTTTCCCCAAGCCTCATTTGCATATGGTTTGCTTATATGTGCAGCCATGGGGATGGACTTCCTTACATCACCCTGAGAAGGGAGAGTTCCTACCATGTGACTGGAAGAGAAACTGAGGCAGTGTGGTTAATGATCTGCCCAAGACAGCGCAGCAGGTGGGGCAGGGCTCCTTTTGAAACTCCCCCTACTCCTTTGCCCCAAAGAGGGAAAGAGCCTTAGGTGGTACAGGACATGATTCCCAGGCTTTTTCCCAGCCTAGGTCGTAAGTGCACAGGAAGGGATCCAGGGCAGGATCAGGTACATGACAGAGCGTGTGTGGGGCCCCAGGCGGGGGGAAAACTGGCAACCTGGGGGATTAAGGGGCCAGAGGGCTGGGTGCTGCTGGGATTAAATGTCCCTGAGGAGCCTCTGGCAGCTCTTTTCATGGCGGAGGCAGGTGGGCGGGGAGCCTGTGGGAGGGTCAGCTCTCAGTCTGTGCCTTTCTCCTCCCCCTGCTGCCAGCATCCTCCACTCAGGCTGAATGTGGACTTGGCCTGCCCCCTCCCTCCGCAGTGCTGGGGGCCCTATTCAGGAGGCAGCTGCGAGGATGCTCCTGACTCCTGGCTGCCTGCTGGGCCCCTGCCTGCAGCCCTTTCACAGCCACTGCCCCCCACGGCCCCCACATCAGCCGCCCCCCCCCCCCCCCCCCCCGTCACCGGGAACCCACCCAGCCAGACCTCATCCAGAAGGCGATCCACTGCTAACAGTGGATGAGTCCAGGGCACATGGCGGGGGGGGGGGGGAGCTTTGGGGTCCTCAGTACATTATTAACAGGGAAAATTGCATTTGTAGGGTTTATTTTCCCCAAAGCTCCAGACCATGGATCTTATCCCCCATACCTGGACTTGAGGGAGGCCCAAGGGCAGGAAGTGAACCCAGGAGGGGCAGCCAAGCTCCCTGACACGGGTGCCCCCTGCTTCGCTCTGAATGAGGCAAGTAGAAGTGGACACCAAGTCCGTGAAGCCCTCGGCACTGGAGAGCGGCTGCCCCCACGTTTGCTTTAACCTACTACAACCTGAAGGGACATTAGGCATGCTTGATAGATGGGGCAATTATGGCTTGAGATGTTTACCCTAAATTATATAAACTAGTTAGTGGCTGAAACAAGAATGGGATCCCTCGTTCCTTGTAGCCTCCTTTCAAAGCCCTCGGCTTTCTCCTGGGGCATCAGGACTTACCTCTGTCCACCTTCTGCTTGCGTCTTCTCTCTGTGACTGTTTCTCCCTTTGTCTTCCTCTCTCTGCACCACCCCCATACCCCCATGCCCACTGTCTGCCTCTGCTGTCCTCTTCCCCAGGTGGTGGAGGTGGGGGGCAGAAGGCATCCTTTGTGGAGCCAGCCCCTTCCCTGTGTCTCTCTCCCTGCTAGGCACCCTTCTTCATCCCTGAGGCCTCGTTATTAGGGTAGCGATGACCCCCATTGTCTGGCTTGTCTGGCCCTGGCATGAAAGGTAGAGTTTTGGCAGAGAAGGAAGACTCGGCCTGTTTCCAGCTCATTCTCAGTAGTCTGGAGGCTGTAATGTGCTTGGGGCAGGACTGGCAGGGGGTGGGGGCTCCCAGAGCCACAGGGCAGCCCCTGTCACTAGGACAACAGCAGGGAGCCCTGGAGGGGGAGGGAGAGCTGGGGAGCAGGTGGTTCTTTGTCTGGAGCTGAAACAAGGGAAAGGGGCCCTTGCCTGATCCCAGCCCCTCCACCCCACTGCCCTCCCAAGCCCCTGGGAAGCAATTGGTGTCACTGCTCTTGAATGAGAGGGTGTGCTCCCCCCAGACCATGTCAGGAGAGACTCTATCCTATAAGCATATCAGTGCCCCCCCGCCCCCCACCACAACGCTCATAGCGGGTGGCAGTGGGGAAGAGTGGATGTTCCCAGGACACAGGGCTGCTTCTCAACTTCCACCCCTCACCCCTACCATCAGCCCACCTAGCACAAAGGGGCCTGTGTGAGGCCAGCTGGCAAGTCAGATGTCCTGCATCAGCCCTTGGGGTTGCAAGGGGTCCCAGGCACCAGAAGGAGACCCTCGCTGCCTGTCATTGCCACTTTCCTTCTCCAGGCCTCACTTTCCTGGCCGAGCAATAAGGAGGTCAGAACTGTTGCTATGTGAGGCTCTGTCCTGCTTTCAAAATCTTTGTTTAGGATGGGGCCCTGAGACCCCCAGAGCCCCCTCCTCCCCCTCCTCTCACCACGGTGATCCTTCACTTTTGCTCCAGGGCAGCCCCTGGAGGCTGAAGGTCAGTGGCCACCAGTGCTGCTAAACTGTCTGGGTGGAGAACACCGCCTGCCAGGCGCATCGTCTAACCTCTCTGTGCATCCCCCTGTGCCTCTATTTCCTCCTCTGTCCTATGGGGATAGTATAGTAATAGGACCTCCTTCAGGAAGGTGTCATGGGGGGGTGGGTCAAAGAAATTATACACATAAAGTGCTTAGAGAGGTATTGGCCCCATGAGACAGTCAGCAAATGTTAGGTGTTTTCATCCTTAAAGATCTTTGTGGCGCAGGGAGTGGCTGAGTTTCCTGAAATACTCAGTGGTGTGAACTAAATAGGTGTCATCCCTGGAACCTGGTATTTGGACTTCAGGGTGGGGACACAGGCAGATTTTTAAATAGACCTCTTTAGAGATGTCCTCCCTTGTTGAGTTCTGGGAAGAATTGAAATAGCCCATGACTTGTGAGTCTGGGCTGTTTCTCTTGGATTGTCTTAGAGGTACTGCACGCGGGAACAGCCTTCCTAAAATAGTCTCCGTTGACCTTATCTAGAAAAGGGGGAGAGGTGCCTGGATGGCTCAGTTGGTTGAGCCTCCAACTGTTGATTTCGGCCCGGGTCATGATCCCAGGGTCGTGGGATCGAGCCCCACATCAGACTTTGTGCTGGCAGCACGGAGCCTGCTTGAGATTCTTTCTCCCTCTCTCTGCTCCTCCCCTGCTCATGCCCTTTCTCTCTCTCTCTCTCAAAATAAATAAATTTAAAAATGAAAAAAAAAGGAGTAAATGTGGGTTTGGTCACCTGGACTCCCCTGTCGCGCACACACGGACGCCCACTGTTTGCTTTCTAAAATCTAAGCAGCTCACCACAGCGTGTGTAGGCACAGCGAATTCGTGTGGGGAAGCACTCTCTGAACAGGACAGCTCTGAGCAGTGGCGACAGACAGTTGGCATCATTCTCTAGCAGGGCGTGTGCTGTGCGGGGGACCCCGGGGCGGCTCTGTGAGCAAAGAGGGGCTGTGGAAGAGGCACGGAAAGGCTATGGGCTTCTCTGGGAGAGACGAAGAAGACCGATAATAGCTTCCCTGGAAGATCAGTACCTGTCTGTCCATCCCAACACCCACTATTTATACACCCAAGAAATGTTTGCTGAGTGCCGATCATGCCCGACTCCTGCTAAACGCTGGGGTACGCGGTGCGGCCAGTGCCAGTGACCCAACAGCCCGGTGAAGAGGCGCAGGGAGGAGAGTGGAGGGCCGGGTGGGCTGGCGGCCCGAGGTCTGTCCGATGTGCAGGGGGCCAGCCAGAGCAGCCTGCGTCCCGGGGAATCCCGAGACTGCACGGAGTAGCTGGGCAGGGTGAGTGGGAGTCTCCCTGGGAGACGACAGTGGAAAGGGACCCCTGGGAGGGGGGGTGCAAAGCTGCACGGGGTCTCTGGGGAGCCCCCACCGAAGCCCATGTGTATGGCTGTAGGTGTGCCTGCATGCAGGTGTGAGAGGCGCCTGCAGTCAAGTGCAGGAGGATTTGCAAGGCTGGGCCCCTGCTCCCCAGGCCCGGGGCCTCAGCATTCCCCACTGGAGTCCCTCTGGCCCGCACGCCAGAAGTTCCTCATCTTCCTTCCCTTCTTGCCTTTTCCTTCTTGCTTTCCTCTTGTCCAGGGTCAGGATTAGGGGCGGACAGGATGGAGCTTGACCTCTCTGAGCCTGTTTCCCTGGCCATGCACGAGATGGTTGGGTTGGGCGATCTCCAAGGGCTCTGGGGCCTTCTAGGACTTTTAAGTGGTTGTCCATGCCCTATTTGGATGTTTCCTCTGGGGGCCTTGGAAATATCCCAGAGGCGTCCTGAGCCTCTGTTGGCAGAGGGCTGGGGACAGGAGCCCGTGCATGGGGATGGAGGTGGGACACCTGCAGGGCCCCACTGACCCCACTGCTATGTGTGCTTCTCCCTCAGTTTGACCCTGGGAACACAGGCTACATCAGCACAGGCAAGTTCCGGAGCCTCCTGGAGAGCCACAGCTCCAAGCTGGACCCGCACAAACGGGAGGTGCTCCTGGCTCTCGCCGACAGCCAGGCGGATGGGCAGATCGGCTACCAGGATTTTGTCAACCTGGTGAGCACTCTGGGGCTCTCGCTGCTGGGAGGGACCTGTTTGGGGTGTATGGCTTAGAAGACCAGGGGTGGTCCTGGGTGGCTCAGTCGGTTAAGCATCCAACTTTGGCTCAGGTCATGATCTCATGGTTTCATTAGCTCAAGCCTCGCTGCCGGCTCCGTGCTGACAGTGTGGAGCCTACATGGGATATTCTGTCTCTCCCTCTCCCTCTGTCTCTCTGCCCCTTATGGGATTCTCTCTCTCTGCCCCCTCGCTCACTTGCGCCCTCTCCCTCTCAGAAAACAAAACAAAACAAAAGATCTTTTTGGGCAACTAAAGGGAACTGTTAACTTGCAACATTGAAAAAGTCCAGGCTTCAGAAGGTGGAAGGACATCTCTGAGGACCTGGTTTCTCATTGTCACTCGGTTCTGCCTTCTGCAGCGTCAGCCCATACTCAAAGAAGCCCCTGGCAGTTCCAGACGCTCCCTGTGGCAGCAAAGTGGCTGCAGCTGTTCCAGCCCTTACACCCTCAGGCCCTCACCATGCAGAGGACGAGAGGGACTCTTCTGTTCCCGCACAAGGCTTGGGATTTCCTCCCGCCTATTGGCCTAGATTGGGTCAGTGGGATGTGTTGATTGACGTAGGCCAATCGGTGCCCACCCATGGAGCTGGGGGTGGGGTCAGCTCCACGGAGAGGAAGGGCTAGGAGTAGGAAGTGGGAGGTTATCATTGGAAGAAGAAGAGCTGGAGAGTGGATGCTGAGAGCAATGGGGCACTCGGGTGAAGGCCAGACCTCGTCAGACCTGCTGGCTGGGTACCTACCGTCCTGGGTAGTCGGAGGGGCTGGAGACAGGCGGCCTGTGAGCCCTGCCCACTGGTCCAGTGTCTTGGAGTAGAGACTTCTCCTTCAGTAGGAGGTACTGCTTTGCTGTCATGGGGGCCACTGTGGTGGGGTTGGAATGGCGTTCAGGGGGGCTTAGCAGGAAGCATCCCAGCAGGGATGCGGATGGACAGGACATGAGTAGAAGCTGTATGAACTAGCTGGGTCAGTACAAGGCCAGAAGCCACCTCCCGGTTTCCCTGTTGGTGAAGTGAAGATAGTCACCCCTTTTCTTGCCATCCGTGGAAGGGCAAGAGTGAAACGACTCGTGCAAAGTCCCCCAGGCTCCTAGAATTCAAAGGCACCGGCGATGGGGGGTCAGTACTGCCCGTGCCTGCCATTGTGCCTGGTGAGCTCTCTGACGTGGGTGTCCAGGCTTTGGGGCTATTTTAATTGCCGGGTGATGGAGACCTGCCTTTGCTCGGAGGGTAGCATGATTGCAGGGAGCAGCTGTAGGGTTTTTAGGGCTGTTCAGAGTGGAGCCAGAAAGCAGACCTCTGAGAGGGTGGGGGACGGAGCTGAGCTAAATGGAGGAGTCAGGATTCACGGGATGGGTGGTGGGGGTGAGCCCTGTGACCTGGAGCCCAGCAGTGGCTCGGGCCAGTCCTGCGTGGGCCCATCCACATCCACACCCGGAGTGCCAGCACGACTGCCACATGCCCTGCTCAGTCTCAGGCCAGAGGGAAGGCTTGGCTGGGCCCACGCAATGCTTCTCTCCAGCCGAGGATCTGTGGGTCTTCTGCGTGAACCCCAACGGCAGATTGCTTGTTGCTGTCAGGATTTCTGTGTTCACGCTCTAAGCCGGAGCAGCCAGCCAGAGCCTGGATTTGTGTGAGCAGGGCTGCCTGGAGACCGGGACTAAGGGGGGGCTCGCCAGGAGGGGAGCTCTGGGTAAGGCAGCGTGCCCAGAAAGGACCTGGGTCCTGCTCCTGCCCCTGCCTTTGCCACTCACCGAGAAAGATCCTCTGAGCCTGTGTTTTCTCATTTGTAAAATGAAGCCAAAGGATACCTTCCCTCTTCAGGATTGTTGCGAGGATTAAATAACCTGGAGTATTAGAAAGATTTTGTTATCTCTAATGTTCCTTTACCAGCTAAACCCGCCTGCATCCTTTGTGGGCCCTTCCCCAACCCAACCCAGGTAGAATGAACCCGCCTTATCCAGAGCCCCCACAGTGCTTTGCCCAGGCCTCTCTTCTAGCACAGACCACGTTGCATTACACCTGGGTGGCCAGGGTTGTCGTGTACGGGTGTGCAGCTTGTGTACTGTACAAGGATGCCTGCCAGTGAGGTGAATGGGGACTGCAATCCGGCCTGGGTTTTGTTCACCAAGGCCTAGAATGGGTTCATTCACCTGGAAGAAGCAGCTCCCTTATCTAACTGGCACAAAATGGACTCTGGAGTCAGATGTAGCTGGATTTGAATCCTGACTCTTTGGAGAAAATCCTGGTGTTTGGGAAGATTACTCACCTCCAAGCTTTAGTCCCCATCTTCGTAACGTGAGGATAATGCTGTGCACCGAATAATTCACATGTGCCTCTGCTTGTAAGCTCCATGAGGCCTGAGACGCGGGGTGGCCCTAGACACATCAAGGGTGCGGGCGAATGGCGAGTGTGTGTGCTCGTGCTGAGCCCACGTTGCCCGGCTTCAGGGTGTGGCTGTGGGTGTGCTGTGAGTATGTGTGCTGTGCCCACTTGGGGATTGGGAGAGAGGATGGTAACGGGGCTACAAAACAGTTTGACAACGTGATCCTGTCTCGGGTGTGCAGTGAACACGAAGCCCCAAGATTGCCTCCATTTACAGAACTCCTGCACCAGCGAGAGGAGCCAGATCCGAGCTTTGTAGGCATGGAGAGGATGAGAATAGGGGATCAGTGGGAGGGGTTCATCTGGAAAGGCCTCCTGGAGGGGGTGAGCTTTAAGCCAGATTTTGAAAGGGAAAGACCATGGAACCCGGGAATGGAGCAGGGGTGCTGCAGACAGAGGCTCATTCTACCTTAAACCCCTGTGCCTTGGTCTGGCCTGGTTCACCAGCCAGCCCTCTCTGGGCTTCTGCCATCAGGTTTAGCCAAATGTTCCCTGACAGGGCCACAGTCCCAGGAATATGTTGATAACCCCCACCCCAGCTACCCAGTGGGGTTACTGGGGGTGGAAGAGTTTTATCTCCCCATAAGAAGGATCTGGAGTGTGGTCGTGGAGGACGGGTGGGATGCCACAGAGGCCCCAGGAGCCTAGAAGTCAGCAAGGCTGGCCTCCTGGTTTCTGGGAGTCAGGCTGACCACAGAGCGAGGCCGCCAGGACTCCAGTGAGGATGCATCGGGCAGCCTGAGGCTGCGGACGGTAGGGCCGGTCCTCAGACAAGGCTCTACGACCAGTCCTTTGGCACACTAAGCGTTCCAGGCACTCAGGAGTGATGACCTTCCACAAACACAGCTCTGGGTTCTCGTTCTAGAGACCTCTCTGCAAACTGGTCCACCTCACCAGGGCTGCCCACCTCTTCCGAAGCTGGCATCTCTGAGGACTCGAGCTCCTTCTCATCCTTCAGTTCTCACTCAGTTACCCCCTCCTCGAGAAAGCCCTCCCTGACCACCGTGGGACAGGGCTGGGCTGCCTCCTGCGTGCACCCCCAGCAGCCTTCACGCTGAGCCGCGATTGCTGGTTTCTTATTTGTCTTAAGCACCATTGTGGCCTCTGTGCCTGGCAATGTGTTGACACTCACTTGTGACGGATGGATGATGGGTAGGTGGGTGGAAGGAAGGTACGGTGATCATGGGTACAGGTTCCGAGTTTGAACTTGGACTCCTAAACCTCTCTCTGATTTTGTAGAATGAGGATGTTCACCGTCCTTATCTAACAGGTAGACTAGTTAAGAATATCCGAGGAGCCCGAAACAAGTTGCTTTAGAACATCTTCCACGTGGGACCCCAGTGTAGAAGAAAGAGAAAGGTGGGGTGAGGCCTGGTCGGTCCAAGGTACGTGCTGAGACCCCGAGACCCCAGTTCTGAGCCCTTCCCCCCGCCCTGTTTCCCACGCAGATGAGCAACAAGCGGTCCAACAGCTTCCGTCAGGCCATCCTGCAGGGCAACCGCCGACTCTGCAGCAAGGCCCTGCTGGAGGAGAAAGGGCTGAACCTCTCCCAGCGGCTCATCCGCCACGTGGCCTACGAGACCCTGCCCCGGGAGATTGACCGGAAGTGGTACTACGACAGCTACACCTGCTGCCCCCCGCCCTGGTTCATGATCACGGTCACGCTGCTGGAGGCAAGCACAAGGGTGGGGAAGGGGCTGCCCAGCCCTGGGGTGGGGGGCGCAGAGGGGGTGGGCAAGAGGGTGTCTGAGATCAAGACAGGAAGGGCAGCGTCTCCTCCACCACAAGGCGGCGGGTGAGGCCGAGTTGCCAGTCAGGCCGTGTTACAGGGCCTGTGAGTGTTGTTAGAACCCCGGGACCACAAGGATATTCCGAAGATTATTATCGCTGCAGCAAAATCCCCATATGACCACCCCCTACCAAAACAGCAGCAACAAGAACAATGTCCTAAGCTTGTTGACGTGGGGGATTTGGCCAGGCTAACTCCTTAAAACTAAGTTATTTTAGTTCCTCCCTGGTGAGGAACGTGGACCAGTCGTTTGCTCCCCCAGGACTCCATCCCCCCCGCCTCCCGTAGAGCAGGGATCACCAGGCCCGCCTCCTTCTCCCATAGAACTCCTCTATTTAGCGCAAGAGTGCCTGGTGGCGCTTTCTGAACACAGAAGCATTACTCAAAATGCATATGGGAGGGAGTGTTTATGAACAGGTAAATGTGGGCTTAACGTATTTTGAAAGAACGTTCTCCCCTTAGGGAATCATCCGTCCCTATCGTTATTCTAAACGTCTCCTGCTTAGGCAGGAGAAGCCAAAGGTACCGTTTTCTGAGTGTGTGCCCCTGTGTGAGAGACTGAATTCTTTTGGCTGCTGAGCCTAGAACCCGTGGGCCCCCAACCCCAGCTCCTGAATGGTGTTCCGTAGTTTGCACCGTTTCTCTTCCAGAGCCACGGGCCTAATTACCACCACGGCATATGTTCCTATAAAGCCGATGCCGAATCAAATGGCAGGATCATTAAGCTCCATGGCGATCTTCTTCCTTTTTTCCTGAATCAGAGTAGCTGGTCTGCAAGGCCAAGCGCTCCTCTGTTTGTTGTTGTGGCTTCATCCAAGCGCGTGTTGAAGATGCGATGTTTCTGAGATATTCTTGGAATCGTTCTCCAAATGCTTACTGTGTTGGTCTATTTATTAAATTCTATTTGAGGACCAATAATAATGAGCTGCCTTGGGAGCTGTATTTGCTGCCAGACCACCCGTGTCACGTAAGATGGACAGAACGGCTCCCCAGAGAACCCAGGGGAGTCCATCTGCTGGAGGGTGGGGATGGGGGCGCTGGGAATGGCACAGGTCCCGCCCAGGAGGCCCGAACCCCACACCGATTACAGCCTCATTCGCTGAGTACATGACACGCACAGCTGGCCCTTCCTGTGCTTCAGCACTTTTCAAACCTCATGACCGCCTGGAAGCGTGGGCATCCCCATTTCCAGATGAGGAAACCAAGGACCAGAGCGTTCAAGTAATTTGCCCAAGGTCATCCAGAGAGGCGTCCAGGTTGGTTTCAAATTTCCAGAAACTGCAGCTCTGTAAACTCAAACCACCAATCAAGAAGAAAATGCTGAAATAACTGTTTCAGAGTACTTGTACTAAAGCCCAAAGCTTTTGTTTTACATAGAGCTTCAGTAACTTGGTTTCCTGGGTCCACAACAGGGAATGGGAGGGACGTGGTAGGAAGTTACTAGAAGGGGCCCACAACCAGCCAGCAATAGGGAGTAAGAACCTGGCTGTCATACCTGGTTTACAACCTGCTGACAACCTGGCAGTATGGGTGAGAACAAAAGAAAATCTCGAAGCCGACCTGAGTCTTAAAGAGACACGCAAATTGGGGCCATTTACTGTAGGACTGAAAATCCCAGGGATGCCCGGCTGGCTCAGTCAGAGGAGCTTGCGACTCTGTCTCAGGGTCATGAGTTCAAGCCCCACGTTGGGTGTAGAGATTACTTGAATAAATAAACTCTAAGAAAACAAAAAAGGCACGTGGGTGGCTCAGTCGGTTGAGTGTCCGACTTTGGCTCAGGTTATGATCTCATGGTTTGTGGGTTCAAGCCCCATGTCAGGCTCTGTGCTGACAGCTCAGAGCTTGTTTCAGATTCTCTCTCTCCCCCCCCTCCCCTTGCCCCTCCCCCGATTGTGCTCCCCCTTTCTCTCAAAAACAAATAAACATTAAAAAGAAAAAAAAAGAATGGGGTGCTTGGGTGGCTCAGTTGGTTAAGCGTCCAACTTCAGCTCAGGTCATGATCTCATGGCTTATGGGTTCAGGCCCCGTGTCAGGCTCTGTGCTGACAGCTCAGAGCCTGGACCCTGCTTCGGATTCTGTGTTTTCCTCTCTCTCTGCCCCTCCCCTGCTCACGCTCTGTCTCTGTCCTTCTCTCTCTCTCTCAAAAATAAACATTAAAACATTTTTTAAAAAAGGAAGGAAATTTGGACACATGCTATAACGTAAGTGAATCTCGAGGACATCGTGCTAAGTGACATAAGCCAGCCACCTGTGTGAGTCCGCCTAGATGAGGCACCCAGGGGAGTCAAATTCATAGAGACGAAGTAGAATGGTGGTTGCCAGGGCTGGTGCTTAATGGAGACAGAGTGTCACTTTTGCAAGAGTTCTGTGGATGGTGGCACTGACAGCTGCACAACATCGTGAACACACTGGATGCCACTGAGCTGTATGCTGAAAACTGATGAAGGTGGTACATTTTATGTTATGCGTATTTTACCGCAATTCAAAAAAATCACCTTGTGTAGAATTGCCTCTTCCCCCAAATGGGTATGTAAGTTTTTGCTGCAATTAGTTGAGCCCCCCCCCCCCCCCCCCCCCACCAAGCCTTTCCCGCTTCGCACCGAGGAGGTGCGGGCAGAGCCCACGTGACCATTTAACACAAAATAACCAAACCGAAGTGGGGTGAGAGGTGGCCGAGAGCTAGGCAGGGTGCCGGCCATAGGGGCTGTCCCTCATTCTCCGAGGAGGAAAAGTGACAAGTTCCTGCAGGGGATTCCGAACGTTAGCACCAAAGGGGCTCCTGGCCAGTTTCGCGTCTAGTAACAGGCCCCTGCCATTCTGTTTTCATCCAGGTTGCCTTTTTCCTCTACAACGGAGTGTCGCTGGGTCAATTCGTGCTGCAGGTAACCCATCCGCGATACCTGAAGAACTCGCTGGTTTACCACCCACAGCTCCGCGCGCAGGCATGGCGTTACCTGACGTACATCTTCATGCACGCGGGGTGAGTGCCTGCCTTCGTTCGCTCTGGCTAGAGTCCCCATAGGAAAACAAGAGGTCCAGAGAGCCTAGAAGGAAATGTTTCAGTTTGTTTTTATCTTCCTGGACACAGGGTTTGAGGTGGCTCCTTGAAACTTACCTAATACCAGAAGATAGTTCATTACTGACACGGTATGGAAAAGGGGAAATAGATGGAGGAAAATGCTAAGTTTAAACCCACAGTGAAAGCGGTACAAATGTAGGTTACAAGTTCGTTCTGAGCTTCCTAGTGGCCAAAGCAAAAAGGGAAGTGTCAGCTACCAAGTTCATGATCCATAAACCGTGTGCGTGTCAGTGCCCCCAGAAGTGGGATAAAGGACAGGTTTCTTGAAAGCGCCTTTCTCCCAAGGTGGTCTCCATAGGTGGTGAGAGTCTTTTTGAGGAATTCTAGCAATAATTATAGTATCTGTTGATGGGATTCCCTGTCCAGGCTGCCCAAGCCTGTGACTCCACAGTGGGTAAGACTGCTGCCTTATTTCCAGGACTGACCTCTGGCCTTCCTTGATCTTTTGGGGTGAGGAACAAGAATGGACAAAGCCTCCAAAGCCTCTTTGTCCATTCTCTGCCTCTGGGAGCTAAAAGCCTGGAGGCCAAAGTGGACAGTGCACAGAGGCTCTTAGCTGAGGCCCATAGTGGTGGCCTCAGGCCTTTCTCTGGCTATTGCTTCTAATGGGGCAGTGCCTGCCTGGGAGAGCCCTTGGAGGAGTTTCTAGGTCTGTGATTTTGAGGGAGGGAGGGGCTCTTGGCTGGCGCTGCAGCCGACAGGAGATAGGGACAGCTGGCCAACATCTGGGATGAGCCCAGCAACGTGACCTATGATCCAGGGGCCCACTCTGGACCAGTGAATCCAGTGCGGTAGAGAGGAAGGAGTTCGGACTGGGACGCAGGAGCCCTGAGTTCCCCTCACCGGCTGTCTTCTAGTCTCAGGCTCTTGCCTGTAAACCAAGAAGACAGGGCCGGAAAACCTCTGCAGTCTCTCTATGAATCTGATGCTCGCATCCGGCTCTTTTCCGGTGCGTTTGTCTGACACTTCTAACCCTTCGGCTGGCAGTCAGGTCTGGAAGATTCCAGGCATGATAGGAGTGTGGAACAGAGCCCCATCTGTCTGAGCTACCTTGCAGGTGCCCTCCTGGGTAGACAGGTGCTCACGTGTGCCCAACATGGCACAGTGATTAGTCTCCAGGCAGGGCCTTGCAGACCAGGACCAAGGCTGTGACCCAGGCCAAGGTCCAGACCCCTCATGATGTGCTCTGTTACCCTATAACTTAAACATCTCCAGGAAGCTGTGCAGGTGCTGTAGGCTCAATTTACATGAGACAGTGGATGTTAAAGTGCTTTGTAAACTTGAAAGCACACACTGATATAGCAATAGTAACATGACAGCTTTTTCCAATAACATAGGCATTCGGCTAGACACCAATTAGCAACAAGATCTGGTCGTAGATGTATGATAGTATAAAAAGGAAAGTATTCATAGGGTAAGAAAACCCAACCCAGAGTGTTGGGTAGAATGGGATTTTAAGGGATTTCATGATATTTTAAGGGATAACTTTGAATTATTAAGTTCTAAGAGATATCTCTAATACTTACAATTGTTTTGTTTTTTTTTTTAACGTTTATTTATTTATTTTTGAGAGAGCGAGAGAGTGAGCAAGGGAGGGGCAGAGAGAGGGAGAGAGAGAATCCCAAGCAGGCCCCATGCTGTCAGCACAGAGCCCGACTCGGTTTCCATCTCACGAACCGTGAGATCGTGACCTGAGCCGAAATCAAGAGCTGGATGCTTAACTGACTGAACCACCCACGCGCCCCTCTAATGCTTGCACTTGTCTTGAAAACATCTTTCTCTTTGAACATCAGTAGCTCTTACAAATGTGTCGTGAGCCAGAGTAACTTCGTGGCCTGGTGAATGGAGCAGATTCTGCCCATCAGGAACCCGGGCTGTGTGACTGTAAGCCAGTCAGTGTCCCTCTCCGAGTCTTGGCTTCTCATATGTGAATGGATGGATTTGCTGGATCTTAACCGTGGTGAGGCGCCTTCTCACTATGGCAGGTGCAGGCATTGCCAAGCACTGCCCAGGCCCTGCACTGTTCCTTCCTGTCCCAGGTGGCAGGCAAGGTATGCTGTTTCCAAGAGGACCTGTCTGCATTGTAATTCCTGTCCCTTAGACCCAGACCATGAGCTCCTCAAGGTAGGTATAGGGTCTTATTCCCTGCTGGATCCCCAGCATCTTGGCATACAGTGTTTGTTGAATGAATGAATGAGTGAGTGAATGAATGAATGAGTGTATGAATGGAGTGGTCTTTCTGTACAGGATAGAACACCTGGGACTCAACGTGGTGCTGCAGCTCCTGGTAGGGGTGCCCTTGGAGATGGTGCACGGAGCAACCCGCATTGGGCTTGTCTACGTGGCTGGCGTTGTGGCAGGTAGGCAGGTGGGCTGCAAGTCCACAGGGGTAAACTTCCCCAGGGTGGCTGGGAGACCCCATGGGATTGGGCAAGCCCCCGGCCTCCAGCAATGCAGAACTCCCATCGCCAAGGCTCGTAACTACCAGGGTTAGCAAACCTCCTCTGGAAAGGGGACTACCATCCAAAGAGGGAGGCATGTGATGGCAAGGGGAGGAGACCACAGGATGTGGAACAGGCAGATTGACCGGGGTTTCTGTCTTTATACTGCCATGTTGTAGCTGTGTGAGTTTGGGGAAATTCCTTAACCTCTCTCGGCCCCCTTAGGTTTTAGGAGGGAACTAATAAGATCTGCCTGTAGGGTGTTAGGAGGGTGGAGTGAGGTGACAAATGGAGTAACAGTGCCGTATAAACTGCACAGGCACAGTAAGATCCCTGTAGGGACATCCAAGGTGTGGGTGGAACCAGGCCCACCCACCAGGCCTACACCTGTCCCCTTGATTGACCCCCTGCTGACAGGAAGCAGGTCTGGCCTAAGAGGTAGTGAGCACTCACGCCAGCTGGAGGAGACTGGGGCCCTAGCTGACTCTGCTCACACGGCGAAGGACCATGACCTTGAGGAAGGCCGGCCCTGTGGCCAGTGGGACGCCCCCTCTCCTTCCCTGGAGGGAGGTTAGGCTGGCTGGGGTGAGCCGGGGAGAGCAGACTGCATTTCTGCAGAAAGAGTCTGCACCAACCGGGTTTCTGAACAGAGGGATCTCCCTCGTGATGTTTCCAACCTTATAGCTGGCTGCTGCTTCTCCTTCTCCTCTTCTTCTTCTTCTTCTTCTTTTTTTTTTTTTTTTACAAGGTTTGCCGCCTCAGCTCTTCACCTTGACAGCTGTGCCCAAGGGAGCTTTGTGTGTATGTTTAAGTAAGATCTTAATCCTTTCTGAGTGGCATTAAAGTTGTCATCAGGAGAGCAGGGCGGCGTTGACCTTGTAAACAATGAGCAGACAGGGACCCTGGGAGTAACTGAGGTGGCTTCAGGAATCCAAGAGGGAAGGGTCCCACCCCACTCACCCATTCGAGGCTGGTCTGCTAGTTCAGGAACCCTCAGCTTGGGAGATTGGCCCCTCACCTTCTTCATTTCTCTGTGTGCTGCGGGTGAAAACTTGGCCACCTCGGACAGCACCCACATGAGCTTCCCCAGCATCCAGCACCTTCCACATCCTTTAGCAAAGGTCTAATGAGGATCTCTGTGTGCCAGACTTAGCCACCCACGCAGTCCCCGAGTCTTGACATCTGGAGATTCATAGCCACATTTTCTATACCTACATACCCAGAGACCCAGATGGTTAATGGCGAGGAACAGGAAAGACACTCATAACACTTGCAGTTAGTAGTCGATTAGATGGGAGTGCCAATAACCCAGAAGACGGAAGTAAGATTCAAGATGACTCAGGCCTCACCCAAACTGACGACACCCAGCAGGAAGGCAGTGCAGGTGTCACTCGCCAGTGACCCCGGTGCAGAGTGGGATGGTGCACAGACAGAAGGGATCCTTGCCAACCAGACAGGAGGGGGTGGGGCTGTATCATAAAGCAAACAACATGTACTATTCTGTCTGAGGCATTGATTCAGACCAGAGGTCACTCTGGTCACCATAAATCATGTCATTGATCTTCTGGACTGAGTTGATTGATCTGCCTGCACCCCTTCCTTCCCTGTCTACTCTGTGTGCATCCCAGCTCAGAGAGGCGGCTCCATTCACAGCCAGCCAGACCCTGATCAGATAGCCAGTAGTTAGCAAGTGTTGGCCATGTGCAGGCAAGCAACCCCTCGAGGCAAGTACTATTACTCTCCCCTTGCTGCAGGTGCACAAACAGCCTTAGGGTGTCTCAGGGACTTGCCCGAGAAGACCTAGCTGTAAGTGGCGGAACTGGCCCCAGACCCAGGCTGCGTGACCCCAAAGGCTGTGCTTCAAACCACTACCGTATGTTATGAGAACCAGAAGGCAGGCCTTGTCCTTGTGCATGTTATTTATTGTCAGAAACCAAGGGAAGTCTTTTTTTTTCTCTAACGTTTTTATTTTTGAGAGAGAGAGAGAGAGAGAGAGAGCGAGCAAGCAGGGTAGGGGCAGAGAGAGAGGGAGATAGAGAATTCCAAGCAGGCTCTGTGCCGTTATCTCAGAGCCCGATGTGGGGCTCAAACTCACGAATTGTGATATCATGACTCGAGCGGAAGGTGGGTTGGACACGAACCAACTGAGCCACCCAGGCGCCCCACCCAGAGAGGTCTTAATAGACATCAGACCCCACCATTTAGCTCCTGCCCAATGAAAATATTGCAAAGGCAAGGCCATCACATTTTGTAGCAATGACAGCCAACCTCTGCTGAGCACATCCGATACTCTGGGCCTGTGATAGAGGATGCACATACATTTTTCCTGTATTGGCAAATCTTATGAGGTGGGTACCGTCACCCCATGTCACAGGTGGTTCAGAGAGGTGAAACGACTAGCTCAATTTTCTTAGAAGGACGAGGGAAGTACTAGAAGTGAGTGGGAGCCCCATGCTTCTAACCAATGCTTGACGTGTCTCTTGCTTCTAGCTAACTATCACGTGGCTAAAATTTAGGTACTTTAAAAAGGGCTCCACCCAACTTTTCTTATAGATTATATAGATGATGCACCACGTGTGC
Organism: Acinonyx jubatus; assembly: GCF_027475565.1. NCBI lineage: Eukaryota > Metazoa > Chordata > Mammalia > Carnivora > Felidae > Acinonyx > Acinonyx jubatus. Next base: position 19,812,047 of record NC_069397.1, read on the forward strand.
ATCCCCAGAGACTTAACTCAGGGTTTGGCATATGTTAAGCAGCAAATATTTGTAGAACAAAGGAGAGAATACATACATAAATAAAGTTATATTGCTCAAAGGTAGATGTTCTGCTGATTTCTATTTGGATTTTTTTGTTTTAATGGCCAAGGGAGACGTTGGAAAACACCTGCTTTAAATTATTTCAGGCTAACATTATCGCAGCTGTGCATTATGATAAAGTCACCAATTTATCTGCGTGCTGGTGTGGGCCCAGTACTTTTTCAAGAGAGTTCATAGTCCAACCAGAACTAGTCCCTTGGCCTGTGCAGAGGTGCGTTTCACTCCATCTTGCCATTCTATCCCCATCCTCTGCCCCATGACGTCTGGGGCATTCATACTGGCCTTATGGAACTGTCATCCATGAGGCTAGGTTCCACACAGCTTGTCCGGAATCCTGCGTGGCCCAGGCTTCCTGCCCCGGGATGACCTTTATTACTATATTGATATGTATGCATGCCCTTGTTTCCAGTCCCTCTAGTCCAGGGCTAACCTGCAGCCACTTGAGGAAATCTTTCTGCCATACACGGAGGACCGGTGAGTCCAGATTGTTACTTTCGGGATTCTAGAACCAGGATCCAAACCTCGGATCCTGGATCCCAGAATCTCGGGCTGTTGAATCTCTCTGATCTGGAAGGAACTCTTGAGGTCCCCTCCAGTGGCTGCCAAATTTTACTCCCCAGGCCCCACCCCCACTCAGCCATAGGCTGTCCGCGCTCTGCTCCATGGGGGTAGGGGTGTGGGTAAGGTTTCCTTTGAAAAGAGGGTTTCACTGCTCAGAAGTTGGTAAGCCTTAGACCTCTTTATGTCACAGAAAGCTGAAGCCCAGAGAATGCAGGGGCTGTGCCCAAGGTCACACAACTAGCCAGCCACGCCCCCATTCCAGACTCCTGCCACAATCCCAAATTGACCCTTGACCCCGGGGTCGTGGACCCCTCTCCATGGGTAGGGTGAGAGAAAGGTCAGGGTGGGGAGGCTGGACCCTGGGGGCTTCCCCACCGCCTCCCTACCGCTGCGGATCCCCCCCCCCCCCCCCCCCCCCCCCCCCCCCGCACCCAGGAGGCTGACAGAGCAGAAGCTGGGCCTACAAGAGGAAAGAGGCCAGCCCAGGGAGGCTGGGGCTTCCTCTGTCCACGAGGTAATTAATGAGCGGCTCGTCTCCAGCGGCCAGCCCTCCACAGCCCCGCAATGCAGCCTTCCTTGCGGGCCCTGCCCGGAGAGCGGAGAGCGGAGAGCGTGGGAATCCTTTGTCATGCAGATCCCACTGCCTGTCTGTTTGCCACCCTGGGATTTTTTTTTTTTTTTTCTGTTATATATGGCTGACCCCTTGGCTAGGCAGTAAAAAAAAAAAAAAAAAAAAAGAAAAAAGAAAATGATCTGACAATAGATCAATACCTAATTAAAGCCAGAGGGAAGGCATGAAAGGGGAGAAGAAAGATTTATAGTCACCCTGGGAGGGGAGAAGGACTTGGGAGTTCTCGGTTCATGACAGTGCTTTTTCCTGGGAGATCACATCCCCCTTGAGACCAAGAATTTGCCATAGGGATCTCCCAGCGAGCTGAGGAGCCTTGAGAGAGGTCTGAGGGGGCAGCGAGGCAGGGGAGAAGGCGGATGATGTTCTGGGGGCTCCCGATGCCCAGGTGTGTCGGGCGCCCGGGTTCCCGGGTTGAGCCCAGCCTCCTCCTAAGTAGCGGACCCTACACTTGTGTGGAGCCTGCAGTTTGGCACTTCTGCCCATCTCCACCCAGGCAGCGGCTAATTGGCTCCCGAGCCTGCGGGCATTTTCCAGTGGTGGTTTCTGCGCACTCACCCAGGCCAGCCACCTCAGCCTCTGAGCCCTGGGCTCTACCTCCTGGTTATTTTTAGTCTCTCGTGTCCTTCCCTGGAAGCCAAAGCATTGATCACACTTAAATGAGACCAGAACAATACATTTCCCTTCTCCTCTCTGCCCAGCTTCCCTTCCAGCACAAAAGTTTGTCATCCCCCAGACCAAAAGTCTACCCCCTTCTCCCCCCAGACGGTATGACATCATCTCTCTCTCTTCCCTGGGACTTTTCAAGGACATTTTTCCTCCAGCGGAACCCCCACTCTGGAGATTCTGTTGGCCTTTTGTCACTCGGCCGGAGGGAGGGAGGTCGGAGGTGAAGCCAAGCGGGTTTCTAGATGCCGTTGAGCAGAGAAATGCTCTGGAGCGATGGAGGGAGGAGGCTGACCTCTGTCTGTACCAGTTCGGGGAGTGGCTGCCGTCGAGGCCGCGAGCGTGGACTTTGTGTCGGCAAAGCTGGACTCAAGTCCTGGTTGCAGCCCTTCCTACCAGTGACTCTGGGCTCAGCCTCCTCACCTCTGCATTGAGGCTGCTGTCACCCTCCTCAAAGGGCGGCCTCGGGGGTTAAACGGGCCGATGTAAGTAAAACGCGTGGCCAGCGCGCCATACACGGTGGCCCACGCGTGGCAGCTGACCCTGCAGTAAGTACTGCTACTGTTTGTTATCACTCAGAACCCCGAGGTAACGCCAAGCGGGGCAGAGTTGCAGTGACAGGCAGGTGGTCCCTTCCCTCCACTGGGTCTTCTGTAAAAGAAGTTCGAATCAGATGGCTCTTTCAAGCCATGAATTTAAGCTTTTAGGAGGCCCCAAGGCGACACCGGATGAAAGGAAGAGATGGAGCCTTTGCTCCGGGGTCTTACCCCCCCCCCCCCCAGGCTGCTGCGTGTGAGGGCCTGGGGCAGGGGCGGGGAGTGCGCGCCAGCACCCTTGAATTCCTGATGTCTCTCTGTACCAGGGTCCTTGGCGGTGTCTGTGGCTGACATGACTGCACCAGTTGTGGGCTCCTCTGGAGGGGTGTATGCACTCGTCTCTGCCCATCTGGCCAACATCGTGATGGTGAGCACCTGCTGTCCCAACGTGCCTATCTCGGCCTCCCCTCTGCATGTCAGTCCTCGCCGGGGATCTTCTTCGACTCCCCGCCTCAGGCCCAGAAATGCCAGGCAGACCTGGCTGGTATGAGGGCTCACTGACACTCCTCACTTTTTGCAGGCTGATTTCAAATGGGGCTCTTCCATATACGATTCATATTTTTTCCTTCCTGCCTATGAAATTACCCATTTCCCTATGCTACCCCTTTCCCATTCAGCTTTAAAAAGTGTTACAGTAGGGGTGCCTGGCTGGCTGCGTCAGTAAAGCCTGCGACTCTTGACCTTGGGGTCGTGAATTCAAGCCCCACGTTGGGACTAGAGCTTAATTTTAAAAAAGAAAGACAATGTTAGGTATCCCTGGGTGGCTCAGTCTGTTAAGCACCCAACTCTTGATTTTGGCTCAGGGCATGATCTCACAGTTCATGAGTTCGAGCCCCGCATTGGGGCAGTTGACAGTGCAGGGCCTGCTTGGGATTCTCTCTCTCCACCCCTCCCCCGCTCTCTCACTCTCTCTCAAAACAAACAAACAGATACTAAAAAAATAATTGAAAAAGGGCGCCTGGGTGGCTCAATCAGTTGAGCTGATTGAGCTGATTGGGCTCCATGCTGACAGTGCAGAACCTGCTTGGGATTCTCTCTCTCCCTCTGTCTCTACCGTTCTCCTGCTCTCTCACTCTCTCTCTCAAAATAAATAAACTTTAAGGGGCGCCTGGGTGGCCCAGTCGGTTAAGTGTCCAACTTCGGCTCAGATCATGATCTCACAGTTCATGAGTTCAAGCCCCACATAGGGCTCTGTGCTGACAGCTCAGAGCCTGGAGCCTTCTTCAGATTCTGTGTCTCCCTCTCTCTCTGTCCCTCCCCTGCTCGTACTCTGTCTGTCTCTCCCTCAAAATAAAAAACGAGAAAGGAATTTTAAAAAATAAAATAAAAAATAAACTTTAAGAAAAATAATAAAAATTAAAAAAAGACAACTTTAAAGAGTATTACAATCCTTGACCACTAGCATGCATCGTAATTGTAATTCGTTGCTTGTCACAGATGATTAAAAGTAAAGGGATCACAGCAAAATTCTCAAAAAGGAAAGGAGCCTCTAAGAGGTTAAATGATTTGTCCACAGTCACAGTGAAGATTGTGGCAGGTCGGGACTTGAACCCATACTTCCTGACAGCCACTCAGGTGTCATTCCCTTACACCAGACTCTCACAGTGTCGGGACACAGCCATTCCTTTCCCAGGCTCTTTTTTGCCTTTTCCTGAAGGGCATTCTTTTCTTAAGATTTTGTTTTCTAAGTCATCTCTGCGCCCAAAATGGGGCTCGAACTCACAACCCCGAGACCAAGAGTCACACGCTCTGCCGACTGAGCCAGACATGCCCTTCCTGAAGGGGATTCTAGCGTACTAGCTGAGAGCCCAGGCTCCGGAGCCAGTCAGCCCAGATCTGAGTCCTGGCTACTTACTTCCCAAAGAGGCACCTTGGGCACATTACTTAACTGCGCTGTGCTTCAGTTTCTACATCTGTGAAACGAGATGATATTGATAAATGAGATAAAGTGAAAATAACCTATTCAATATAAAGGTTAACTCCCTCCTCCTCCAAGAAGAGGCCAGGGTTGGACCCTGAATGGAGACAGAGTCTTTAAGGAGAGAAATAGGAATCCATCTGATAGTCCCAGAGGAGGCCAAAGTCCTTGTTTTAGAGGCAGTCGGGAGGAGGAGTCACCGGGAGCGGCCCTGCAGGCCCGATGCCCACCAGGGAAGGCCCAGGTTCTACTCATCCCCGGTGCCTGGCCCAGGGCTGGCCAAATGGCAGGTGGTGCCAAGTAAATTTTTTTTAAGATTAAAGAAAATGTTGGTTTTGAGAGAGCGCACACGTGTGCAAGCGGAGGAGGGGCAGAAAGAGAGGGAGAGAAAATCCCCAAGTATGCTGCACGCTCAGCACGGAGCCCCATGCGGGGCTCGGTCCCATGACCCCGAGATCATGACCTGGGCCGAAATCAAGAGTTGGATGCTTAACCGACTGAGCCACCCAGATGCCCCAGTTTTGTTTTGTTTTTTTTTTTTTAAGTAATCTGTACCCCCAACGTGGGGCTCTAACTTACAACCCCGAGATCCAGAGTCGCACGCTCCACCCACAGAGCCAGCCAGGCACCCTCCTCCCACCCCCAACTAAATTTTGAATGAAGGAAGGAAAGAAGGAATGAGCAGTGTCTAGAAACGGCATCGCTTCCCCCCCAGGGTCCTCCTGTTCTCACCTCCCTCCTCTGTCACTGTCTTCACCCACGTGGAGGATGTGTGAATGCTGTTACAACGTCTGGAGTTCCTAAATTCTCCCATTTCTTCTTTATTATTTATTGTCACTGTCACCTGCCAGGCTCAACACACCATCCCTTTTCTTTTCACCAAAGTCCCCTTTGTACATCGAGAGAGAGAGTGAGCGAGTGGCAGAGGGACAGAGGGAAGGAGAGGAGGGTGGGGGGAGAGATGGACCGACAGACACCAACGACACTTACTACTCATCTGAATTTTGGCAACTTCACGTGAGCACCTGAAGAGACACAGCAGGTGTAGGAAAGCTTGCGTGGACGTGCGAGTGTGTGTGTGTGTGTGTGTGTGCACGTGAACTTACACACGTGTGCGTGCGTGCGCACACACACACACACACACACGGCCCGGTCCGCTGAAGATCCTGACAGCACAGGGCTGCCTCACACAACCCTTTTAAATGGGTCATTCTGTATCGGTGCCACAGCTTTCCCCAGACACAGCTTTTTCTCTGGATTCCACCTCCGCCGCTCCCCCCTCCCCCTGCCCCAGTTCCCTTCTGGAGGGGATGGAAATGCTAACAAACTCCCCTCCCCGCCCCCCCCCCAGATGTGTACGTGTGTGAGGGGACCAACAAGCACAACTAAGAAGAAATAAACAGTTCATAGAGAGGCCCTGTTTCCACCCCCTTCCCTGCAGCATGGGAAACAGCCCTGGGGCCCCAGAAGTTCCCATGGTGAGGGCAGATCACCCCAAGAACCACGGGGTGGGGCATGGGGCTCGAGGAGGGAGGTGTGAAAGCAGTTTTGTTGCCGTTTACGCTTCTTTCTGGCAAGCAGCCCATGGCCTGTGGTGGTGGAGATGAGCAGTCCCATCCGAGAGCCCACTACCCTTCTAGAAGGACGTGGCTTTCGCCGGCCAATTGGGAGCGTCGCAGTCCCCGGAGCATGACATATGGTAGCCTTTCCCTAGAAAGTTGTGTGGTGCTTATCTGATGGTGAAACAAACCTCGTTTTCTCATTAGAAAGGTTGGTTTCCTTTCAACAAGAGGCCGCCTTTACCCAAATTAGCTTAGCACCCAGCACTTGAGAGATGCATTAGCACAAACCCTATACATTGGCCATTTCTGTGGGTCAGAAGCATTTAAACATTGGCAATTTCCATCTAATAGGTATGCTAGAATTTTGAATTCCCAAATGAAGACTTGTGTGTGAGTGTCTGTGTGTGTGTGTGCGTGCGTGCATGCGTGCGTGCGTGCGTGTGTGTGTGCAGCGAAACACCTTGTCAGAACAGACAGGAGAAACAGCATGCTAGTCAGAGAATCTAGACGTGAGTACTGGACCAACCATCTTAAAAGCTGTGAGTTGCTTCACTTCTCAGGGTCTCCGTTCCCTCATCTGCAGCCCCTCTTTACAGGGTAGTTGTGAGACAGACATGGAGAGTGAAAACGGTGGATGTGAAAATGCTTTCCATGTGGCAAATCACCACACAGCTGGGGGATCGCATGTGGGTGTGGGTGTGTGTTTACATATCCTTGAATACGTATCATTTTCTGTGTTTATCAATTTTGCCTGTTATCTGTAGGAGCAATTAGAAAATGTGTCCCTTTTACATCATAACACAAAACAGAAAAAGTGTTCAACACTTCTGTTCTCAGGACTAAGTGAGGATTCTGCCTTAAATGAAAGCATGTCTTGTTTTTCATGAAAACTCTCTGGGCTCCAGGGGTGCCTGGTTGGCTCAGTCGGTAGGGCGTGACACTCTTGATCTCAGGGTCATGAGTTTGAGACTCATGTTGGGTGTAGAGATTACTTAAAAATAAAATCTTGGAACACCTGGGTGGCTCAGTCAGTTGAACGTCCAGCTCTTGGTTTCAGCTCAGGTCGTGATCTCACAGTTCATGAGATCGAGCCCCACGTCGGGCTCGGTGCTGACAGTGAGGAACCTGCTGGGGATTCTCTGTCTCCCTCACTCCCTGCCCCTGCCCTGCTCACGTGCGTGCGCATGCTCTCTCTCTCTCTCAGAATAAATAAACTACGTAAATAAATCAATAAAATCTTTATAAAAAACCCCACTCTGAGTTCCAAAAAGCTTACAGTTTACATCAAGGGATTAAGTTCAGAAAATATTTCAACAAAAAAACCGGATGGCGTAAAAAACTTGCAATCAAGACTTCTTATTTTTTTATTATTAAAATTTTTTTTATTTTTTATTTTTAAATTTTTTTTATGTTTATTTCTGAGATAGAGAGAGACAGAGCATGAGTGGGGGAGGGGCAGAGAGAAAGGGAGACACAGAACGGGAAGCAGGCTCCAGTCTCTGAGCTGTCAGCACAGAGCCCGACGTGGGGCTGGAACTCACAAACGTGAGATCATGACCTGAGCCGAAGTCGGTCGCTCAACCAACTGAGCCACCCAGGCGCCCCTATTAAAACTTTTTTAAATATTTATTTATTTTTGAGACAGAGCGTGAGCAAGGGAGGGAGAGCAGAAAGAGGAAGACACGGAATCTAAAGCAAGCTCCAGGCTCTGAGCTGTCAGCACAGAGCCAGACGCAGGCTTTGAACTCGCAAACTGTGAGACCTTAGTTGAAGTGGGACACTTAACCGACTCAGCCACCCAGGCGCCCCAAGCCTTCTTAGTTTAAAGACTAGATGTGTTAAGATACACATAATTGAATAATTTATTAATTGCCTTTTGCTGGGGCCCACAGGCCAGCAAAAGTGATTCCATGTAGGAGATATTTACTTACACTCTCTTCTATACGATAGCTGCTTCCCTAAAATGTTTGAGATCTCAGTTTTTGCAACGGGACCATCTTGTCAAAGCACAAAGAGAGAGCGTTGTCTAAAAGACACTGGAGATCTCTATGTCGTAAGGTTCATTTCATTACTAAAAATCCTTTCACAGGAAATCAGTCCCCAATTTGTCTGTCATGCTTTCCCCTTTCCTGTGCTGGGTCTTTTTGAGGTCTTTTGACAAGATAGGTGAAACCGTGAAGCTCCCACCTGGGTTCCAGCCTCTGAGCTCTTAACTGGTTGGGTGAACGAGATGCCCAGGGGACTGGTTACCCCCTGGTTTGCTGAGGGTGGGTTCTTTCTCACCCTGCAAGGCTCTGGGAGGGAAAGAAATGAAAAGGGGCTGCAAGAGACTCGTGCCCTGGGGCTGCAGGCATTACCACATTTATAGCCTCAGCAGGGCAGCAGGGCTGCCCTCCTGTTGTTTCACTGCAGTTTGGAGGGAATAATGGGGCGGGGAAATGAAGCAGCTGGTGGGAAGGGGTGACTGGAGTTTAACCCCTCAGCTGCTGGGAGGAGTCATTTCCCCACGTCCACTCAGCTTTGGAGGCAGGTGGACACACAACAGCCAGTGGGGACAGACAGCACAGACAGAACATGACCCTCAGAAGTGTGGGCAGATGGAGTCCTGGACTGAGGGCCCTAGGGACCTCGACATTAACTTACCATGACCTTGAACCAGCCCTCCTCGACTCCCCATTTCTTCTTGGCTAAAGTGCGGGAGCTGTGACTGGACCAAGCCGGTCAACTCCAATGCCTTCAGGGCCAGTTAGGGATTGTAAGCGAGGCTGGCCTGGAGAGCACTGGGGTGAAGCTGAAACTGCCCAGCTGGTCCAAGGCCATTCAGAAGGTTTAAAGGTGCTGTGCAGGGCAAACCCACTGTCTTTGCCTCAGGTCTAGATGATCACGTCAGACACTTACGTGACACTTACCATACGCCAGGCAGTGTTCCTGGTGTTTTATGCGTATGAATTCATTTTACCTTCGCAACCGGTGAGGTAGGTAATTGAGGTAGGCACTGATGTTGGCCCAGATTTACAAATGAAGACCTTAGCCAGAAAGAAGTTCTGAGCCACCTCACCGCTGGCCTTGCCAGACCAAAAATATGGACGGTGCTTTTGAAGACAGACCCCAGATAGGGCCTGAAGGAGGGAGGTATGGACCTCAGCTGAAGGAGAGAGCGGCCAATATGTTCTAGACTGATTTTGCCTGATTTATCACTCAGGACACAGTGAAAGAGACGCTGTCTTAGGTAAGATATTCTTCCTGAGATTTTTTTATTTTTTATTTTAGAGAGAGAGAGAGTGAGTAGGGAAGAAGGGCAGAGGGAGAGAAAGAGGGAATACCAAGTAGACTCTGCACTCAGTGCAGAGCCTGATGTGGGGCTTGATCCCACGACCTTGGGATCATGACCTGAGCTGAAACCAAGAGTTGGACGCTCAACCGACTGAGCTACCCAGGCGCCCCCAGAGGGTTTTTATGAGGAAAAGGAATATTGGGAGTGTTCTGCATCACTTTATTTTTTTTTACATTTTTAAAATTTTTATTTTTGAGAGAGAGACAGAGCATGAGCAGGGGAGGGTCAGAGAGAGAGGAAGCTCAAACGTGGGGCTCAAATCCACAAGCCATGAGATCATGACCTGAGCCAAAGTCAGATGCTTAACCGACTAAGCCACCCAGGCTTAGTGAGCCCCTCACTTTGGTTTTTAATTGTGGTGAAATACAGCATAAAATTTATCATCTTAACTTTTTTTTTTTAATGTTTATTTTTGAGACAGAGAGAGGCAGAGCATGAACAGGGGAGGGTCAGAGAGAGAGGGAGACACAGAATCTGAAGCAGGCTCCAGGCTCTGAGCTGTCAGCACAGAGCCCGACGTGGGGCTCGAACTCACAGATCACGAGATCATGACCTGAGCTGAAGTCAGAGGCTCAACCGACTGAGCCACCCAGGCGCCCCTCATCTTAACCATTTTTAAGTATACAGTTCAGTTGTGTCAAGTACACTCTCACTGTTGGGAAATCATCACCATCCATCTCCAGAACTCTTCATCTTACAAAACTGAAACGCTGTTACCCATTAAACAACTCCCCGTTCCTCCCTCCCCCAGCCCCTGGCAACCACCTTTTACTTGATGTCTCTATGAATTGGCCACTCTCTGTGTCTTGTAGGAGTGGACTCATGCAGTATTTGTCCTTCCGTGACTAGCTTATTTCTCTGAGCATAATGTCTTCAAGGTTCGTTCGTTAGAACATGGCAGGATTGCCCTCCTCCTTAAAGTGAATGACATTCCCTTGTATCTCTGTCTGTCCATCTAGGGATACTGGTTTGCTTCCACTCTCTTTTGGTTGTTGGGAATCAGATGGCTAGGAACGTGGGTGTCACTGTTAGGGGAGAATTAGGATCCGTGGGTGGACATGACAGGGAGGCAAAGCCTGGCCGGATGAGAGCAGGAAGAACTTTTCAGTGGTTAGAGCCCCTTCACAGGGCTCCCCCAGGGGTGTCATGGGGCTGGGAGGGCCATTTTGTCAGTGGCTCAGCAGTGTGCCCTCCTTTGGGAGGAGCTGGTCCTTCCGTCAGGGACTCCCCAGGCCCTGCCCATCCTACGGTTGCATCCCGGAGAGGAGCTGAGGGGTCGCCCACCGCCAGCTAACTGCTCTAGGTTAGGTTGGGTTGCCAGATCCAGTGGAGGGCATCGATTCCTGTTGTTCCCTGTCTTCTGGTGGGGCTTCTCTGTGGGCAGTCGCCAGCAGGTGACAACGTCGCCTGCCATCAGCTTGTTAGCATAGAACACGTCGGCAGGTGAAGATGAGACTTCCCCACCTGAAGAGCAGCCATGTGTCGCCACCTTACCTTACGTGAAGAGGGCTCTCCAGTCAGTGAAGAACAATGGGGAAAAGGGAAGCAATGGGCAGGAAGCCGAACGCCTTCTGCAGGATTTCACCCTCTTTTTGGCAGATGCCCCGCAGCCTGCTTGCTCCACCGAAGGTTCCATAAACGTTATTGTATGTGCCAGTGCTCAGGGCCTTGGTAAAGTTTAACACATTCCCCCAACGTCAAAGGAGTGTGAGACGTGCCCTCAGCTGGGCCTGGGCCAGGCAGCAAAGGCAGAGCGGGTGGGTGGGAGGGAACAGAAGCCCCTGGCTCTACCCAGTAGCCTCCTTCCCTGTGGCTGGTGTGTTCCAGGGAGATTCCAGACTTGCTTCTGTGCGTGCCTCTATAAATGACACGGTGCTTTGAATGCGCCGCGGGAGAGCCCCTCAAAGGAACCCTGTGGCAAAGTCTTTTGTAAAGTGAAAAATCCTTTTGTAAGATGAATAATTGTACTCTGTCTATCTGCTTTGGAGGTTCAGAGTGTCCTGAGATTCTCAGGGGAAAGAGCGATTTGTTTGAAGGCCATCTGGCTCCCCCTTTTTCCAATGCCTGATCTTGTACAGCATCCCCCTCCAAGTGACGTAAAGCCCCCGTTTGGAGCTCTCAGTGATGGGAAACACACGATCCCCCAGGATGGAGCGTTCCATCTTTGGACGGCTCTTGCTTATTAGAAATGGAAACATCCCGAGCCTAAAAAAATTCTCTGATGTTTTCATCCATTGAATCCTCCACTTACAGATCACACTTAATATGCCCTTTCCTTATGGTGGCTCACTTGATACTTGATAACAGTGAACTTGACCCTGGGTCTTCTCTTTATCTATTTCTCACATGCAGGATTTTGGTTTCTTTCATCATCCTGATGGTTCTGCTTTGACTTTGCTTGGTTGCCGACCTGCATCCCTTTGGCAAACGTGAGACCTGACAATTAAGGCAGCTTTCAGGTGTTGTCAGCTCGTGTAGAGGGGGCAGGGACCTTATCTTCCTAGATCTGGATTCTCTCCCTTTCCTCCCTCCCTCCCTCCCTCCCTCCCTCCCTCCCTTCCTTCCTTCCTTCCTTCCTTCCTTCCTTCCTTCCTTCCTTGTTTTGAGAGAGAGAAAGAGGGCAGGGCAGAAAGAGAGGGAGGGAGAGAATCCCAAGCAAGCTCATCATAGAACCTGACATGGGGCTCGATCTCACGAATTGTGAGAACATGACCTGAGCTGAAACCAAGAGTCCTATCCTTAACTAAGCCACCCAGGCACCCTATGATGTCAGGTTTTCTTTTCTTTTTTTTAAACTCTTTTTTTTTAATGTCTTATTTATTTTTTGAGAATGAGAGAGCGCGCACACGCGTCCGCGGGGGAGGGGCAGAAGAGGGGGAACAGAGAATTGGAAGTGGGCTCTGCACGGACATGGCTGACAGCAGCAAGCCCCAGGCGGGGCTCGAACTCACGAACCCTGAGATCACGATCTGAGCCAAAGTCCGACACTCAACCAACAGAGCCACCGAGGAGCCCCGATGTCAGGTTTTCTTAAACAAGATACACCCTCGGAGGCATGGTCCGATCTGGAACTAATGGAACTTTCTCCTTTTGCTGTAGAACTGGTCAGGCATGAAGTGTCAGTTCAAGCTGCTGCGGATGGCTGTGGCCTTGATCTGTAGTAAGTACTGACGGGGCAGGCTGGGTGGTGTGGAGCCCTGCACCAGGCCTGGAGGATATAAAGATAGCACAGTCCCCGCCCTCGAGGGGTGTGTGATCAAGGGAAAAAGGGAGACATGTCAATGGTATGTGACAAAGTGGGGCTGTTAGAGAAGTCTGGCCCACTCTGCTACCACTTAATCTTTCTTAAACTTTTTATGGACTTATAACATGGAACCAGAAAGGTGCGGGATGAGTATCCAGCTCAATGACCAGCACCCAGATCAAGAAAAATAACTTTTTTTTTTTTTACATTTATTTATTTTTGAGAGAGTGAGACGAAGTGAGAGTGGGGGAGGGGCAGAGAGAGAGAGAGGGAGACACAGGATCGGAAGCAGGCTCCAGTCTCTGAGCTGTCAGCACAGAGCCCAACGCGGGACTCGAACCCGCAGACCGTGAGATCATGACCTGAGCCGAAGTCAGACGCTCAACCGACTGAGCCACCCAGGTGCCCCAAGAAAAACAACTTCTTAATAATTTTTGGGTCATGGAGTCAGTCCTTTGAGATCTGTTAGAAGCTAGAGATCCTATCCCCAGGATAGTACGTATGTGCACATGTGCGTGCACGCGTGCACACACATATACTAACTTGCAGTTTAGCAGGTTCACAGGCTGTAACTAATCCTTGAACCCCTGTGTCCAGGGTGTGGTGGGGCTGTCATCGGGAGAAGTCAGTTCTGCCTGAGGTCATTTTGAGTGTCCAGAACAGAGACCAGCTGCAAGAGGACATTTCCGGCAAAGAAAGATACAGTGTATGGAGGGAGGGTCATGGCTGTCAAGTCAGTTGGCGAGACTGACACGTGAGGTTTGGGACTGTGTGTGTTAGTGGTCAGAGATAATAGGAGTCAGGTCATGAGGGCCGTAAATGCAAAGAGAGAGGTTGGAGTTCATCCTGGATGTGCCAGGAGGCCGCTGGAGGGCTTTAAGCAGGGGAGTTACTGGCAGATTCAAGATTCAGGAGACCAGTCAGGCTCAGAGTAGAGAAGGAGTTGGGGGTGGGGAGTGAGACCAGAGGCCTTATAAGAGGCTCATTTGAGGTGATGAGCCTCTTCCAGAAGCGATGGAGGCAGAGAGAAGAGGGGACACACGGTCTGTCATTCAGGCCTCAGAACACGGCCATGAAGAAGGTATTTTTTTTTTAATTTTTTTTTAATGTTTGTTTATTTTTGAGACAGAGAGAGACAGAGCATGAATGGGGGAGGGGCAGAGAGAGAGGGAGACACAGAATCGGAAGCAGGCTCCAGGCTCTGAGCCGTCAGCCCAGAGCCTGACGCGGGGCTCGAACTCACGGACCACGAGATCGTGACCTGGCTGAAGTCGGACGCTTAACCGACTGCGCCACCCAGGCGCCCCCCAAAAAGTTTTTTTAATGTTTATTTTTGAGAGTGACAGAGCATGAGTAGGGGAGGGGTAGAGAGAGAGAGAGGGAGACACAGAATCCGAAACAGGCTCCAGGCTCTGAGCCGTCAGCCCAGAGCCTGACGCGGGGCTCGAACTCACGGACTGTGAGATCGTGACCTGAGCTGAAGTCGGACGCTCAACCGACTGAGCCACTCAGGTGCCCCGAAGAGGGTATTTTTTATAAGGCTTGGTTTACAGGTAGACGCTGGGGACACACTGCTGGCCCAGGGCCACCCAGCTGGCGGTGATAGAGGCAGCATTCAAAGCCAGCTTGTGCCATTTCTAATGCCCGCTCTTTAGCCAGGCTGGGCAGGAGCACCTGGGCTGTCTGCCTGGGTCCACCTGCTACGTGGGGAAGAGGAGGGTGGGCCAGAACAGCCATGGGCCTGTGTGGACTGCACTTCCATCCACTTGCACATATCTTGCTCGAAGGCCCACAGATTCTTTGAGCCAGGTCAGTGGGGGACGGCGGGGTGCAGTGGAGTGGGGGCGGGGTGAATGTTGCTTCCCTGTCTGCTCAGACTCTGTTTGTGGCACCCAGGGCCTGCTAAGCAAAGGCAGGAAGATACCCCAGGGCCTGGGTTGGGGGGGGGGGGTGTTCAGGGAGGACACAGTGTTGGTTCCCGGCTGCTCCTTCTCTGCCATCTGTCGGCCATCCTTGGAGTTGCAGGGCCCGGACCAGAAGATTAGGCAATTCCCAGGGGATGCTCATCCCTGGAGGTGCTGGCCCCCCCGGAGTGGTTAAGGCGGAGAAGAGCATAGTGGCTCATTAAATGGCACCTGAACAAGTGCAAAATTCCCGTCAAAGGACTTCCTTGCAATCTGTCAAATTTGCCTTGGTTTCCTCATCTGTGAAATGGGGATGAGAAGGCTTGCCCTAAGTGTTGTTTTGGTGGTGGGCAATGAAGTGGCAGTTTCCCAGCGACTGTCCTTTCAAGAGAGTACATCCTGTTGGACTGGCTGACTCAAGACGTTCATGCAAGAAGAATGCATTGGAGAATGGGATGGGGGCTTTTTAGACTCTTAAGAGAGAAATTCTAGCACTCTGTTGGCACTGTCTGTTCCCAGTCCTTCGTTGCCCTTTTCTCCTTCCATCCCATGTTTCCAGTCACAAAAGCACTGGTTCTGAGGGTTTTCTAAAGGTTTTGAAGCAATACATGAAAACACTTTATAAACTGTAAAGTGCTAGCACATATTGAAGTTGTTATTGATGCTCCAGCAGTGCGGCCTGGTAGTTAGAGGCTGAGACTGTACAGATGGGGAAACTGAGCCTCCAGGACCCATGAATGCAGAGGAGCAAGGGTCTTTGGGTTTTGGCACAAGCTGTCCCCTCTGTCTGGAATGCTCTTTCTTCTTAGGATCTTCTCTTGATATTCCACATCTCTGCTCAAATTTCATGTCTCTAGGGAGATCTTGCCTGATTCCCCAAACCAAAGGATCCCCCTCCTTAGGCCCAGCATTGATTGAAAGTCACCTGTTTTCTCCCCCATAGAATTTTTCTTACTGGAATTATCTTATGTCTGTAATTGACGCTGGTCGATTGCCAGATCTGTAAGCCCTGGGAGAACAGAGGTTGGTCTGTCTTCACTACTGTGTCTCCAGCGCAGAGAACAGACAGTGCTCAGCTAATGGGTAGTGAATGAATTAATGGGTGGGTGGCTGAGGCAGGGGGTTGGGTGTGTGGATGGATGGATGGATAGACGGATGGATGGATGGATGCATGGATGGATGGATGGATGGAGTGTGCGAGCGAGCGCAAGGCGTCTCTCTCAACCCCTGCCCAGTGGCCCTCCTGTGACTTCTCTGTCCTTCCTCCTTGCAGTGAGCATGGAGTTTGGGCGGGCTGTGTGGCTCCGGTTCCACCCATCAGCCTATCCCCCGTGCCCTCACCCCAGCTTTGTGGCGCACTTGGGCGGCGTGGCCGTGGGCATCACTCTGGGCGTGGTGGTCCTGAGGAACTACGAGCAGAGGCTGCAGGACCAGTCGCTGTGGTGGATTTTTGTGGCCATGTACACAGTCTTCGTGCTGTTTGCTGTCTTCTGGAACATCTTCGCCTACACCCTGCTGGACTTAAAGCTGCCACCGCCTCCTTAGGAGACTGGGGGACCGAGGTCAGGGAGGGGAGGGAGAGGCAGCAGCAGGAAGGAACATGTACATTCTTGTTCTCAGCGCCAGCTCCGCCACGCTGAGGAGGAGAGGACAAGATGCTCGGCCGCTGTGATGTTTGCGTTCAGGTTTGGACAATGGAGCCTCTTTTCTGAAAGGTGCCTGCTGGATGAGTTGGATGTGGTTACCATTGTTTTTCTACGCTGTTCTGAGGACATCGGGCCAAGGCGAAGGCCTGGGGTGCCCTTCCCTTGGGCTGAGCCTGTTCCGTGTGTTTAGGGGACCCCTCTCATCACAGATTGGGCTTTCCTTCCCCCTCGTCCACACACTGAGATGTCAGGAAGGCCCGAGAATAGAGTAGCCAGGCGGACTCTTGTCCAGCCCAGCCCAGAGGTGCAGTCGCAAGCCAGGAAATGTTCCCTCTGCAGCTACTAGGTTTGGAGCTCTGGAGTGGAAGAGGGCCAGGTGGTGGACATGTTAGTTTGAGTCTAGAGGAGCCCAGGGTCCCCGCTGTTGGTGGGCACTGGGACATGGCCTCTGGTGCCTGGGGTAGGCGGAGGAGGGAGATGCTGTAAGTCCAGGCCTCGCTCCTGCCCTGGAGGTGTCAGTGAGCGAAACCCAAGAGGAGGGAATAAACTTCATCCCAAGCCCCACCCTAGGGAAGACCCCATACCAACTTTGGCCTTCTCCCTCCCTGTCTTCCAGAATGCTGACATCTCACATCAGTGCCCCAGCGCCCCGTGGCCTGCCTTGTTTTTAGAGCCTTTTCCTTCCTTTCCTGACCCTACATTGTGCCTCTCCTTTGTTCATGGGGACGTGTGTGAGTGTGTGCATTGTATGTGTGTGGTGGATGAGGACGCCTGTGTGATGGTAGGAGATGCCACGGAAAGAACGTGAGGGGAGTTGGAGGCTGCGGAGGAAGGCTGTGGGGGGAGTGTGGGTGTGCGGAAGGGTCTGCGTGAAAGGAAAGAAAGCACTGAGAGGTGGGAGGGTGTGACTGCCGAGGATCTTGCTTTCAGCAAAGCTAGCCCCTTCCTTCCCGTTCCTCATCCTTTCCAGGCATCTCCCTGAGCACCACTGATCAGTGGGAGACTTGTCCATGGCGGAGGGAGCCCTTGGGCCCTCCCAAGGACCCTCAGGACGCCGTGGTTTGCCTTTGCCCAATTCCGTTCTTGTTTTCCTCTGGAATGACCTTCACGTGTAAAAACGTTCTGTTCTCTTTCCCTTAGGAGGGCAGGAGCTATGGGGGTGTAAGGCCGGGGCAGGAATGTTGAAGCCATGTGTCCATCTGAGTAGGGGGGACAGGAGGCTGCAGTCAAAGGAATTCCAATTTAGGCAGAAAACTGCTTCTAGAGAATTGTTGGGGATTCGGATGAGGGTCCGAGGTGAGGGCAGCCCATAGACTCAGATACTCAGAGCCTGGAGGGAACTTGGCAGGCTCATCCCTTCCTCTGCCGCACAAGTGGGAAAGCGAGGCTCAGGGAATGACTCCCAGGCAGGAGCGAGTGCAGGCCCTGAGCAGAGGGGAAGGGGAAGAAGGCCTTTGACAAAACCTGTGATTCCCTTTATACTGCTCGCGGAACTCCCAACCACTGACAACCCAGAAAGACGAAGAACTCCCGTCTGGGAAGCAGAGGGACTGGGTCCGCGCAGGGACGAGGGCAGGAGCTTGGTCCAAAGTCAGCTGGGCCAGGCAGTTGGGGATCTTGGGCCACTGTGGCTTCCTGTCCTCCGTGATCACACATGAATGAGCAGGGTCTTCATTCAGCCCCAGGCTATGCCAACCGCTCCCCACCCCGTCTTTGCCCAGTGCTGAATACATCATCCCGGTCCCCACATGTGGCTGCCGAGGTCATGCCGCACTCAGGCTGACACAGTACTGAGGACTGCCCACCCGAGCTGGCGTGGGCCCAGATCCGTGGCGGGGCTGCATTTCCCTCGGGCGTCTTGTCTGTGTCCTGACAGCCTGTGTCTGCCCTCTAGAGAGAAGGGGTGTAGTCAGCTTCCTAGGAGGAGACCACGTTGGGACTGGGGGCCGAGAGGACTTGAGTGAGGATGGAGAGGGCGGCCCTGGCCATGGGCCACAGCCCCTCAACTGGAGCAGTGCTGTCCCTCACTGGAGGAGCGGGGAGGCAGGGCTTCCCTGCAGGCACCCGGGTGCTCTGGGTTGTGGGTGGAGGGAGCGGTCACCCCTGCCTTCTCCGGGTGTGGCCTGGAGAGGGTCTTCCCCTCTCAGGGGCGAGAAGACTGTGAATAGAAGGCTCTAGCAAGCCCTCAGAGAAGCACCCAGGTCCCTCAGGTCTCCAGACGGGAGCTTGTTCCCGAGAAGGGCTGTCTGAGGCGGAAGTCCCATTTGCCGTCCTGTCTGAGACGCACGAAGGGAGCCTCACCTGACTTTAGGCCGCCAGCCGCAGCTGTTCCCTGTCAGCAGTGTCCAAAAGTGACCCCGAAGCTCGTCAGTCTGCTTAACACCCCCCTCTCCACCCTTGCCCAACCATCAGCTCCAAGCAGGGCCACCCAGTGGTGTCAGCAGTCACTCCACACAACCCAGGTCTCCAAACCAGGGCCAGAGACAATCGTCTGGTAAGAAAGGTTTCCTTTTTGGTGTCTGGCTTTCTCACCCTCCCCTCCCCCCCCCCCACCACACCCCCAGGGCCTGGCCAGCAGCACATCCCCATCATCCCTCCTTCCCGGTCCAGCACAGCCCCTGGCCCAGTGTGGAGGGCAGTGTGCTATGGGGCCGGGGAGGGTGGCTGGTCTTGCATCCATAGGATACAGAAATTGAAAGCCGGGGATCCCCCAAACAGCAGCCATAGATTTGCCCGCTCATTAAACAGAAGAGGAATCACAGAAACTAGGGAAGGGAAAACAAATCTTCAAAGGAGAAATTTTGCTTTAATGCCACCATTAATCATTCATTTTTTTAATTAGGAAAAGCTCCCTAAAGAGGCATTTTTGCCAGCTAATAGGACTCTCCATTTCCACGAGGACCGTTCCTACCCAGAGGATTAGGAGAGTCATTGCTCACAAACCCAGATCTTCCCCCACAGTGTCCAATTTCGCTTGCAAATAATGCAGATTCCCAGGTGCAGCGGAAGCCATCTCCTGGCTGCCTTCATGTTGCTCCTGGGGCTGGCCGGAAAGCACCGACACTCCTCTGCCTTAAAAACCGTGAATTCCACCCCCAAGGACTTGAGTAAGTGGAAAACAAAAGGAAACACAAGCTGCAATGTTTGTTTCTAAATATTTTTGTATTGTGTACATTCTGTATATTTTTGTCGTAACATATTATTCGAGCACAGATTCCATTAAAGATTTTTTTTTTTTTTAAGCCATCGGTTATTCAGGAAGTGGCATAAAGGGCTGGCGTGGGAGCCCTGTTTCATCTTTGGAGGTGGGAGGTGGGTGGGAGGACAGCAGCGGTGCTGGGCCTGTGATGTGCACAAGACAGAGCTGGGACTCGGCGCTTGGTGCTGCTGCTGGTGCTTCCAGTCTGGTGGAACCGTTTTTGAATTGCTGAACTCTTTGGAATGGTTGATGAGAGCTAGGTTTTCTCTTGCCCTAACAATGCGCAGGTAGACAGTTTTGTGTACAATGTGGAAGGGGGAGGTGGTCTGCAAATAAGGAAACTCACTCAGCTTCAGGTCAAGAGCTTTTGTGCCAGCTGTGCTCGTGGGGGTCCCTTCTTCCCCTTCTACCCTTACACGGTGGGAGATTAATGTTTTGACTACTGTTATTGTCGTAATCTTTGAAATACCTAGGTACTTCGTTCTTTACCCCAATAGCCTAGTCTGTAGGTCTTTCTAGGGGTAGTCAACATTCTGATCTGGAGGAAGGGATAGGGAACGTTCTCAGGGTGAAAGGACATGGTTCACGTACAGAAGGGGAAAACAAGAAGGGCGTAAGCGTGAAGGTCCAGTGCTTGGTAGGTTTAACAACCAAATGGGCTTTGAATGGATGAAGTCTGAGGAAGTGAGTTGTTTACTCCAGCTTTTCTAAACCGATGACAGCGTATGTGGTTTTGCAATTCATAACCGTTAAATTTCATTCGGGGATTAAACTACTCTGTTAAATTCAGCACGGGAGTCGTTTCCCATAATGTTCTTTCACATCAGTTTCCTGTATGTTATTAAAAGAAAAAAAAACATTAAAAAATTTTTTTAATGTTTATTTTATTTTTGAGAGAGAGAGAAAGAGAGAGACGGAGCATGAGTGGGGGAGGGACATAGAGAGAGGGGGACACAGGATCCAAAGCAGGCTCCGGGCTCTGAGCTGTCAGCACAGAGCCTGACGCAGGGCTTGAACTCATGAACCATGACATCATGACCTGAGCAGAAGTTGGACACTGAACCGACTGAGCCACCTAGGTGCCCCCCCCCCAACCACATTTTTAAATGCTGCAAAAGTCATTCTAGAACAACTTGAGTACAGCTCAGGCTGAAGGTCAAAAAACTCATTTCTCTTTCAAGTGTGGATAACTAACTTCCCTAGAGGGAAAATCAGGACCCTGTCTGAGCACCCGTGCACCCCCTGTACCCCATCAGTTCCAGGCTCCAATACCTGAGGCACTGACAGACAAGCTCCCTGAATAGCCAAAAGCTGTTTAGATGGCTTTGCCTTTAGCTCCCTATCACTTCCCCCTTCGCTTTTCTGGTTCCTCCCTTCTACCAGATTCTCATTCTTCCCATAACTTTGTAAGACATTAACCAGTGATAAGGTAATTATGAAGACAATTTACTGGTTACTTAGTATGTGCTGGGCACTGGATGAGGCATTTTCAATGTATTATTTTCATTTAATTGCATAGCTACTTGTGTGAAGTGAGTACAAATATGCCCATATTTACACATGAGGGGAAGGCTTAGAGTTTAGTGACTGGCAGGTGCTTTATGGCATAGAGGCTTCATACTATGGTTCCAAAGTTCATGCTCTCAACCCTCAGCTGTTCATCGGGTGTTCAAGGACACTGAAGTGTCAGGGAGTTTGTTTAAAGATCCAGTCTCATTGCATTAGTAACAGTAATGAACCTTGGAATGTTTGTTCGGTGTTCACTTAATAGGATCTCTTTATCAGCCCTCCTGGAAGTGGTTTACACGAAAATCCACAGCTATGAATTCATTACTGCTCCCTAATCACCCCTGACCCCCAGGATCTAGCATCGATGCCAACTCAGAATGATACGAAGTCTGTGACCCATTTGGGAAGGCTAGCAGTTGTAGGACTGGGGCTGCCCTCCTAGACCTCCAAGTAGAGAGACCGTCAATGTCAGGGGTGGGTCTCCACTACTGAGAAGATGCATGGTTAGGAAAACGTGGTCCTAACTGAATCTTAGCTCCCAGATGCCTGCAGGCTTTCCTTGCATCCGGTATACGTGCGCCTCCGGTAAAGGCCATGCGTTCTGTCACGTTAGTAATGAGTGAGAGTGAGGGGAAGTGACCTGCATTATTGGGTCCTACAGCTGTATTTCCTCGGACAGTGAGTAAAACACCGCGATGGAGACTGCCCTTACACTGCCTGATGCCTCCTGCGAGGTGCAGAAAGGTGTATGCCGGCAGGTGGTGTGATTTTCTTCAACAGGTTCCTTAGCGTAACAGGTGTAATTTCCCCATAAACTTGTTGCGGATGAATAAAAATGTCAGCGTTGAGAATGGAGATAGTTAAATAAAAATGACTCTGTCGGTGAGAAGCTAAGTCAGTTTATTATTATTATTACAAATCTAATTATAGGTAAACTGAGGCCATTTTTGATACATGACAAACATACATTTCCTCTGTGTGTCGAGCACACAAGTAATACATAAATGTATTCCGTGCCTGGACAAATCCTGTTTAAAAACTTTAAAAGTTAATTCATTAGCTTATTAAAATTTGAGTACAGTACATGTTTCTGGTCATGAGCTCTCTGAGTTTCTTCTCATGGCCAACCAGCTATCCAGTTCCAGGTCACCATTGTCCTTGCCTACAGTAGTGATAGTTCGTCACAGGCTTTAAAATAAGACTGTATGGTATACAACTGTGTAATGTAGTGAGCCTGCATCACAAAATAAATACATATAAGTACACATAAGGAATGTACAGTTATACCTTGACTATATCCATAAATAGCTTGAAGCAGGTAATACATTTACTTTTAAAGGCCATTTACATCATGAGCTGTTGATATGTGAATTTGAAAATGAAAAATATTTTTTTTTTAGACTCCAAATGTTGAGGTCCTAATGTTGTCTATTAAAAAAAAATTGATTTCTAAATGAGCAACAGAGTACATTAGAAAAAGATTCGAGGGTAGTGCCACAGAATTGCCAGTTTCCCATAGTCATTCTGTAAGTAATGCTATAAAAAATGCTATTTGGAATTTTTTTTCCTATACTGCCTACAATCCAAGTTATTAAAGTTTAAAACCATAGGAGAGCCTTTATGAAGATCCTGAATTGTATTTCTCATTAAAGGAAAAGAAATGGCTTGGTGAGTCATGTTCCTCGACTTCTGTAGAAGAGAAAGCAGAAGGCCATCGTCAGTCATTCTGAAAGTTAAAACTCAGCACTTAAGTGAATTTAGATGAGTTTAGGAGAGGATTTTTACGGGCTTGTGTTCCTCTGAGCATCCTGACGGCAGTGAGAATGGGACTTCTGATCTTCTAAACAAAAATCATTATCAAATGGATTTATTAAAGAGCTGCGCAGAACAAACTGCCATCATATGTGTGTAGCTACGGTTGGCTTCCGTGGGAATTATAAATGGCTCCAGATGAGGGCACATTCAATTGATTCAGAGTAAAACAACGTGAGGCTTGTAACAAATATACAAAAAACTGAAATCAATGAGTAACTGTGATAAGAAGAATCTGTTTGCGTCCTTCATGTTACAGTCTGCTTGTAGAATTTATGTACTGTTTCTGTTTTAACATCTGAAAACTAGCATTTTCATAGAAAAGACAAAGTACAGGCTGTTGGCAAAATACCTGTGAACAAATGAATGATTTGTTCCGCAGTAGCTTTCCATCCGAGATAAGGTTTTATCTTGAAGCTAGTGCGTCTATTTTTAAAGCTCATTTAATTTCTTACACACTCATGATTTGTGTATTGACTTAAAAGCTGGTTTTATCATCCATACCATTATCAATCAGACCAAAAAATCTATCCAAGCACCCACAGGATGCACAGATCTATCTTTGAAATGGTGTTGGAGGGCTAATCTTGTCCTAGGACTAGGAGGACATTTTTTTCAAGAAGCTATAATATATTGAAGAAAGAAGTATCACAATTTTTCTGGGAGGAAAAATTGCTAAATACTGCAGCCAACTTCTCAGAGAAGCCACAGAATTACTGTTCAAGATTTTGAGCATCAACCCCCCGAAGTCTAGAATTTATGGGGCCAGTGGTATACTAAAATTCCACGACTCTAACGCACGTGTGTCTGGGACTCAGTGAAGACAGTCCTCGGATTTTTATGTCTAAGTAAGTTAAGTTTTACAGGTACAAAATGAAAAAAATCTAGAGTGGGTTTCAACTAATCTTAAGTAGCAATCCTATGACAATTATGACAAGTGCAGTTTCAAACACCAAGGCTTCAATGTACGACTTCACAATACAACGATCTCAAAACGTGTGATCACAAACTTTGGGCAAGGGCTTCTTTCATAAATTCCTCGAGGACGGCCACCACGTTCTTGGCCTCGGGCATTTCTTCGTGTTCCACTTTAACAATCTTCAGAAGGATATCTCCACTCCCACAGTTCTTCAGGAACGTGTAGCATTTAAACAAAGCATAATGATTCATTTCTGCCTGTCGGATAAATCTCTTCAAATTATTTGTGTCTTGTATGGCCTAGAAAAAGATTTCCCAGTTAAATATGTGCTTAGTGAGATAATAATGAAGCCTGAAAAATATCTCCTATCCAGCTGAGAACTCAACTTACATTGCTGAGATGTTTTTTATTTTAAATATTTCTATCATTCTTACTGCTAATATGCTTTGCCCATGGGAGAACAAAATTTCTTATGAAATTACTTTATAAAAATACTTTTAAAAATACTTTTAAAATCAACTAAATAAAGTAACAACATTCCTCCCCATCAGAATTCTGAACCCTTAGGCACTGAACTGGGGTGTGTGTGCATGGGTGTGTGGGTGTGTGTGTGTGTGTGTGCGCACGCATGCACGTACAGTTCCCAACTAAGATACATCACAAATTAGAAGACTGATGTGCCTGAGATACAAGCAAGCGTTCAACCCAATTAATTGGAAATGCAAGGATATAAATGCAGAAGCTCCTGAAAAATATAAAGTAAATGGCTTCTGGAGATTCTGGTTTTGAGAACGTCCTGTTTAACAGACATCACAGCCGTAAAGCAGATCTGTTACTCTCTCACTGGTACTAATGAAAATTCAGACAAAAATTATATGTGGCATTTGGCACATAGCCAATTAATTACCTTTAGTTTAAAGTTCTCCAGTACTTGTCGAAAAAGAAAAGGGTTACCTCCTTCGGTGCCATTCAAAAAAGCCTGCATCCAATCCTCACAAAACCGGTTGCTTCCTATAAGGTATTTTAGAAAAATTAAACAAATAAAAATGAAATCCTACAAAGCATAAGACATTTGTTCTATTTATTTTATTTATTTATTAACAGGTGTAAATGACATATATTAGTTTCAAGTGTACAACATGATTCAATATGTGTGTACGTCGGGATTTTCTTAATAAAAACACTTATAGTGAATTATTTAAGACTTCTATAACAGTCTAAAAAAATTTACTCAACACCTGGCTAAGAAATACCAACTGGCGGGGCGCCTGGGTGGCTCAGTCAGTTAAGCATCCAACTTCAGTGTAGGTCATGATCTCGTCATTCCCAAGTTCAGGCCCCACGTCGGGCTCTGTGCTGACAGCTCAGCGCCTGGAACCTGCTTCAGATTCTGTGTCTGCCTCTCTCTCTGCCCCTCCCCTACTCACACTCTGTCTCTCTCTCAAAAATAAATATTAAAAAACAAAACAAAACAAAAAACAACTGGCTGGAGCCCTGTGTGCCTCTTCCCAATCACACTCCCCTCCTTTCCCATCAGAAAGGATTATTATTCCCACTTATTTATTTTTAAATATTTTTTTTTATTTTTGAGAGAGAGCATAAGCATAAGCGGGAAAGGGGCAGAGAACTTTTGCCACATACTTCTTTTTATCTCTAAGCCCTAGATAGTATTACTTTGCATACGTTAAAATGTTATGTATTTTTCTTTAATAGCTGATTCACTAAATAGTATGCTTCTGAGCTATACCAAGGCACACGGCTCTAGTTCATGCATTTTTGCTGCTATGTAGAACTCTACTGTACAAATGTAAGTTTTTCAATCTTCCTGTTGATAAACATTTGCTTCCAGTCTGCTATTTCAAATGACGCCTTTATGAACATTTTTGTACTTGTTTCCTTATGCACACATATGAGAATTTCTCTATATACACAGGAGGGGAATTGCCTGGCATGGCAGGATTTCCATGGATTCTATTCTAACCAGCAATCCTGGTTCTAGGATTGCTATTGTTTTTGGTGAGTTTGAGATAAACATGTACAACTGCACAAGGCAGGACGGATAAATTTGTATCATGTGTTTTCAGTGCAAAAACAGACTCCCAAGAGTGCCTCAGAAGTTGCGCTCACCTGCATTGTAGAACTGGGGCTGGGAGCTACTACAATCAATGATCACAGATTTACGCGGCTCCTCTGTCATGGCCATGCACAAAGACGTCATGGTGCCTTCGTGGATGAGGCCTTGAAGACTGGCTACGCTCAGAAA
The DNA here is from genome assembly GCF_027475565.1 of Acinonyx jubatus. Lineage (NCBI taxonomy): Eukaryota > Metazoa > Chordata > Mammalia > Carnivora > Felidae > Acinonyx > Acinonyx jubatus. The sequence goes on from NC_069397.1 coordinate 19,837,910, forward strand.
CCTGCCGTACACACAAGTTCTTTTCCACACACAGTATTACAGGATAGGAGGGAGAAAGCAAATTCATTCTGGGGTGGGGGTGGGGGTGGGGAGTTAAAGATGTATATCAGGCTTGCTGTGGAAAAGTTTCCCTCCTTGCAAAACTGTTCTTTACCTGTTAATGTCTCTCTTTGTTTTTTCATCTGATTCTTTAACTTCAACAGGGGTATAACTGAGAGCCTACAAGAGAAAAATAAAGCCTAATTGATACATGTATCAGTTTTCCTTATTGAGCAGCTACTTGAGACTAAACTTCAGCTTCCCCAATAACCACCGCACTAGCCCAGAACTCTCCAGAGCCTTGTTTAGAGGCGTCAGTGGGCAGTCTAAAATGTGCTTTACCACCCTGGTCTCATGGACCATCCAGTCTCCACTGAATTTACCCACCACATATTTACATAAAAGCCTGGCCATATACTCTAGCCTTCCCCATCGCCTGGATATGTTAATGCATTTTTCATTTTTCATCTGGCATTTTTTTTTTTTTAAGTAAACTCTATCCCCAAGATTAAGGGTTGTACGCTTTACTGACTGAGCCAGCCAGGCGCCCCTATTTGGACATTTTTATATGGTTAAAATCACTTTGGATTTTTATTTTCCTTTTCAAATTGTTTTGGAAATTATACCTCTCCCAGATCACTTCAAAAAGTATTATTTAAAAATGTTTATCCTATTAGGAAGATTTAGTATTTGTGATTCTACCTTAGGAATAGGAACTTTCTAGATCTCAGTAAACAAAGTGGTCTATCCCGATTGCAAGCATAGTTTGAATATTCAGGAGGGAAAAAGTAATGTTCAGAGACAGTGAGTATGTCTTTAAATAATCCAGATTCTGTCAACGTGACTCTCAATTAAAGAAATGCTTTTGTTTGGGCAATACTCACGGCATGCAGCAGAAAGGTAAGCTTCTCCTGAAAGAGAAGAACCACCCTTTGGATTGGGCATACAACATCCTCAAACCAGCTGCTCAAGTAGGATTTTATATGGTTCTCCAGGCCCCTTTCCTAGATTAAGAAAGAATGTTATTTGGTTTAATATAAGCCTTCACTTTAGTGGACTTAACATTTTCTTCATGATATGTAGTTATCTATTTATTTGTTGAGAGAGAGAGAGAGGGAGCACACACACAAAGGGAAGAAAGGCAGAGGGGGAAAGAGAGAATCCCCAGCAGGCTCCATGCTCAGCACAGAGCCCGATGCAGGTCTGGATCCCACTACGCTGGGATCATGACCTGAGATGAAATCAGGAGTCAGACCATCAACTGACTAAGCCACCCAGGTGCCCCAATTCATGATACTCTTTACAGTGTAAAGAAGTGGGAATAGACACTTCCTTTTTTCAAGCTAACACGACCAACTCAAAAAAAGGAATTGTGATATAATTTTCCTAGGCTTGCTGAGCACAGTGGGGATTAATTCTGTACTGAATTTCTTAAGGAGCACCTGGCTGGTTCAGTTGGTAGAGCATGGGATGGGACTCTTGATCTCAGGGTTGTGAGTTCAAGCCCCATGTTTGGTGTGAAACCTACTTTAAAAACAAAACCAAATCAAAAAAACACACACACTTAGAAATGCATTACATAAAACAAAGAGACCAAATCAATAGGGTTCCATGCTATGTTGTCACTGGGAAATGTCGAGCACTTACTTGTCCATCTCCCCCCCGCCCCCCCAGTATACTGTGTGCACTCTGGAGATTTTCTTCTTTTGAGATTTTATTTTTCAGTAATCTCTACACCAAAGGAGAGATCGAATTCACAACCCCGAGATAAGAGTCATGCTCTACCAGCTGAGTCGGCCAGGCCCCCCAGGAGATACTCTCTTAATAATTCTTGTCTCTCTAGCACCTGGGAGTGCCTGAAACATCCACGTGTGAGCTTATAAAGCACCTGCTGAAAGGCTGAAGGAATGAGATAGCTCATTCACATGCGAACAGGATCAGAGAAGGACACACAAGTTAGCTCATCAAAGCACTCCAGCTGTCAGACATGCTGCATATCTGGTTTTCTGGGCTGAGCATATCTGGCTTTCTGGGCTGTGCTGCTCACTGGGGACTAGCAGAAGAGCTCCACTCTGGGAGAGCAGCTTGCCCCAGACTCATTGCTCTGGGTCACTCCTATGCTCTCCTTCCTGCAGGAACTTGTAAGCTCATGACAAAAGGAATTGTTACCACGTGTAATGGGTAGTAAAGTCGTAATTCTTAACGACTTTAGCAACTGCCACAAGTGGAGTGTGTAGTTTTTTAAAGGTATGGATAAATTAATCAATATAGATGTGTCTAATTCACAAAAGATCGATTAATGAAAAATGGAATTTTTCTAAAAATCTTTGATGTTGAGTTCAAGGGCAGTCAGACCACTATATAGCATGCCTTTGGTGCCAGAGGCTTCTTCATGGGCATTAGTTCTGGCCAGAATATAAATCTTAGGGGCCTAGAAGCCAGGAAAAGAGCATACTCTTCCTTCTTGGCAAGTTAACCATATACACTGAATTTAACAGAGCATATCTTTCATGGATACAAAATATTAGAAGCAGTCTTGTGAAACTTAGAGCACTTACAGGACTAGGTTCCCTGCTTCTCTTAACAAGTACCCTTCTAGCCCATAAAGCAGTACATTTTTAGAATCTATGTGTCTTTGTATCCACCTGTTTGGTTTCATAAGTACAGCAGTTATAGTATGTTAATCATCTCAAGCTGAATAGTTAAAACAATCATCTTACCTCACAGTTCATGTTATTTTTCAGGCCTTGAATGTACTTGTCCAATTCAAGCCTGAAAGTACGTTCTTAAGGAAGCAATAAAGGATGGATCAAGACAGTGTTTTTATCTCTCAATGGGAAATATAAAATCTCTCAATGAAAACTGTAAATTCAAAGACAAAGTGGTCGTATGAAGGTATGAAATGAAGCAAACACTTAAGGGGTAGAAAAGCTCTTAAGAGGTTGGTAGTAATACTCCTCCACCTGGCTTTCCATGTTTTTCTTCCTGATACCATCAAAGACAAAAGAAAGGATATAGCTCAAGTCCTTTTTCAGACCCTCCTAAGAAACAGACCACATACTCTGAAGCGTTACGTTCAGAGTCCACTGTTGCTGTTTCAGGAAGCAGTTTTTCTTGCTGGAAAAGACAGTAATAACAACCGACCCGGTAATCTGGAATCCTGGAAAAGAAAAACCAGTAAAATGTAGTATTTTGCTAACTCATGCACCTAGTTTTACGGACTGCTCTGAACCCTGATCATCTGGATCTGGCAATACTGTTAGATTGCAAACGGGGTCGGAACTTCCTAGACTTTAACTTGGTTTACTTGTAATAGCAGAAGAAAATTAACATGCACCATCATGGGCTTTAGCGAAAGCAGCACCTAACAGAATTCCTTTGAATTCTCCTCTCTTAATGTGAAAAACACATACAAATTCTCTTGTCATTCTTGGTATATCCACATTTACATAAATATAACCATGTTCTCTCTCTCCCCTGAACCCTGACGCTCCAGGCAGATACAACATGTTTATCCTGTGGCTTTATCTTTGGCCTGTGGCTGTCCTCTGAGGGGACTTGATGCTAAAATCATATTCTGAAGTGAACTATAGTCAAGGGATGTAATGGAAAGATGGCTGGAATTCAACGGAGGACACCTATGTTTACACCTGAACTCCATCAACATGACCAGCCTTGTGATCTTAGTGTCTTTGACTATATTTGCTTCTCTGTTCTTTGACCCCTTTGTAGAGAGAATGGCATCAAAGTTTGTGAAAGCTCTTTACAGACTGTCAAGTGTACAATTTTCGTTTTGGTAATTAACTCTCTTCTTCCAAGTGCAAGACTAAATAAGGGCACTTAGGAGGCCGAGTCTGCCATTCAAGTAATTCCATTCCACAATTGTGTGTGTGTGTGAGAGAGAGACCTAGTGCTCAGGCCTCCAGGGAACAAAGATGCACTTTGCAAGTCTAGTAAGAGCTGATGGTTTGGAATTTCTCATCACTTCTCATATTTAGCCCAGAAAGAAAAATTCAGGACACAGCACATTTTACACTTACCTCAGCTCCACAGATGCAACATTACCCAGCCCTTCAAACACTGCTCCCTTAGAAAGACGCTTAGCAATGAAACTGCGCAAGTCTGGCTCCGCTTCAGATGGCAGATTAGTGTCCACCAAGGAGAGGCTTGACAAATAAATAAAAGACACACATCCCTTACCAGTGGACTAATGCACGCACACCCCGTAAGGCAGAATATTACCAAAAGCCCCAATCTCTTTAAGGACTTGAAAAAGCTTATGTTTCCTGTTGGTGAGCCTTCTAGGAGTGTATGTCGCCAAGCAGGATCTACATCATCAAACACTTAAAATAATCCTACCTCTCCAGCTCATTCTCTCTAGTATTATGACTCCACTGGAATCCCCTCCACTCACCTTACCTACTTTTCACAATACAATACTATTGCAACACCTGAAAAATTCCTTAAACCATCCATCATCCAGTCAGTGAACATATTTTTGTAGTATACCCTACTTTGCATCAAGTGTTAAGGTTCATTAATTCGTCCATTTATTTATTAAATAGGTATTAAATGTCTACCCTAAGGGTTCCTGGGAGGCTTAGTCGGTTGAGTGTCTGACTCTTGGTTTGGGTCCAGGTCATGATCTCATGGTTCGTGGGATTGAGCTGTGCGTAAGGCTCTGTGCTGACAGTGTGGAGCCTGCTTGGGGCTCTCTTTCTCTTTCTGTCTGTCTCTCTCTCTGCCCCTCCCCCGCTCACACTTTCTCTTGTCTCTCTCAGAATAAATAAACCTAAAAACCAAACGTCTACCCTAGTACCTACCTAGGTGCCAGGTAGGGAGACATCAGTGAACCAGAGAGACAACAATCTCCTGGAGTTTATATTCTAGGGCATAGCAGAGAAGCTCTGAAAAGGTATTGAAAGGAAGGGGGGGAAGGGAGGATTTTAAATCGCTTTATACCCATATGATATTGAATCTCTAATGCAGTTTCCAATCAAGAACTAAGATTCATTGCCTCTGGCTAATCAGCAGGGGCACCACCAGTATTTCGATCTGCCCAGCCTTGAATGAATGAACTAATGAGGAAATCCAGATGAGGTTCCTAGGGGATTGGTGGGCTTGATGGTTTGACTTGGGGAAAGCCAAATGGAAATAGGGTACCCACTGATATCTAGAGGACAGAGAGATGCACAGAAGATAACCACACGCACGGGTTATGGCCAAGATGTTTTTACCTGAAATCATCACCAGAGGGAGTTCCTGCATTTGTGCCACTTGGGCTTCCATCGTCACTGTCCCCTCGCTGCTGTGCCAACCTGCACATGGCAAAAGCAATACAGCTATCAATTATGGGCTATAACTCAAGTGGAGTATGGCCCCTACCCCTGCAAGCAGGGTGGGGGTGAACAGTCAACTAAAATGCTGCAAGGTGGAAGTGCATGGATCCTCCATTGCCTATCCTCATGGCAGGGAAAACCCATGAAACAGTGCTGACAAGAGCCCCTTCTCTCTCCAGGCCGTTAAGGGCTGGAGGAAAGGTTAAATTAGATATCCACAAAGGTCAAAGAAATTTCTTCTAAAAACCAGACTTTATAGGGGCGCCTGGGTGGCGCAGTCGGCTAAGCGTCCGACTTCAGCCAGGTCACGATCTCGCGGTCCGTGAGTTCGAGCCCCGCGTCGGGCTCTGGGCTGATGGCTCAGAGCCTGGAGCCTGTTTCTGATTCTGTGTCTCCCTCTCTCTCTGCCCCTCGCCCGTTCATGCTCTGTCTCTCTCTGTCCCAAAAATAAATAAACGTTGAAAAAAAAAATTTTAAACCAGACTTTACAGGGCCCAGAGAGCCCCAGGGATGTCTGCCCCAACAGAGGAAATAGAGGCAGCGAGGGCAGAGGATAATCGGGGCGGGGGGGGGGGGGTGAGTGGGGTTAATGGAAGAAAACAGGTGATAGTAACAGGAAGGACAGGGGTAGAAATTGACGTTATAGAGCGTGCGAAGCACTGCGCCAAAGGGCAGGGGCGACAGGAAAGGGCTGAGAAGACGACAGGGACAGTTGGGGAGCAGAGGCTTAGGAGGGGCACGACAGTCCAGGACGGTGGCCAGGAAGAACGGCGTGAAGCGAGCTTAGGGCCAGACACTCTAGCTAGCCGAGGGGAAGAAGGCTTTTCGAGCCGCCAGGGACGGGATGCGGGGTCGAGATGCGGGGCCGGGGCGGGGCCGTAGGGACGACCCGGGCGCTGCACCTGCTTCCGCGGTAGCTGTAGAGGCAGTAGTGGCTGCTGGGCGGTGGCTCGGGTCTTCGCTCCTCGGCGGGGCCTCCCTCCTCGCTGCTCTCTAGCTCCTTTTCATCCCCATCCAGAGACTCTTGCAAGGAGGGGAGCATCGCGGCGGCGGCAGCGGCCTCCGAGCGGCCCTGTGTTCCCGCCAAACCACTCCCCCGCTGCCGTACAGTCCTGCGAGGCCGGGCTCGTGCGGCTCCCAGCCCTCGCACACCTGCGTTCCGCCGGTTTCCCGGGTCGCAGGTCAGGAAGCCGGCTGGCCTAGGAGCGCTTTTCTCCCCAAAGGGGCTCGCGGCTGCGCCGAGTCACGCAGAATCTTTTACCATTCCTCTTTTGGCTCCTTTTCTCCTCTGGCTAGCGTTCAAGACGTCTAGGAGACTTAGCTAGTACATATGGTGCAGCTAGCTAGCCACGTGGAAAAGGTTGAATCTGCCCTCCTACCACCTTTCAGGGGGGCGTGGACACGCATTCACATTCACCAGTTTGATAAAAGATTTAAAAGAATTTTAAAATGCTCCTCCCAGGTGAAAATACGGGAGAATTTTAAAGATTCTTGAAGAAGGCCTTTCTAAATGTTTGAAACACTTAGAAGCCACATGGGAAAAGATTAATAAATCTGACGAGGTAAAAAACTAAACACTTCTGTGTGGCTCAAAGTCAAAACACAAATGACCAACTAGGAAAAATATTTGCAACATATATAATAGATGAATGGCTGTCGTTCGTCAGGAAAAAAAAAAGACAGTAGGCAGTTCACAGAAGAAATAAAAATGAAAAATAAGTAAATAAACTGTTCAATTTCAAATGAGATTGATGGTATATTGTACAAGTTTTCACCTGACATGTTAGCAGAGATTTGAAAGTTTGATGGTACCTTGTGTTGAGGTATGTGAAGAAGCAGTCAGTCTCATAAACAGTTGATAGGAATAAAATTACTACACGCGGTTAATTTTAATTTTTTGGGATTTTTTAATTAAAAAAAAACCTCTTTTTAAGTCTATTTATTTTTGAGACAGACAGAGACAGCGTGAGCAGGGGAGAGGCAGAGAGAGAGACAGGTAGAGAGATAAGAGAATCCCAAGCCAACTCCACACTGTCAGCACAGAGCTGGACACAGGGCTCGAACCTACGAAACCATGAGGTCATGACCTGAGCCGAAACTCCGAGAGTCCCACGCTTAACCGACTGAGCCACCCAGGTGCCTCAATATTTTATTAAGTAATCTCTACACCCAATGTGGGGCTTGAACTCACACCCCTGAGATGAAGAGTCGCATACCCTGCCAAATGAGCCAGCTGGGCACCCCAATGCATATGGTTTAGAAAGGAATTTGAAAATACTTGTCAATATTTTAAATGCACATACCCTTTGACTATCAGTGCAACACCAGGACATCATCAAATGGATACATGCATATAAGTGTGAAAATACATGAGTCCAAAAATATTCCTTGCAGCCTGGTTTGTAATGATGAAAAACTAGACACAATCTGAATGTTGGTCAATAGAAGACTGATTATGTAAGTTTCGGTGCATGCAGTGGTAGGCAGAATACCCACCCCCCAAGATGTCCATGTCCTAATCTCTTGCAACTGAGAATATGTTACCTCACACAGCAAAAGGGGCTCTGCCGGTGTGATTAAATTAAAGAACTTGAACTCATGGTTCATGAGTTCAAGCCCCACTTCAGGGTCTGTGCTGACAAAGCAGAGCCTACTTGGGATTCTCTCTCTCCTTCCCTCTCTGCCACTCATGCTCTCTCTCTCTCTCTCTCTTTAAAATGAATAAATAAACTTTAAAAAATATTAAGGAACTTGAGGGGCACTTGGGTGGCTCAGTCGGTTGAGTGTCCAACTTCAACTCAGGTCATGATCTCAAGGTCCATGAATTCAAGCCCTGTGTTGGGCTCTGTGCTCACAGTTGGGAGCCTGGAGTCTGCTTCAGATTATGTCTCCCTCTCTCTGCCTCTCCCCTGCTTGCACTGTCTCTCTGTCTCTCAAAATTAAATAAACATTTTTTAAAAATATTAAGGAACTTGAAATGGGAAGACTTTCTTGGATTATCCAAGTGGGCCCAGTGTAACCCACAAGTCTCTCTAAGACGGAGGCAGGAAATCAGAGAGGAGAAGGCAATTGTGACATATAATGCAGAGACTGAAGTGATTTGGTAACCAAGGAATTTGGGCATCTACGAGAAGCTAGAAAAGGCAATAAATGATTCTCCCCTAAACCTTTCAGAAAGAATACAGGCCTGCCAATTCATTTCAGAATTGAAATGGATTTTCAACTGTTTATTTTTATTTTTGTGAGAGAGAGAGAGAACACAAGTGGGGAATCGGCAAAGAAAGGGAGAAAGAGAGAATCCTAAGCAGGCTCTGCACCACTGGTACAGAGCCAGTTGCAGGGCTCAAGTCCACAAACTGTAAGATCATGACCTGAGTCGAAGTCGGATGCTTAATCCACTGAGCCACCCAGGCACCCCTCCATTTCAAACTTCTACTTCCAGAACTGCAATATAATAAATCTGTATTGTCACTAAATTTGTGGTGAATTTGTTATAGCAGCAGGAAGAAATACATGTGTACTAGAAGACTATGCAACTATCAAAAAGAATGAATTAGAATATGTGCACATATAGAAAGACAATCCAGTATTTAAGTTGTTGTCCTGGCACACACAACTGAAGGAGAAAAGGCATGCACACCGGGAGGGGCAGAATGTGACTACTGCCAAGAAAGTAATGCAGACAGGGTGATCTTACGGAATCTCATCGCTGGCTTCTTGACCATCTACGAACACAATCTGAGGACGTTAGTCTTTGCGAGTTGGTCTGTCAAGTGTCAACAGCAATAATCATATGAATACAGCATTTATACTTTAATAGTTGTCATTTAAGTTAGCAGTAACCATGGGCCAGGTTATTTATCTGTTTTATTTCATTTATCCTTGACCGACTCTGTAACAGAGGGGTCTATCCTCATTTTATAGATGAGGAGAAAACTGAGGCTCAGTCAATATAAGTGATCAATCTATAATCTTAACTGCTATTTTGTATTGTATTCTCCTGCTCGGGTCTTAGAAACAACCCTACCAAAAGGGCTCTTATTATGTGATGCACGGAGTCCTTCATCATTTAGCTTGTAATTCCCCCTCTGTCTTCATTTCCCATCACCCTCTCCTTGCTCACTCTGTCCTGGTCACATTTCCTGTGTTTCTCAAATATTTCAACCCTCCCTCCCCCCCTCCCCCACCCCCACCCCCCCCCCCCCCCCCACAGCGTAACAGTCTTTTAATTTGCTTTTCTCTCCGTCTGGAATGCCCCAGATATTTGCATGTTTTTTTTTCTCCCTCGTTATTATTCGATTTTCTGCACAAATGCAGCCTCCTGAGAGAGACAGAAAATGCCCTGTACAAAAAAACATCCCACACAAATCTCTGCTGTCAAACCATCAGTCTCTACCGTGTCCCCTCATATTGTTTAGTTCTACTTCAGTGCAGTTATCACTCCCGACATGACGTACTTAGTGTTTCCTCTACTAGAGTGGCAGCTTGCTCGCCGCTAAAAGCCACATTCCGAGGCACTGGGGGTTAGGGCTTACTAATTTTTCTTTGTGAGTGAAGTTCAGCCCGTAACAAAATCATGCGATCTGCGAATACGGTTTTACTTCTCCCTTTCCAGTCTGGATTCCCTTTTTTCTTCCTAGGATAGTCTCTTGCCACCAGCCCCACTGCTATGAGTTCTGGTCCGAAAACCCCTGGTGTGTTTCAGGCGCTAAGCCTCAAAGACTTGCACGTTTTGCTCGTTCAATGACATCCTCTCTCCTCCACCTCCCTTGCTCCCATTAACTTTTCAGTTCAGAAAACCTTTCTTGACTCCCCCGTGGCCTCCAAGGCCCTGTTCGTGTGTTCCTCTTCTGTCCGCAGCCCCTTGTATTTCCCCCATCACAGCGCTGACCACACTGCCTCGTTTACTCATCTGTCACCAACCTGCAAGTCACCAAGCAGAGACTGCGACTTCTTTGACTTAGCAGGCAAATGCCCAACCATTAGAACAGCAAGGATTAATCCGGGCAATGAAACAAAATTAAAATTTGAGCGTTCTCTCATTATTCTTTATTTGTAGTCTGCCCTTAATTACGCTGGCAATCTTCCCAGGTTTTTTTGTTTGTTTGTTTTTTTCCTTCAATTCGCGAGTGTATCGGTGCACCTCGGCTGCCAGCTCCCTCACAAAGGAAACCGGGGGAATCAGCCAGCGCAAGCAAACAGGGCCGGGACACCTTAAACGGACAATATGGCGGCCGCCCGTCAGCCGCCACGAGTCTCCACCCACTCAGGGAGGAGGTCTGCGTCATGTGACCCTTCCCTGCCTGGCTCCGCCTCCGGCCGCAGTGCCTGACGGGAGCAGAGCGGCGAACGAGGGCGTCGGCCATTTTGTGTCTGTTTCCTGTGGGACGCGGTGGTGGCCGTTGGGTCGGAAGAGTGAGCGATTTTTGCCTCGTTTTTCCTGTTAGTTTTCTCCCCCTTTCACTTTGTCGGTAGAGCGCAGTTATGGGTCGCAAGAAGAAGAAGCAGCTGAAGCCGTGGTGCTGATATCCTTTGTGGGTTTGAAGTCGAGGCCGAGCGGGGGCGCCGGTTGGTGGTGACTGGGACTGGGAGGCCTTGCTTTGGCTGAGAGTGTCTGGGATGTAGGCCTCGAGGTGGGTGGCTTGGTGGCTGGAGCCGGATCTGGGAAGGTTTCGTGGGAACTGAATTCCCTAGGGCGAGAGGCTCTGGCAGTTGTGGATCGTGGGACTCCGTGACTCAGGAGGTTCTTGCTTCGGTGCGAGCGTTGACCTAACCACTGGGAGGCGGCTTGGACCCCTCCACCAAGGACAGTGTCCCCTAAGGATATTCTGCCACATTCTGTTGTTTTGGTGACGATTCAACAAAGGGACTTTCTTCGAGCATAATACGCTGATTGACTCTGGAGGATTAGGGGAGAGCTTCCGGAGTGTGTCACCCACTTTTTTTCCGTTTAATTGGGGAATCGGTGGTTTAGGGAAGGCTTGTGTTAGTCAACCATGGTTTCTTTCTTTCTTTCTTTTTTTTTTTTTTGGCCGGGGGTGGAGTGGGGTGGGGGAGAACTAGCTTCCGCGTCTCACCCGCTGGCGCCTTAATCTTCAAGAAGCGTAAAGGGTGGAGTTTCTTGTGTCTATCACCCAGCTTCGTGAGACTGAAAAAAAAATGCTTTTTATTTTTTAGTAAAACGTGGCGTCTTTTTAATACTTTTTTCGGGAAGGGCTAATACCGTTTACGTTAAAATTGATTTACTTCTGTCTCGTACCTGAAAACGGTTACGGAACTGCATTTGTTTATATAATGGTTGAAAAACGGTCACGAATTTCTTTAATGAGCTTTTAGGAAAGTCTGCCCAGTGAGAGAAAATTTCTCAGTTTTATTAATGTAACTTATCTGTGAGTTTAGATACATGCCATGGCAACATATTCGTAAGAAGTTGCAAACAACTTTGTGGATTATTCATACGAAATTGTGTCATTCTTACTGTGAGTTTATTCTTGGATCGAAATAAAATAAATATTCCTAAATTCCATATGTTAGGTAGATTTTTAACATTTTGATTATTTTGTTTTCTAGTTAATGAGTTCTGTTTTGAAATCCATTCTTGACATAAACTTGGGGATTTTTTGACATTGAACTGTCCAGTCCACAGCGTGCATTTGTAAATTTTGAAATATTGAACAGAAGTTATTTTACTTAAATCTTTGTAAAATGCGGGGAGTTTACAGTAATCTTGCTGATTACTGAGATGTGTTCGTTTAGAGATGGTGAGAGATTATGGGCATAAAGTACCTTCTTGGTTTTAACTGCTCTCATGTTTTAATGTTCCTCTTCCTAGTCTCTTAATATGACAGGTTTTTTAATAAGCAGTGTCATTTTGTGCTATTTTTGTACCTTAACAATATTGATCAGGTATTGTAATAGAGATTTTGATGATGAGAAGATCCTTATACAGCACCAAAAAGCAAAACATTTTAAATGCCATATATGTCATAAGAAATTGTACACAGGACCTGGCTTAGCTATTCATTGCATGCAGGTAAGGATTTTTTTCTGTCTTTAACTTTTAACACCTTGTGTGGAAACAACATGAAAAAAAATTATTTTAACAGTTGTAGGGTTTTGTTTATTGTGAAAGATTAGATATGGTCAGTCAGCTTAAAAAAAAAACCTGTTTTTTGGCCATTAAGTTAAATAATTGATTTTTTTTTTATGTTTGAAGAAAACTTATGTTCATAGTGTTTATCTTTAAGTTATTAATAATATTTTTTATTTTAGACTGGGGACAAGTTGAGGTCCCAGAGTATCTCCTCAGTTACTTGAGTTAGAGAACAAAGATCAGTGATTTAAATTTTGTGGTCTGACCAGTTCTAATCCCATGAGAATAATACATAATTAGCTACCATTACTCTCTGCCATTGAAGGATTTGTTACAATTTCTTGCCTGAGGATAGGCTTACTTCAGTTATTATTCCTTGGACCTCTTTTGGAAAGGTAATGTGTTTCATTTAATGATGTCTGGGTTTCTTGAGCTTTTCACTACTTAGGTAGGGAGAGCTTTGCAATTTATGTTTTTAAGGATCTAGTAAGTGCCTTTATGTCTTATTCAACATTATTTTTTCTACTTCGGCCAGTCCTGGTGCTACCTGAATTTTTGCCTAATTGGACCCTAGAGAGAGATGAGATGAGCAAATCCCTATTTATTGGAAACTACTGTTGGTAGGAGGCGGGGAGGTAAATTAAAATAAGATGTTTCCCCTAGTTAAAAAATAAGTTTATTTAAAAAAACAAGTTTATATAGATCCTCTTCAGTTATGTCACTGTAATAATAACTTAATACCCATTCAGAAATATTTTAGGGCCTGCTATGTGCTAGACCCATAACTTTCCACTGTGGCAATCACTAGTTACATGTGACTACTTAAAAGAAAATTTAAAAATTAAAAATTAAAAATTTAATTTCTCCACATTGTAACCACATTTCCAATGCTCAGTCACGTGTGGCTGGTGGATGACTTGTACTGGATAGTACTGATACAGAAAGAATATTACAATTTATCACAAAAAATTTCTGTGAGACAGCATTGTGCTAAGACAAGTGTTTTAGGCACTAGGTGTACAGCAGTGAAGGAAACAGTCACCATCATGGAGTTTAGATTTATATTGTGGAAGAAAACACTGCAGTATTTAGTTTGCCTTTTCACGATAAGTGATAGAGAAAGCTAAAACTAGGTAAGAGGCATAGGTAGGGCCACAAGATAGGAAAGACCTGAATGAGAAGCTGACATCTGAACAGATCTGAATGGAAATGAGAGAGAGCTTCCAGAGAACAGCAAATGAAAGACCCTGACATACAGGAGCATTCTTCTATATTGAAAAAGAAATGGGAGCAATGTGCTTTATATAGAAGGGTTTACTTATTATAGGCCATTTTCTTTCATTCTGAATGAAATGCAGGGTTGAATAGAGAGAGGTGTAGCATATTCTGGTACCTTTTCTTTTTCTTTCTTTTTTTTTTTTAAATAAGGATTCTCCTGGCTATAGAGTTGCAAATAGACAGACTGCAGAATGCAGTGAGAACACTTAGGATGACTGGAGTATTCCAGGCAAGAGGTGATGGTGACAGAGACCAGAATTTGCTGATAGATTTAGATGCAGAGTATAAGAAAGTGAGGAGTTGCAGATTGATCTGAAGGTTTTTGGCCTGAGGACTGTGAGAAATGAGTTATCGTATACTAAAATGTTGAAAGCTGCAGGAAGACTAGGCTTAGAGATGAGGATGTCACGATTGTGTTGTGTTGTTAATTTTGAGACGGTCTGTTGACTATCCAGTTGGAAATGTCATATAAACAATTGTATCTGTAAGCCTGGACTTCAGAGAGGTTGGAGCTGGAGGTAGAAATTTGGAAGGATGCTGTGGTGAGCATAGCTATTTTAATCCATGATACTAGATGTCGTTTCCTATTAGAGAGTAGAATATAGATCTAGAATAGGTGCAGGGACTCCAGCTTGGGCCACTCACAGCACTTAACGGTTAGAAGATTAAAAGAAACCATTCAAGGACATTGAAAAGGTAGGAAATCCAAGAGAGTAGTGCCCTGGAAACCAAATGAGATGATTAAAGGAGTTACTTAACAGAGTGAAATGCTGGTGGTAGGTCTAGGAAGATGAGGACAGAGATTGGATTTAATCAAAGTGGAGGTCATTGGTCACTTGCCAAGAGTGATTTCCTAGAGTGATGAGGATGAAAGCCTAATTGGAGTACTCTCGAGAAAATGAGAAAGTAGAGGCACTGTTTCAAGAAGTTGTACTATAGAGAAGAACAGAGAAATGGAATGGAACTGGAAGGAGATCAGTTGAGAAACTATTTTAGTGACATTGTTGATTGACCAAGTGCTTTTTTTTTATGGTTTTAGTGTAATTTCACAGCAACCTGTGAAATGGGCCTGGCAGTTAAATCAGACACATCCTCCAATTTTATAGATGATAAACTTAGGACGTTAGTAATTTAGATGGTTCACATCAGTGCTTGCTCCACCTATCTTTTCAACCAAGATCATCATTATTTCTACTAGGCAAGGTTGTAAGAAGTCTAATTCTGGCTAGGATATTGTGAGGTAGTTAAGTAAATGATGTTATTTTTCTTCTCTTTCCAATAGCTTTTGATTAGTATATTCTTGCCCTTATCATTTAGAAATATAACAGAATAGTTAATGTGTATGAATACAATTTTATTACTTTGAGGAACATAGGAGTTCCTTCATCAGCATTTGTCAAGAACAGCGTGATTAAGTCCCTTGTTGAGAAGCTTTGTTCATGGATCTTTTAATCACAGTAAGGAACAATGGTTAAAGATCAATCAAAAATTAAGATAATTTCTGAATTTGATTTGCATGTCTCTGTTTAAAGTCTTTGAGATATATGTCTTAAGAAGAAAACACTTAGTTTACTTTTCTGTTCTTGCATGAAAATGTTTTGGGAGGAAAGAGAAATTGAGTATGAGACAAATATGTCCCCTAAAGCAGTGGTTCTCAAACTTGGGCATGCCTCAGGATCACCTGAGGGCATGTTAAAACAAATTGCTAGTCTTAACCAAGAGTTTCTGGCGGTGGGGGTGGGAGGCCCCTGAGAATTTGCATTTGTAATGAGCTTTCAGGTGATGCTGATAGTCTAGGCAAAATACTTTGACATTTTTTTAGCCTAAGTTAAGGCAAGTTGCTGAAGAAACCAAGACTGACAGGAATTTTACCATATTGGCAGAAGTTACCCATGTTTGAGGGTTAGAAACATTTGATCTAGCAAAAACCATTAGTAAAAAAAATCGTAGGTTTCCAGTGTTTTATAATAAAATCTTTCTCTTTGTAATCTGTCAAATTTAGTGTAATGACAGGATGACTGCTGTGGCAGTGTTAAGTGCCTCAGGTAACGCATTAGTTCTGGATATGCTAATTATAAGTGCCACTTTTGCAATTTGTAACTACCAGCTTGTCTCAAGATCAATCTTGGAAATTTTATGTTAATTCTTCATATAGTAAGAACTTTCATAAGCTGTGCTTAAGTCAGACTTGAACCTTCTCTTATTTGAGTGGGACTGCTGGTTCATTGCTGATAATTCAAGCAAGCAAGATTACATGGTAAACAAAGTATTGAGTCCTTACTATGTGTTAGACATCCTGCCAAATGCTTTCTGTATTCACTATGTTTTATTTAACATATATAATTTAATACCTGTAACGTGACAGGTATTAAATAGTTTTATATATTTACTTACGTAATTATATAAATTGTATGATTTAATGCATTCCTAAAAGTGATGCTAGATGTTAGGTAGTGTATATAAGTTGGATAATCTTAAATCAGAGGATTTGCGTAGTCATACCTAGTAAGTAAGCAACAAAACTGGGGATTGAATCCAGATAGTCTCACTACAGAACAAGTTATTCTTAATGATTATACTAAGTGTTCTCTGAGTAATTTCAGATTGCTCTTAAAGGACTTTATGAGACACTTTATCTAATGGAAGTTTGTTTTAATGTTAGGTGCATAAAGAGACAATAGATGCTGTACCAAATGCAATACCTGGGAGAACAGACATAGAATTGGAAATATATGGTATGGAAGGTATTCCAGAAAAAGACATGGATGAAAGAAGACGACTTCTTGAACAGAAAACGCAAGGTAAACCTTAGGATGTGTGCTTTTTCTTAACACAGCTTCACTAATGAGAGTATTACTACTACTTTGACGTATAAATTTAATGGTGGATGTTATTCAAAATTCCAATTTTGAGGGTTTTTTTTTTAATACTTATTTGAGAGAGCAAGCATGTGCATGAGTGGGGGAGTGGCAGAGAGAACTCAATAACTGAGATGATGGTCTGAGTTGAAATCAAGAGATGCTTAACTGACTTAGCCACCAACACTATTTTTTTCAAGTTTATTTTGAGAACAGTGGAGACAACACAAGTGGGGTCGGGGAAGAGAGGGAATCCTTAGCAGGTTGCATGCTGTCAGCGCAGAGCCCCATGTGTGGCTCGAATCCATGAAACTGAGATCATGTTCTGAGCCAAAATCAAGATTCAGACGTTCAGCCGACTAAGCACCCCAAGCATCCTGAGTTTTATTGTTTCTTATGTCTTAATGTTTGGAGTTGTATATTTGATTTGTATATATGTAATATCACATGGATTATTCCAAACACTTTATTTTAATATAGTTTTGTTCATAACTGCATTCCAAGTGGAATTAGCAAGTGTTGAGGTTTCTGAAAATGAAGGTAGCTTGTTTTGATTTGATTATATAACCACTAATAGTAAATTTTTTGGTAATGCTGTTACTTGACTTGGAATTTACAATCATTTATTATCCAGATGGTAGAAGTTATCAATTATGAAAAAAAATTGTTTTTAAAGTAAGCTCTACACCCAACGTAAAGCTTGAACTCGTAGCCCTGAGATCAAGAGTTAAATGCTCTATTGACTGACTGAGCAGGCCAAGTGCCCTGAAAGTTTTTGTTTTCGAAAGCATTGTAGAAAGGTCAGACCTCTTTGTCATAGTTTACCTTTTGAGATGGAATAGAAAGCTGTTTGTTTTTGTTTTTCAAAAAAAATGAGGAAAATTATTTAAAGTTTATTTCTTTTGAGAAAGAGAGCACAAGCAGGGGAGGGGTATGGGAGGAGGGACAAGAGAGAATTTCAAGCAGGCTCTGCACCATGAGCATGGAGCCCATTGTGGGGCTCGATCTCCCGAACTCCAAGATTATGACCTGAGCTGAAGTTGTATGCTTAACTAAGCCACCCAGGTGCCCCGTAGGAAAATTATTTTTTACCTGTCAGAATAGGGAAAGGATGTTAACCTTCTTGCTTAATAGAGATTGAAAACACATTTGAAGAGTAAAAAGAATAATATTGACTGAATTTCTTTGCAAGAAAAATCTCATGAGCTAATTACAGTGAAATAACTTTTTTTAATGTTGAATGTCTTAAGCTTGCTTAGTTTTTTTTTGTTTTTTTTTACTTCATGGGAAAAATTAATTAAAACTTTTGTTAGCAGAGAGTCAAAAAAAGAAGCAACAAGATGATTCTGATGAATATGATGATGATGACTCTGCAGCTTCAACTTCATTTCAGCCACAGCCTGTTCAACCTCAGCAAGGTTATATCCCCCCAATGGCACAGCCAGGACTGCCACCAGTCCCGGGAGCACCAGGAATGCCTCCAGGTATCACATAAGGGTTACGATTTAACATTCTTAGGACTTTGTTGATATGGTATAGAAGTATTAAAATTTTTCTCTTAACTCTTTAATATTTGTGACTTTTTTGTTGGTGAAATTTTTATTTATAGGCATACCTCCATTAATGCCGGGTGTTCCTCCTCTGATGCCAGGAATGCCACCAGTTATGCCAGGCATGCCACCTGGGTAAGAAAACTTTTAATTGACTTGTGGGCTTGTGCCTAGTAATAATCTTTTCAACTTGGGTGTTACATGAATTGTAAAATGTTACTTTGCCTTTTTTCTTTCTTTTTTTTTTTCTTAAAGGTATGGGCTCCCTAAACTTAAACTTGTCTAAAAAGGGGTCTACCAATAAATTTAAGGAATATAAATTTGCCTCTGAAGAGAATAGATTTTTGGGTTTTAGGATGTGTGTAGGCAGCCATCTACTTCAATTGCCTCTGATGTAATTAAAGTAGTTGGTTGTAGATTTGTGTTTCTGAGATTCAGAACTGTCCATGACACTTTGTAGTTGTGACAAGAAGCAAACTCTGTAAATGATTTATTTGTCAAATCATCAAGAACTAAAATGAATATGAGGTGCTCGTGCCTATCACTTTTACTTAAAAAATTGTTGGATGTGAGAGGTATACAATACACTTTCCCACTGTATTTTGAAAATCACAGTTAGATTTTGATTTTGTCATACATTTTCACAGATTGCATCATCAGAGAAAATACACCCAGTCATTTTGCGGTGAAAACATGTAAGCATCTCATTCATAATGTAATTCAGGAGGTATAATCATAATGTCATTTTTTTTGTGTGTTTAATGGTATCTATTCAGTTGACTTCAGAAATTTTCTAACCTTCCTCACTAAAACTTCTAGAATGTGCAAGCTGGTTGACACAAGTCTTAATGGAGGGGAAAAAAAAAAGACATTTGTGAGGAACTAGTAATAAATAGACCCATATAAATAAAGCATTTTCTAAACGTGCAGCTGTTTTTCGCCAGACTGCTAAAGTAATGGAATTTAGTAAAAAGTGTTGATATTTAAGAAAGAATACTCTTTTGCCAAATTAACATGCGTTATTATAGAAGGTAATTCGATTTTCTTGTAGTGAAATTTATATATAGAAGTTAATTTTCTAATAAAGTCCTCAATTAAGAATTCACAAACTTGTAAATGTTTTAAGTGAATGGACACTGGTATTTGAAGGTGAGCTCTTTTAGGGGAAGGAAAATAAATATGGGTTATGTCTTTAGTCATGGTTTAGTGTTAGGTGGCCGTTAGAAATTAGGCAATTGTGTGAGGTTACTTTTGACTGTCATTAATTTTGGTGGTAGTTTTTTTGTAACCCTCCTCCCAAGAATCTTTACTCCACAGTGTATATTCAATATTTTCTTTTTGAAAAATATAATGACTCTAAAATAATTTTTCTTTTTTATTTATATTCTGTATGGGTATTTTCCAAATGAGACCAAAGGTGATTATGATTTCCAATCACACATATTTTAGATGAGGCCTCTTGTCTGTATTGAGGGTATAATTGTTTGTAGTGACCTTAAATGTATGAAAATGTTTTGTAAGAGAGACTGGTTTTTCCCCCTTACTTTACTGATAAACCCAAGAGGTTTGATGGTTTTTAGAAGACTTACTTTGATAGAATTGTTCTAGTGTTGTGTGTTCTTTCAGCTTGATTTTCAATATTAGGGGTCAAATTCAAGTCTTTTATCTATTGTTTCAGGCTTTAGCCAAAATGTTTTCTAATAGTTTATACTGTTGATTAACTTGGTTTGTTTCTTGAAATTTGCTTTCTAATAGAATGATGCCAATGGGTGGAATGATGCCACCTGGACCAGGAATACCACCTCTGATGCCTGGTATGCCACCAGGTATGAAACATTAGACAATAACCTTTTTACTAGGACTGGCATGCTTTATTCTTAAGTATTGTGGACAGTAGGTTTTGGACGTTGGTGCAATTTTAATATTAAAATTTAGTTCTTTTTTAAATTGATTGGACAAGTGTTAGAATGGATGCTTTTTTTTTGAGTTTTGAAATAGTAAACAGGTTTCAAAGCAATCAGAAATGAGTCACAGAACCTATGCACCAAAGCTCATATACCTAAAAGGGGTTTTATTTGTTAGGAATTTTTTAGATAAGTAACGGAGAGTCTTAGAAAATAATAGGGAACCGTAACAAACTGTATTAAACAATGTAGGCATTTATGGCCTCCCTCAATGAAAAGTGGTAGATTCAGTGGCTGGGGATCTCAAGAACCCATGTGTTTAAAATTTTCTCCTTTGCACTTGAGCTTTTCTCCCTGGGACATGTTGCTCAGTCGTTACAAGATAACTCAGGCAAGAAAGGGTGTCAACAGCAATGGGCTCTTGTTTTAAGTTTATTTATTTTGAGAGAGAGTGCACGTGTGCAACGTAAGCCAGGAAGGGACAGGGAGAGAGGGAGAGAAAAGCCCAAGCAGGCTCTGCGCTGTCTGCACAGAGCTTGATGTAGGGCTCCATCACATGCCTGTGACATGATATGAGCCGAAATCAAGAGTCGAATGCTAAACTGACTGAGCCACCCAGGCACCCCACCTTTTTGTCATTAGGCAGCAAAATAACTCTCCCAGAAGCTCCTTAGCCTCTTACAGTTGACCAGAAACAGGGCTAATGGACCCTTTAGCTGAAACGGAGCCTGTGTTAAGAACTGTCTTGACTCTATCCTATAATGTGGGGAACCAGATTTCATTAGCCAAGTAGGTGTGCCACACAGGCCTTCATGAGGCTTTCTCAATTGGTTGCCTTTTTTTTTGTATGTAATCCTAGCAAGTTTGATGTGCAGTCCATAGCAGATTAAGAAGTATTCAAGTGATAGTTGACGTAAAAGTAACAGGATAAATGAGGCAGCGGCAAAATGTGCATCATTGCCAGGACAGGCATTAATTTATAGGCAATAGCTCCACGTGTGTTCTGAGAGAATTTTAGGCATTTAAAGGAATGTAGAATAATAACCAATGTTCAGTTGATAATGTGAAGTTAGTAAAAGTTTTTAAGTTATGTTTAGGAACTTTGAAGAACGTACTAGTAATGGATTTTTAGGAAAATTTACTTGAACTGCTTTAAAGGAGGAGTGCCTGGCTGGCTCAGTAGAGCGTGTGACTTTTCACCTCAGGGTTGTAATTCTGAGCCCCATGTTGGGTTTAGAGATGACTTAAAAATCTTTTAAAGTGTTTGCAAGAATAAGTTTCCTGAAAAAAAATTTATGGGTATATGACCTATCAAAAGTTTTTACAATAATTTGAATTGAATTTGAGTTTAGAGAACATCCAGCTGTTGGATGATTGTAATAGTTCTCTTACGTGTTTCACAAGGTTTGCTAAATCAGGAAGATTAGTAACTTACTTTCTACTTTTCCTATACAAGGAGTCTCTAGTGGTGTCTTTCACTTTCCAAAATTCTGAAGAAATACAAAGGAATAGAAAGGTTGAGGCAAGATTGTTCCAAGGAACAAATGCCTAAGATATTTGGACTTCATTGAATTGAGCAGTTCATCAGTAACTTTGTAGTGTAGACTTGTTTTTTAACATGGTATATTTTAACAAGAAAGTCTTGGAAAAATACTTTTTCTGAATTAAAAGTTTCAACAACTCCCTTTCCCCAATATTTCGTCTTTACAGGTATGCCCCCTCCTGTTCCCCGTCCAGGAATTCCTCCAATGACTCAAGCACAGGCTGTTTCAGCGCCAGGCATTCTTAATAGACCACCTGCACCGACAGCAACAGTTCCTGCTCCACAGCCTCCAGTTACTAAGCCTCTTTTCCCCAGTGCTGGACAGGTAAGCTGAAATTTCTGAAAAGGAGTGCACTTGTATTTAAAGGTAAAGTTGTAGTTGTTTATAGAAATCCTTTAAATCGTCATAGGTCAATTTTTTGTTGATAATCATTTTCATACAATTTATTAACTACAAAGAAGTGTCCTACTCTCTTCCATGTTTGCACACATTGATTTCTTCTAGTCAAAAAAGATTGGCTGGAGCCCAATAGTGTAGTATGTTTTTTGTTTTCATAGCTGTGAATTCTGGTCATTCTTAGCTTTAGTTAGGAATGAAAGTTTAATTTCTGGGGACTTAAATACATAATAGTGTTTAGAGGTCCTCCTTCACATCTTGAACTATGAATGGAATGAAATCAAAGGCAAAGGTGAAAATCCTAAGACCTTAGCACATCATTCGTTGGACTCTTTAATGTAGAACAATGACGAAACACAATGCTGCACTTTTGCAGGAAGGCATCGTTTGACCTAGTTAGACTTCTCTTTCCTACTGACCTTGTCTATGTTCAGAACTCAGAAGCTAAAGATGCTTTTGTTATATATATAGTAACTGTATGATGGTGGTTACTTTTGGGCTTTTCCCCCAAGTTGTATTCAAAATTAAGCAGATGTAATCCATTCAGAATTAAGGTCGGGATGTATGTTCTTGTTTTTTTCTTTTCACTTTAACGTTATCCCATAGAGGTTTTCTTTTCTCAGTTTTTTTGTTTGTAGTTGCTAAGTTAAAAGTACTACTTTTTAAGTCCCTTTTAAACACATTAACTACATTTTTGAGGTGGGTGGGGATTTTGTTTATTGAGAGATGTCAAACTTTTAGCAAAAATCATTAGATTGAAGTGTCAGTAACGCATCTTTAGTCTCAGTTGAAGGTATCATTTTTGAAATATCACAGTGCAAAACACATCCAGTTTTAGAAAAAAAACTGGTTAATAACTAGGTTTATTGGTGTAGAATTTAAAAAATTTTATGAGGCTCATACTGTCACTTTGTTTATTGTAAATGCATTAACTGCCTGCCTCTTAAAATAAATCTGATTTGATTGCATTATATTTTGCATTTATAAAAATGCAATCTATACTAAAAAAAGTCTACCACATGGCTTATTTTCACCCATTTGTTTGGAGACTTTTCATTGTTTCCTTTCTTTTATGCTACAGATGGGGACACCTGTAACAAGCTCAAGTACAGCTTCATCCAATTCAGAAAGTCTGTCTGCATCTTCTAAAGCTCTGTTTCCTAGCACAGCACAAGTACGCAGGAAGTTGCAGTTTAAAATTGTTAAAATGGCTTTATAAACTTAACCCTTTGGACCCTACTTTAAAACTAAATCTTTTCTGAAAAATATATTATGTTTAATTTTTTTTTCTAAGTAAAGTTAATGGTATAAAAATCAATGGTATTTGAAAATTTGAACTCGTACCAATAGAAAAAAATGTACCCCAAACTCCTATGGTTCTAAAGGGTTAAAAGCATGTAAGCAGTAAATGCATTATAGTGGCCAATGGTTAGCCTGATGCATGATTAAGCTTTTTTGATTTATGCTGTTTAATGCATCACATACAATGTAAGGAAATTTAGTACTCTGTGTTTGGTTCTAAAAGTTGGCCTACTCTTCATATTTCAGTTGTTTGGTATTTTGAAAAGTAACCTATTTACTACTGGTAACTTTATGTTTAAAAGTTCCTACTAAACCCTTTTGTCCATGATAATCATCTAGCCGTTGTTAAGTGGGAGGACATTGTATTATCTATATAAAGAAAATTTCTGAAGGACATTTTTTAATATGTCATCACTGATGCAGTTTATGTTATGCTTGGTAATTGAAATTTATCCAAGCATTTGTATTCTGTAATTTCTGAACTTTTTTGTTTTGAACTGCTTGGTAGATTGATTAAACAACTAATTTAGAATAGTAACAATAGAGCATACTATTGTGATACAGTGTGTTTCATCAGCCTGAAATAAATACACAGCTTTGTAAAGCAAATAAACTTTGGTGAGAAGGTAGATAAACTCTTACAAGTTACATATGCAGTCTTTATTTCTGCTGCTGAGTTTTGGATGTGACTTTGACCCAGCATCTTTAGATATTCTTACATATTATCTTGATTTTTTGTGGAGTTTTTATCATGTTAACTTTGTTTTAATTTCATTTAAAGTTTGGTCCTTTATTGAATGTTGGTGTCTCACTTTTAGGTTAATTATAGTAGATATACTCACTTTTGGGTTTTGAAGTTTCGTTAATGAAAGATTGTGTTTTACAGGCTCAGGCAGCTGTCCAAGGACCTGTTGGTACAGATTTCAAGCCTTTAAATAGTACCCCTGCAACAACTACAGAACCCCCAAAGCCTACATTCCCTGCTTATACACAGTCTACAGCTTCAACCACTAGTACAACAAATAGCACTGCAGCTAAACCAGCAGCTTCAATAACAAGTAAGCCTGCTACACTTACAACAACCAGTGCAACCAGTAAGTTGATCCATCCAGATGAGGATATATCACTGGTAAGTTTTTCACATACAGGTTTTTCCTAGCATAATTTGAATACTGTTGTAGCATCTCATCCTCCTCTTGAGAAGTGTTAATTTGTACACTGATGGTTTTATAATCTGATTTAATGCTTACGCTGTGGTTTTTATCATTCTGATTTCTAAGAACCACAGAATAAATATTGCATGCGTGTGTGTTTTGATTTTAGACACACTCCTCCTCCCAGACTGTTTCTTAAAGAAGACACTAATTTGGGTTCTTGCTGTCAAAAATCATATTAGTTAACATAAATTTGTAAATTAAACAAGTGTGAGAGGTAGAATCTACAGACCCTTTGAAACTTACCTACCTTTCTTACTAGACCCTTTCTTGCTGAGGGAGGTGTATATTTCCTGGAAAGTTATTAGCCATTCTTCAAATATAAAAATAGGTGAGGTTTTCTTGAGGCATTGAGATTTTAAGTAGTCAGTCTGGTTTGTGGAGTGAAAGTAATGGTTGACAAGGGTACATTTGTTAAAGGTTACTGTGTAAGATTTTAGATGTTTGCCTTTTATGCTTAATGATTCTCTCTGCATTCAAGTGTTTAACATTGTGTTCATTTTTATTCATAGGAAGAGAGAAGGGCACAGTTACCTAAATACCAACGTAATCTTCCTCGACCAGGACAGGCTCCCATTGGTAATCCACCAGTTGGACCTATTGGAGGTATGATGCCACCACAGCCAGGCATCCCACAGCAACAAGGAATGAGACCCCCAATGCCGCCTCATGGTATTTCTTTTTATGTTTATTTAGTGGATTTTCTGAGTATACACATAAATTTATCTTCAAAATACATTGCATTTAAAAGTACAGTGCACAGACCAACTCAATCTATTTTTTGTGTTTTAAATGTGTTTTTTAGGTCAGTATGGTGGTCATCATCAAGGCATGCCAGGTTACCTTCCTGGTGCTATGCCACCGTATGGGCAGGGACCGCCAATGGTACCCCCTTACCAAGGTGGGCCTCCTCGACCTCCGATGGGAATGAGACCTCCTGTAATGTCGCAAGGTGGCCGTTACTGATCTTACTTCATCCAATCTAATAGGTTTGGAGATTAAACCTTTTCTCAACTTGTGCTGTTTATATAGCCAAGCTTCCGTCAATAAGGCTTCATTGTGACTTTAACAAACATTATCTTCCCACATACCAGGAACTATTGGACATTTATTTTACATGGGAAAAATTATTTGGAATAATAAAGCAGGAACTTTTCCTGAAGTTGCAATTTATACTGTATGGCTTCTTTTTCATGTTTCATCTAGGTTTTTAGAAGTGAAGTATAGTAAATTTGGTTCGTTATATTGTGAAGGCGCTGGAATTACATGAACATACCACCTTAATAAAGGCAAGTTCTGTAAGCTTACATTGCTATTTGTAAAGTTATGCCTTCACAGCATTTCAGATGCTGTT
This sequence comes from Acinonyx jubatus, assembly GCF_027475565.1. NCBI lineage: Eukaryota > Metazoa > Chordata > Mammalia > Carnivora > Felidae > Acinonyx > Acinonyx jubatus. Next base: position 19,863,781 of record NC_069397.1, read on the forward strand.
GGACTTCATGTCCCCAACCTAGCTTGGTGAGGGCTGTAACTGTTTCCAAGACCTGTACATTGGAAGTCTGAATGTATAACAATATTTAATGTATTTAGAGTTCCTCATGTTGCAGGGTTTAAGAAATCTGACCCACCAAGGTCATGTGACTTTTCTGTACTGTTAAACTTCATTGTAATAAAATGAGAGAAAAACTTATGCCTTTTTATTCATAACCCAGCTGTGGACCACTGCCTGAAAGGTTTGTACAGATGCATGCCACAGTAGATGTCCACAAAATAAAATTCATAGTTACCAATACAGTTTTGATACATCATTGGATTCTGTCTTTGAATTGTAGGTTGTTCCTTAGCTGCATGTTTTAAACTGGACAGTATGTATAGACTTGTATGTTAGTGCTTAAGTTGACAGAAAAACTTAGTTACATATGAGCCATTACATAGTGAGTATGAAATCTTTATATTGTGTCACCTTTCCATGCCCTTGGTGTCACTACATGTTAGATGTCCTAGATATTTAAAACGTAACTTTAGTGTGCCCTCTTTCCTGCTGATGAGGTTTAGAGCCTAGTGCCAGACCCATTCATTTCCTTCTGATTATTTTTGAGACTGCAGTACTGCGTGGACCTCAGAAGCTTTTCAGGTGCAAACTTCTAGAAGCTTAGGTGCATGCAGTAAGAGTTTTTTGTGTTTTTTTTTTGTTTTGTTTTGTTTTTTACTGTTAATGGATTGGAATCTTTTCTAAATGTAATGCCAAATAATCTAAATGTGCCTCCGTTAGGATGCTTAACAGATGGATACAAAATTTTTTATTATGTTCCTGGAAAATTACATTATTTCTTTGATTAGATGGTTATCTTCTGTTATTTAGCCTAAATGGCTTCCCTATTAACCTTTTCATCTTGGAAATTTGAATGTTACTATGTCCTGTGAAGAACTTTTTTGTAGAGGTGACTGCTATTCATATCTTGTATTGCACGTCTCATACAGTAATACCTCTTGTTGACTTTTTGGCATCCATTTTTAAAAATCTTTTGCAAGGCAGTTTCGTGGTTATTTAAAGTATCAAGTGATCTGTACAAAGCATAATTATTAATATGATGAACTCAAGTTGAGTTTTTCTCAACCTAAAGTTAAGACTTAAAATGGTGATAAATCTTTGTAACCTATATGTGAAGGTATAGATATGACCCGAAATCAGTTTTTGTCTTTGAAAAAAAGTTTTAACCTTGTAGGAAGATGTTGAAAACTGTTTTAATCATCATAAGAGTCTGTATTTAAGTGACAACTAGAAGAGATTGATTTAAACAAAACCTACAAATATCTACAAAGCTGAGTACTAATTTAAATCACACATTTTGCTCCAGTGAAATGTTTTATAGCTTTTTTCTTATGATACCATTGAGGTTCAAAAATTCATAGCTTGAAAAGGCAACGTCCATGTATCACCGAGAATGCATTTGTTCCGTCTGCCAGCAGCGAAGCCCCATACTTTTGCTCTCACCTGCCTACTAAGTAGTTGTGGGATTAATACATATTTCTTAGATTTGGCAGCACGTTTATCATATTGCCAAAGAAGAACCTGTGTTGAAAATTTGTAAGGTAAAAAGGGCATGATTAAATTTAGAATGATTAAATAGGAAATGTTTTCCCAAACCACGTCTCAAGCATTACATGTACAGGTTTATCAGCAAAATACAAATGGGTTAGTAATGTTTCAAAACTTTTATAAAGTTTTATTTACATTTAATGCAAAGATGATATATTTTATGCCAAGGTTTGTTTCTTTCTGAAGACTGAAGGGAGAAGATACCAGTATTTTTAAATAAGTGGTAGAATTTTAATTAAAAGTTAATCCAAAGTGTTACACATGGCACTAAAGCACACCGTCTTCCTGTGTCGTGTTAGGTATATATAGCTCAAGTGGTGCCCATTTTGGTATTATTTATAGTGTAATTTGTGCATGCATCAGCATAATTAAGCTTCTAGAAAATACCTTTTACCTAACTGCTTCTGGGGTCCATAGTGTGGTTAAAACATGAGTGTAACAAATCATGTTGAAATAACTCTTAACTTTGACTTACGCTGCTTTTAAGTAATAGGGGGGGTTGAGTTGACATAAACTATCTGCCCTCACAGAAGACAACCTTTAGGACTTGTTACATTCAGGCAGGCATTGCAGTTGCCATAATTTAGGAAGTTGTAAGACTAGTGGGACTGCAAACGTTGGCTGTCCCTTACGTCCACTCCTATATCCACCTTTTTTAAAAAAAACAAAGTGACTTAACGTTTTGTCTGGCACTAGTTTCTATTGTGTGTAGATTTTACCTAACTGTATGACAGAACAAGACCAGCAGGTGAGGATCAACTTTTGAATGGCTGCTGGAATTCTCATTTATCTGAGTACTTCTATATTTTAGTAATAATCTCAGACATTTTCCATTAGGATTGGGGAAAATACTCTTCGTGTACTCCTCCTGTTCCACTGATCGAGTTATATATTGAGCGTAAACTCAGCTTAATTGAACTTAGTTATTTGGGGGGAGATCCCCAACAAAAATAAGTATGGGTTCAGAGTGGAATTATAGCAGACATAGCTTTTTTTAAAAAAAAAAGCTGCTCCTTTTTCCTTTGCTTGCTTGATCATTGGGATTTTTTTTTTAATGCATGTCTTTTAAATTAATTGGGTAATGTTTTTCTAAAATTAAAATTTTCTTCTTCCTATAGCCCTGCCATAGGACAGGCTGAGGCTGAGTCTCAGTGTTGCCCTGTTCAGTCTGAGGCAAGTGGGATTTATTTTATTCCTTATAGGGGCTTTCACAGCTTTATGGCTGTTGGATATTTATGTCCCCAAACTTGCAGCAAGTTTGGTGAAAGCCCCTAAATTTAATTAAACTTAGGATTTTTATACTCTTTTGGCAGAGAAGGCTCTATATTAATATTCACGTTTGACTGTGGTGTTAATAAACATAAATAAAAATATTTGATATATGTAATTTACTTTGTGTTAACAGCCTCAGTAAAGCTGGTATTGCTATATCGAACTTCAGTAAATTAACAAAATTTGATGGTTTTGATTTGGAGGCATGAAATGTTTCGTTCAAATTTTCCACTTTCACTTTTAGGAAAAACTTGTCATTTTCTTACCAAACTGTTAAATTTAACCTCATGGATAAGTTTGATCATTGGAAATGCCACTGGTTACTGAAATCTGCATTCTTAATCCCAAAGTCAATGCTTTGAACATTAAGGTTGAAAGGTCATGTGGAAATGCTTGTGATTTTTTTTTTAATATTTTCATACTTCACCACATTAGAGCAAATGTTAATGTAGAGCCCTGTGAAAGGTGGGAAGGTGGTGTGTGTGTGTGGTATGTATGCATATACACTACACATTGATAAAATAAAAGTAGTACAGACCTGTCAGTATGGGTAGATTACTATTTTTCAAGTAGCCAAACTGAAATTGAATCATGTGGTAAAGTTAGTACATTGAACTGTGGTTTTGGAACAGTCATTTTGAGGTTCATTTTCAGCCTTAGTGAATGATATTTTATGCAATATGCACACATTAAAAGTATCCACATTTGTTCCCAACTAAAATTTGCTTATATTTGGTGTGAAACATGTTTATGTGTGTATGTTGTGGGGGTAAGAAGGAACTGGAAGAGAGGCCAAAACATGAACCTGGATTACTTTTCGTTCTTTCCTGTGTCTAAGCAACTGTTCTATCCAGATAGCATTTTCTTTCAAACAGTAACAGCATATAGTACAATGTTTAGCTAACCCAGGATTGTTTTCCTCGTGGTTTTAATTCTTGGAAGCATAAAGAAAAATTACTCATTACGTGAATTCCAAATTTTCAGTGTGTAATTAGAATATATGATTTTTCTCTGTAACTGAATCATGGAAAAAAGAGTTTAATGTTTGAAGAAAATTTTGTTACAACAAAAGAATACATTCATACCTTTGTTCAGTAATTACACCTTTTACATCTCCTTAATTGGAGATGTTTTCTATTGCATCCACCATCCCCCAGTATAGTGAAATGTTCGAGTGAGGCTGCTGCTTGTGCTAATCTAATAGTGATAGTTGAAATAATTATAATTGAAATAGGCTCTTACATACTTCTGGGAGTTGGAGGGTTTCAGGGTGGCATAAATTGTTGAAGTTAATTTTCTTAATATCTCTGAAGTAGTAGGATTTTGAGAATTACATAACTTTCAGGTGTCTATTACTTCCACTGGTGAACTTGGTAAATGAAAGGAAATGTGATAAAATTTTGTTTTGAGTAAACTGATACTTGTATTGGTTAGGGGATATAAAGAATATTTAAAATACAAAATTTTTGTATAAATCAGGTATGTCTTTTTAAACAGGCAGTATTTATCTGCCTAATATTAAGTAACCTTTGTGTGTTATTTCAAAACAAAATCGGTTTTCTCTTAACTGTAACTTTTATGGAGAGCTTCAGTTATAAGACTATTGACTCTGAGGCAGTTTTGTAAGTAAACATTCCCCTAGTTACACTTCTGCTTGCTATCTCATGACTTGAATATTAGTGAAGGTTATCTTTTTTTTTTTTTAACCCTTTCTCAGTATTTTATTTTCTGTCATCTGAATCACTTTAATAAATGACTTTTTTTTCCTAGCGTAGAAATCCTCTTTGTGCTATTTCTTGGCAAAATAATAAACAGTTACTTTAATGATGTTGTGTATAGTGTTCTGCACATAGTGGATATTCACAATTTTGTGATTAATGTTGAATTTTCAGAACAGTACTTTTAATATCTTGCTCTTAGGCAACCCCTATTATGGATCTAAATCAAACTATTGTGTAGGAAATGGGGAAAGTGGGATTTCAGTTTGAGCACCCTAATACTTGAATTATCTCCAACTTTACCCCAGTGTCTTCATGTTCTTACTTGGCATTTTTGTTGAGAAAGAATCAGCTTGAAAGTTGCAATTTTTTTTAAAGATTTCTTCAGTAAAACTCAGGAGAATTGCTTCTTATAAGCATTGTTTTTTTGTTGTTGTTCTGAGCTCTATACATTCTTGCATGATAATTTGTCCATAAAGGGAAGAGCCTTTCGTTTTCTGGAAAAATAATAGCTTGAAACAATATATTAATTTGAATTTTTAAAACAATCTCTCTTTAAATCTGTTCAATTAATCTTACGTATCTTCGGGGAAATATCTTTATTTTACTAAAGCAGGATGTAGAAGTCATATTAAGGCAGAAATTGAAGATCTAAAGGAGCTCTTCACTGAAGCTAATTTGAGCTATTTCTATCTGAAGCAAATTGAATCTGTTACTATAAATCAAGACTGGTTCCTGGTTAGGTTCTTTAGAAGGCCTATAATCAGCTATATTAGAATATGTTTGTGTGTATATTTTAATTTTGATCAAATTAACAACAGAGAAGATACATGTGAGTAAACTATTTAAATGATTGATAATTTGGACCCCATCCATTAATGCTAAATGCTGTAATGGTGTGTAAGGTTGTATTATGGCACAGCTTCAGTAATAATGCTGTGTGTTTGGTCAGGGGGTTGTGTAATGCTGTGTTTGTAAAGAGGGAAAGGCCTTTTTTGGAATTCTCCTGGCCCTTTGGCATTCTTACTGTGTCTGAGTTTTGTTTTTTTTGTTTTGTTTTGTTTTTAAGCATTATTGTATTTAAAGAATCTGTATGCCTTCACTTTTGGTTAAATTTGAGGAACTGGCAGCGAAAATTATTGATGCTCAACTTTGATAAAAATGAAGAATGATGTTCATACAGACCAGTATTATTTGGGGGAGAGGTCTAATTATATAGTGTTATTAGGCTTAAGAACCTTAAATGTAGTGAAAGTTAGCCCTCCGGGTTTGCATTTGTGATTAAGGTTTCATCGAATCCTTTATTCCAGTGTAGCTTATTCTTAACATTTTATTCCTAAATGCTTGAGCAATCAGATGGAAATAAAATATGCAGCATCATTTCCTGTCTCTACTAATAAAACAAGTGAGCCAAGGGAAGAGTTACTGAAGTTTCTATAGGTTTGAGTTAGAATAATATGGGGTGTGTATTTATTGAGCAAAGCCTTCCTTTTAGTTAGTAGTTTGTTAGTATACTTCGAGGAGAAACAATAGGTTTACTTTTCAGCCCATGTTTTAAATCCACAATCTCTAATAAAATGAAATCAAGTATTTTGAAAATTGAATTTTAAACTAATAAAAGTTGCTTTCCTCTGTTCGAGTATGTCTACACACACTTAAATTTAGAAATTACCATGTTGAGATTTTTCCCCCCAAATCTATGCCCCCCCTTTTTTAGAGTAACCAAAACTTCCACATATACATATCGGAATACATAGTTTATTAAAAGTGAGGTATGTCCAATAGATACACAGTGTTTTAAAGTCATTCTCATAAAGTCACTCTAAATAAAGAGCCAATGTAAGGTTACTTTTGCAAGACTTAGGGAAAAAGTTTAAAATGTATTAATGTCAGGCTCTGAGGAAATTTAATGCACATTGACTTTTTAAAACTATGGATTGAACTCCTCAGTTTAATACAATTTGTGTTTTTGTTAACTAGCAGCAGAATTTCAGCATTTGCTACTTACTGGTAGAGAAGAAAAATCCCACAGCCCTGCCAGTACAGGTTAGTTTAATCTGTAAGTACCTGATGTTCCTATTTTTTTCAAACATATCCATATAACCCACAAAAGGAAGAAAGCTGTGCAGTTACTTAAATGTGAGTATAACTAATAATAGATCCATTGGACACTTTTAAACACTCAGTTCTTGGGCCAAAGTAGCTCTAGGTTTGCTAATAACCTCAGTTGTAAGAGAGGTGTATTACTGCTCCTTTATATCTGGTTGTGGTTGACCCTAAATAAATACATTGTACATAAAAGGAAAAGATGGTGAAAGTTTCAATTGGCTATACACACGTGTTGGCATGTGATCTGGAGTGCAGGGCTTTGGGTCCAGGCTCTACTGAAGCCACTCTCATGGTGGTTACTCATACTTACCTTTTAACTTTTTACAGTATGAATCAACCTAAGCAAAAAGTCAAGTTTCCTTACCTCTAGCAGTGATAAATGGTGTGCAGTCATAAGCTAGAAAATGTTTTCATACTGTGTATTTTGTTAAATGTTTGTAGTAGCTCTTGCTGTAAATAAGTACTAATTTTGTTCACCTTTTTTTGTAAACTATAACCTATTCTGTTGTTGCACCACCACCGTGGGCTCATTTTACTTTGAATTAAGAATAACAAAACTTTTTAATACTCAAATGAAAACTGACTACCCATCAAGAAACCTAGACAGATTCCTTGTATGTTCCTTTTGAGGGGCAGTAAGGTCATAATGGCTTGTAAAAAACATGTTAAGGTTTTTATTACTGTCATTGGTTCTATCAGAATTCATTGTTGTCTTGAACCATCTTTGAGAGTTTCCTTTAACCTTTAAATATTATGCTTTTGTGTTGCTAAAAATTTTAAATGCAAAGGTAAAAAGAATAAAGCATACAATTTGGTTTGCACAAGCCTGAACCATCCTTCAACTCTGTAGCATTGACTAGGATGCATGGCTACCTCCTTTACACCCTAAGTGTAATGCTGTCTAATTTGAGAACATCTATCCATAAAACTAGTTGATCTTTTATTCCTATAATTGGGGGTGGTGATTAGCCACTGAAAACAGACCATCTTAGTGTTATTTTGTTTGAAAGTCATGCATTTAGTTAATTAAAAATCTCAATATATCAACTGATAATAAAATTTTAAGATATCCACTTGTTTTTTTAATATAAAATTGCCTAAGGGCTTAAGTTTCATTGCCTTTCACAGTTTAATCTATGTAAGAAATGGCGTAGATACAGTGGAAATGGTTTTCCTTAAAACCATCTCTATAAAGCTGCCTTTCTGGTGAGTACTATTTTATACTTATATGTCACAATTTTTCCTTTTAAGTTTAACTGAAATGGGATACTGATCAAAGAAGTGAGCAGTCTGAATTTGTACACTCTTTAGATAATATCTGAATCAGAAATGTATTTTATTTAAAAGTTGAATATTTCACTTCCTGACATTTCCCTAATAATCCAGGATCACTTTCTGACTTTGACTTAACAGACTAACTGGAAAACCTATTAACATATAAATTGTTTCCTTTTAGTGAGATGGAAAAAATGTTTTTATTCAGAATTATCTAGTATTTTTACAAATATTAAGATTTTCCTTTTAGCTAACAACCAAAAGTGTTTTCTCAATGCTTTCACTTCCCACACTGCATAGGTATAAAAGTTAAATAGCAGAATTTGTCTGTTCTCCGTGAAGCTGTTGTTGCAGTGATTCATGAGCTATTAAAGCCAAGGGTAGGGTTGAAGAAGGACTTGCCTGAAATGTTCCTGCAGACTAATGCTTTACAGGATTCCCTTTGAATGAGCTTAAAAATTTCAAGTGTATTTTTAAATCTCTCTAACCTTGCATGGAAAATGTGGATTAGAAATGCTGGTTTCTGAGACTGTATGCCAGCAGAAATTAGCCTCTGGGTATATTTCTAATTACTTTATGCCCTGTTCAGTACTTTCCTTCAGTGTAACACATGGATTTTTTTCCTCTCTAGTCTTAAACCACATCCTAGATGATGTCAATATAAGCTAAGGATGTTTTCATACTGTATTTCCTGCTGTTATCTTTGTAAACCAACAATGAACAGTAAGCTCCTAATACTTTTTAGTATGGAAAATGATAGTCTTCTCTAAAATAAACCAGAAAATTGATGTCTTGAGTATGTGATAATGGTGATGTATTCTTCTAGATAAGCACTAAACAAAGTATGGACCCTCAATTTATGTCTTTAAGATTTAAAGTGAAGTAAATTTCTAAGGAATTCTGTCCTTTCCTAGCAAGGATAAGCAGACATTGAAAATGTGGTAAGTATTTAACTGTGAATGCATGTAATAGTGGTGAGAGTAAGTAGCCAAATTTCCATAGCATAAAAATAACTTAGACATAAACAAGATTTCTTGAATTTCCTTTGCGACTTAATGTATGTGTGTCTAGCATTTTTACAAATTTGTGTGCACAATGATTAAATTGGAATGTACCTTACTCCTTTGTCTGGTTTCTTTTTGTTTTGTATGGTGCTTTAAATGCTAATTTTATTTCAAGCTTTTTTCAGGGTAGAAATAAGTGGCTGATAAAGAAAATACCTTCAAGAAGAATTATTTAAATGTTCCTATTTTAAAACCCATGATGACTTTCAGTTTTCTTAAAGCCTTTTGTTTTTCAGCTCCAGTTAAAACTGACAATAGACAGCAGATCAGAAATGGGAGAAAACAAAAACAAAAACCTTTGTGCTCATTCTGAAATATTGTAGGAATTCATTATTGTACGATAGTAAAATGTTGTTAAGCTAGTATTTGATTTTCATGGAAGCAGTGCTTTTTTAAAATAAGAGAAAAAGGTGATGAGGTTTGGAATCTCCCCTATTGTCCCTGGGGTGTTGTATTAAGAAGAAGATAGTAAATGGAAACATTTCACTTCATACATCATGGAAGGTGATTTATTTCTGAGTAATATGTCCATTTCTTTTCAGACTAGCATTGTGTGAAGCAGTTCAGGATCCCAAAGGGTTTGTAGTAAAGAGGAGGCCCTTCTCAGTTCAGTCTACAGGTTTTATTTACCTTAGCATTATACTGGTAAGGAGTAAAATGGAAAAGCAAGTTCTACAAGGGGTATGATGGTAAGGGGGACCCGAACAAGCAAGGGAGAACAAATGGCTAGTCCATTTGTATGGTTACATGATCTAGCTAAACAAATTGGGTAGCAAAGTTTTTAATGTGGGTAAATGAACTTATTTAATGTTGTAATTAAATTTTAACTCTAAAAATTTACCAACATAAAAGCTCTAGTAATTAGTCTATTTTTATGGTTTGGGGGGAAGAGATGTTCCTTAGTGTATAGAACCATACACGAAGATTAAAACTCACAAAAGGCACTGAAGTTTTTTGTTTCTCTTTGAGGTAGTCTGGCGGGGGGGGGGGGGGGGGGTGTTTCCTAGGCTTTGAGAAAACCAAAACTACCATTTAAGAAATGGTATTTTTTATTTTGATAGCTGAAGCAATTTTCAGTCTGTGTTTTCATCTAAAAGTTGAAGGATACTTGCTTCTTGCTAAAACTAAGCCTCTTTATTCCAGGGTTATGGTTGCCCATTAACATTTGAGTGCCTGTTCTTTATAAAAATAAATAAAATCTTTCATTTATTATTTATGATACTACTTGTCTAAGCCCATTTTATTAAGTTGTATCCAGAACAGTTTATATTGAGAATGATTAAAATAATAAGCATCAACTGTCCTGAACAGTTTTTTGGTGTGGAAAAGACAGGGCAGTTATTTTTATTAGAAATGGTGTGTCTAATGGGAGAAAATAAGAGGTAAATGAGGATATTTAGACTGTGGGTATATGGGGTATGTGATAAAGTGTTAATTGAAGTTGAACAGGTAGAATGAACCACAAGTGGTGTAGTCGTTTAAGCATAAGATTAGAGCCTGGTTTTATGACCGTAAGCAAGTTATTTCTCTCAAATGATGATAGTTACAAATTTCCTAGGCCTGTGAGAAAATGTAAAGGCACTTAGCCTTGTCACACCAGTGGAGATTGCAAGGATGGGGTGGAGGCAGGCTGGAAACCTAAAAATTTTTCATTTAGGAAATGCATATGAATGCCTACCATATGCTTGGATGCTATCCTATGTACAGATAGATAGGAAATGGATCTGAAAGGGGACCTTGGAGCTGAGGGTTTAAGAAGTCAGCCCTTGCAGAAAGTCTTGCTGGGTGACCATATGCCAGGCAGAAGGGATAGTTGGTGTAGAGACCGGAAAGCATCACCTTTTTTGGAAGAACAAACAAATAATGAGTGGTGGGTTAGGAGGGGTTGTGGTGTAGTATGAGGATTTTGGAAAGGTTAGATAATAAGATCACACAGGACTGTGATTTGAATTTTATTCCAGTGGAAGTTATTGAAGGACTTTGAACTGGTGAGTAAATACATCTTTGGATTTTTAAAAGTTCACTCTGTGTTGTGTGTGAGTTGGGGGTCAGTGGGCATTATAAACACTAGTTAGAAAGCAGGAAGAACCCTGACTCGACAGAACTCAGCAACTTGTGTTACACATTACTTTTCATTGGAAAAATTAGATGATGCCAACCCTCTTTTAGGAGCAATGAAAAAGGCAACAAGGAGATTTGGAATTTAAACTTTTTTACACATGTCTGATCTGCAAGACTTTTCTTTAGGAAATATGTGCTGAGATCTAGTAAGATACTGAGACGTAAAAACAAAACCAAACTTATGTCTTCTTTAGAGTTGGGTAGATACTAATAAAGTCAAAATGCCTCCCAGTGGATGTCAATTTTGGAGAAAGGTAATTCCACGTGCATTGTGTCAGGATAAATGTGGCATTTGAACTAGGTCTTGGAGGATTGTTAGGATATGGACACATTGAAAATAGTGTTCAGGAAAGAGGAAAATCCAACAATATATAGAGTTATGTGAAAGAGCATAGGATAAGGTAATTTGAGGCTAATGTGTAAAGGTCTTGAATACCACATTCAGGATATACATTTTCTCTAGGAATTGGAGTGATTTAAAGAAGTTGGCACTGAATAGAGCTATGGTTTTGGACTTCACATCTCAGAAGTACCCCAGATCTGCATTCCCACATCACCAGAGGCTGCCATAATTTCCTCATTACTATTGGCCTGGTGATATGGGGGCAGTAGGATTCAGAAATTATTATTAGTCCTGACTGCTATTGAGCTGGAGAAGTTAAAAGAATTTCTTGGGGTGTCTGGCTGGCTCAATAGAGCATGCAATTTGATTTCAGCGTCATGAGTTCAAGCTCCATGTTGGGCATAGAGTTTACTTAAAACACTCTTCTGTTCAAGTCTAGCTTAAAATGTTTTAGAAATCCCGTGTACCTCCGATCTTTGTTTTCCTTGGTTACCTTCCTGTAAATGCCTCAATTTTCTTTTTTTTTTTTGCTATTTTTCCAATGGTAAGACCTTGCTCCCCTCCCTCAATAACCTTTCTGTTACGCCCACAGAAGTCCTGTTGCATATAATTGAACTCCCCTCTTATCTGAATTCTGCATAGAACCTTCCTGAAACTTGGTTCTCCAGTGAGGTACAATGTCTAATATTTGTTTTGAGTGAATGTGCTATTCATCCTTCCAGATTATTTGTACCTGGAGTTTGAGAGATCAAATCGGTGAGGGCTCATTACCTAAAATGAAACGAGTCATTTATAAAATACATGCATTCTGTTTGCCCTCATGACGTCTTTATCCCTCTGCCTTTAATCCACAGACTCCTGAAGTTCCCCTTCATTGAAGTCTTTGGTATATTGTATCGTGGGTGCTCAATAAATTTGAATGAATGGTTAATATTCTTTCTCTTTGAATATTAGTTTTAGTGCTGTACTACTGAAGACAATCATGTAACCTTCCTTGCAATTTGGTGTCTAAATGTATAATTGGTAATTACGGTGTATAACGTGTAAGACTACATTTCAGTGTTTGCTGGGTTCCTGATGGTGCAAAGCAATTCCGTATAAGGATCTAGTCACCTTTCCCACATCTCTTCAAATCTTTATCCATTGCCAACATCACCCGGTGCCACTACACATGCACTTGTCTGATGACTTTGCCCCCTAATTCATGAAGATAATAAAATCCAAGGCCCATAACTTTTAGATGCCCTATCTATGAAGTAACCTACAAATACCTACATTTACATTTTTTATTGCTTTGGACTGGGTATCCATTTTTTAACGGCTGAGCCTTTTTGCTACATTCTGGAGTAGTATCACCACTTTTTTTTTTTTTTTTTTAGAGCAGTTTTAGATTTACAACAAAATTGGAAGGAATGCACAGGGATTTATCTTACGCTTTCTGCCCTCACACATGTATAGCCTCTCATTGTTTACCAGAATGGCACTTTTTAAACCAAGGAAGAACCTACACTGATCTGTCACTGTCACCCTGTCGTTTGTACCGTAGGGTTTGCTCTTGGTGTAGTGTGTTCGTTCTACATGAGTTTGGATAAAAGTAAGATGGCATATATTTGTCATAACAGTTTTCATCCTAAAAATCCTCCATGATCTGCCTGTTCATCTCCCTCACTCCCACACTTAGCAACTACCTATTGTATTTTCTTTTGTTACCGATTCATTTTCCTTTTTTGTAAGAATCGTTGACATGTATTAGTTTCAGGTGTACAACATAGTGACTGGACAGTTGCATCTGTTATGGAATGCTCACCATGGTGAGCATAGTTACCATCTGTCAGCATACAGTTATTACAGTATTATTAACTGTATTGCTTGTGCTGTGCTTCATCCCATTGACTTAAGCTGGAAGCTTGCATCTTCAATTCCTTCACCTTTTTTGTCCATCTCACCTCCCTCTTTGGCAACCACCGGCTTGTACTCTGTATAAGTCTATTTCTGTTTTTGTTTTTTAGGTTTTACGTATAAGTGAAATCATACGTGTTTACTTTTCTCTCTTTTTTAATGTTTATTTTTGAGAGAGAGTGCATGAGTAGGGGAGGGGGCAGAGAGGGAGACAGGATCCAAAGAAGGCTCCGTGCTGACAGAGAACCTGATTGGAGGCTCATACTTTCAAACCAGGGTATCATAACTTGAGTTGAAGTCAAGACACTTAACCACCTGAGCCACCCAGGCTCTTCTGCCTTTCTGTCTTACTTCACTTAGCATAATACTCTTAAGGTTCATCTTTTGAATGGCAAGATTTCATTCTTTTTAATTATGATTGAGTAATGTATGCACACTATCCATTCACCTATTGATGGACACTTAGTTTGTTTTCCTATCTTTGCTATTGTAAATAATGCTGCAGTAAACATAGAGTTACATACAACTTTTCAGAATAGTGTTCTTGTTTTCCCTAGGTAAGTAATCAGAAGTGGGATTGCTGGACTCTGTGATACTTGTTTTTAATTTTTTGAGGAACCTTCATACTGTTTTCCATAGTGGCTGCACCAACTACATTTCCACCAGCAGTACAGAAGGGTTTCGTTTTCTCATCCTCACCAGCACTTTGATCATTTTTTGTCTCATAGTTTTGCTTTTCCAGAATGTCATATAGTTGGAATCATACAATATATAGTCTTTTCAAATTGGCTTGTTTCACTTAGAAGTAAGCACTTAAATTTCCTCCCTATCTTTTCTGTGAGAAACTGCCAAACCATCCTCCACAGTGTCTGTACCATCTTCCCATTGCTCCATTGGTCTCTATTTGGTGTTGTCTGTGTTCCAGAGTTTGGCCATTTTAATAGGTACACAGTGTTATCTCATTTTACTTTGTATTTCCTGATACCATATAATGTGGGGCATCTTTTCATATGTTTGTATCTTGGTAAGGTGGGTGTTAAGGTCTTTGGTCCATTTTTTAATTGGGTTGCTTATTGTTGAGCTTTATGAGTTTGTTGTATATTTTTGACATACAGGGTCCTTTATTGGGGACACCTGCGTGGCTTGGTGGGTTGAGGGTCTGACTTGATTTAGGTGATGTTGTGGTTCCTGAATTCAGCCCCACATAGGACTCCACACTGACACTGTGGCACCTCCTTGAGATTCCCTCCCTGTCTCTCTGCCCCTCCTGCACTCTGTCTCTCAAAATAAATAAAAATTTTAAAAAGTCCTTCGTCAGATGTGTGTTTTCCAATTGCTTTCTCCCATTTTGTGGCTTATCTTCTAATTTTGTTGATACAATTTTTTGCAGAGTGACTTTCACCTCCTTAGTAGTCTCTACATTATTTTTTTTTTTTTTTTGGTGTATCTTCATGTTTCTCATTATTTTAACGATTCCTCTTTTCCTTAAGGATAAAACTTGAATGATTGGAGTGGCATTAGGGGTAGGAGTAATGAATGACACTCATGTTTTACTTCTCTTTGGTTTAGAAGACCTTTCATAATCTGAAAATCTGTTTGTCTTCCCAGCTTCATTTCTTGTCATTCCCCCTGTGGTTCTCAGCCCAAGCTCTTTTTTCTTCCTGTATCTCCAAATCTCCCTATTTGCCTTGGTTAACTTCCACTTCCTCATGTACCAAATTTTAGCTTGGACGTTATTTCCTTTTATAAACCCCCAAGTCTTCTTGATGACCTTCATTTGTGCTTTCATTGATCCAGTTGTTTAACCTTTAATTTTACTTGTTTGTACTGGGTACAACCTCCTTGAAGGCAGTAGTATGTCTTTTTCACTGCATTCCTAAAACCTAGCTTAGTGCTGCATGGTGCTTAATTAAAAAGGGGTACTCAATTGCTGAACCCAGTTAACTTGCCAGTAGTGGCAAGTTATTCAAGTGGCAATTGATACATCACAACAGACGAGAGGTCCATATAGGTGCACGCCTTTATTTGAACATTGTGCAATCTAAATCTGACTCATGAGTCATGCTGTTGTTTTTAAGTAGGCTCTAGAAGATACTTATTGATTGGCCAAAGAATAACCGATTTTAACAGCAGAGTTCTCTTGGATAGAGCTGTTATGAAAAACAGTGTAATTTGTATTTTTGCAGGAAGATGAGAAGGATTTTTTTTTCATTTTTGTAGGATTTTTGTGAAGTAACTTTTCCTGTGTGATGTCTGCCAGAATAAAAAGTTCCTGTTTCCTGGGACACCTGGGTGGCTCAGTGGTTGTGTCTGACTTTGGCTCAGGTCATGATCTCGAGTTTCTTGAGTTCAATCCCAGCATAGGGCTCTCTGCTTAGAGCCTGGCACTTGCTTCAGATTGTGTCTCCCTCTCTCTCTGCCCTTCCCCTGCTCATTCTCGGTCTCTCTCTCAAAAATAAAAGAAAGTTCCTGTTTTCCTACTTGGTGAAAGATTAGCTCTAGTTTAGTTTAAACACTTTATTTTGGGAGAGAGTTTGGTGCCTGGGCGGTTCAGTAGGTTAAGCAAGCATCCACTCTTGGTTTTGGCTTACGTCGTGGTCTCACCGTTTGTGAGTCCAGCATCAGGCTCTGCACTGAGTGCAGAGCCTGCTTGGGATTCTCTTTCCTGCTGTCTCTGCCCCTCTCTTTATTCTTCCTCTCTCTCTCTTTCTGTCAAAATAAGTAAATATAGGGGTGCCTGGGTGGCTCGGTTGAGCGTCCGATTTTGGCCTAGGTCGTGATCTCGCCATTTGTGAGTTCAAGCCCGCGTTGGGCTCTGTGCTGACAGTTCAGAGTTTGGAGCCTGCTTCAGATTCTGTCTCCCCCTTTCTGCCCCTCCCCTGCTCATGCTCTGTCTCTGTCTCAAAAATAAACATTGAAAAAAAATTTTAATGAATAAATTCAAAAACCAAAAGGAAAAAAAAAAAGTATGAGCATGTGCAAGTGAGGGGCAGACAGAGAATCCCAAGCAGGCTCCACACTGAGTGACGGGCCTGGGGCTCAATCTCATGAACCTTGAGATCATGACCTGAGCTGAATACCAGAGTCATGCTCAACTGGCTTGAGCTACCCAGGCACTCCTTGCTCTAGTTTAGAATAAAGGTGGGCTAGGCTAGGGATTGCAAGCTAAAATACCTCCAAGAACCAGATAAGTAACGGAAATGAGTCAGGCCAATTGGAAAGTAGTGAACTCTTGTCCTTCTAAACAAGGTCCATGCCATGTGTAATCTTTAGTCAGGTTGCCAGATTGCATTTTTCTAGGGAATGTAGAAATCTTTTCAAGTTTGGCAAAAAGATAGTTTTGTTTGAAAACTTAAGGAAAGCCTGAGTGGCCCAGTCAGTTAAGCATGCAGCTTCAGCTCAGGTCATAATCTCAGCGTTGGTGAGTTTGAGTCCTGCCCCCCCCCCCCCCCCCCAGTGGGCTCTGTGCTGACAGCTCAGAGCCTGGGCCCTGCTTCAGGTTCTATGTCTCCTCTCTCTCTGCCCCTCCTCTACTCGCACTCTGTGCCCCTATCTCTCTCAAAAATAAACGTTGAAAAGATTGTTAAAATGTGAAACCCACTTGGGGCGCCTGGGTGGCTCAGTAGGTGGAGCATCCAACTTTGGCTCAGGTCATGATCTCATGGTTTGTGAATTCAAGCCCCACATCAGGCTTGCTGCTGTCAGCATGGAGCCCACTTTGAATCCTCTGTCCCCCTCCCTTTTTGCCCCTACCCCATTCATGCTCTTTCTCTCTCTCTCAAAAGTAAACATTTAAAGAAGAAATAGAGGAGACCCACTTGCAGGCCAGTTGTATGGGTTACCAGTGTGGGACTTCTTGGATGGAAGCTGATATTTGTGGGAATTTAGTGGCTGCCCAAAGCAAGAAACTCAGTCCCAGGGACAAAGATTTGATAATAGAGAAGAGGCAAATGATCTGTCAGCATGATGGAGCACTATGCGAGCAGGACTGAGACTGCAGTTGAGCCAGTAATTGGCCACTGTGATCCAGCTGCAGGTTGCAGGTGGGAATAAATGCAGGTGTTCATTATTATTTCAGTTCCTAGGAGGATTTTTGGACAATGCAGTACACCAAGAGTATTGAGATCACAAAAGTAAAACTTCAGAACCATCAGTGAACATGTTTGGGTGGGAGAGAGCATATCTTGGAAGTAGTCTATTGACTTGAGTTTATTACTTTAGTTTTTGAAAAAGAGGTCATTCTGCCTGTGGTTCATAGTGCCTTTGCAACTGGCACTAAATGGTTCATCCCTATATCACCCTCAAAAACCTTTGATAACTGTCCGGGTATGGACAGTCGTCTTTCTCAATCAACAAATAGTGATGAGACCACGTATTTCACTCTACTAGTTCATAATTACCGAGAGCACATAATCATTTACCTAGTCCCTGGAAATTTGTATAAAGTTCATACTGTCTTTTTAAAAAATATATATATCCTTTTTTAAAAAATATTTTTTAATGTTTATTTACTTTTGAGAGAAGGAGAGTGAGAGAGCAAGTGAAGAAGGGGTAGAAAGACAGGGAGTTAGAGGATCCAAAGTGGACTCTGCACTGACAGCAGAAAGCCTGATGTGGGGCTCGAACTCATGAATGATGAGTTCATAAACTGAGCTGAAGTTGGATGCGTAACTGAGCCACCCAGGTGCCCCCATACTGTCTTTTTTAAAAATAAAAATTTAGGGGGCGCCTGGGTGGCTCACTTGGTTGGGCGTCCGACTTCAGCTCGGGTCATGACTGCGCAGTCTTGCGTTTGAGCCCCGCGTTGGGCTCTGTGCTGAAAACTCAGAGCCTGGAGCCTGCTTTGGATTCTGTGCTTCCCTTTCTCTGCCCCTCCCCTGCTCACACTCTGTCTCTCAAAAATGAATAAACATTAAAATTTTTGCTGGGGTGCCTGGGTGCCTTGGTTAAGTGTGCAACTGCAGCTCAGGTCATGATTTCTCAGTTTGTAGGTTCAAGTTGTACGCAGAGCCTGCTTCAGATCCTCTCTCTCCCCCTCTCTCTGCCCCTTCCCCACTTGTGCTCTCTCAAAATTAGAAAAATTATAAGGGACGTCTGGGTGGCTCAGTTGGTTAAGCGTTGGACTTCAGCTCAGGTCATGATCTCACAGTTCATGAGTTCGAGCCCTGTGTTAGGCTCTGTGCTGACAGTTTGGAGCCTTCTTCGATTCTCTCTCTCTCTCTCTCTCTCGACCTCTCTCTCTCGACCTCTCCCCTACTCGTGCTCTGTCTCAACAGTAAACATTAAAAAAGATTTTTTTTAAGTTAGAAAATAGGGAGAACATGTTATTGAAGAAAGGTAGAATTAATATTTTGGACCTCCTAGCCGCTGCTTACAAAACACAGTAAACTAGTTCAATCACTTTGGAGACCAATTTGGCAAAATTCAGTGAAGGTGGAGATGTATATATTCCTAGACCCTCTGTACAAGGAGATGTACCAAACCTTATTGTGGTATTATTTGTAATTGAAAAGTTGGAAACAACCAAAATGTTCATCAATAGAGAACTGGATAATTTAAGGACATATAGAAAAATACAGTTAAAATGAACCATGAGTTATGTGTATCACTATGGAAAAAAAAATAACATTGTCCAGTAAAAGGTTGGGTAAAGGTATGTACCATATTGATGACCTTTAATTAACATTGGATAACATGCAACATGATAGTATTTATGCATTGGTGTATGTGTAACAAGTATGAAGACTTACATGTGAATGAGAATACTAAATACACATTTAGGATAGAAGTTACCTCTTGTGGGGTAGGGTGGATAACGTGTTTTACCTGTATCTCATATTTTCTTGATCTGGAACAAATAGGGGCGCCTAGCTGTCTCAGAGGAGCATGTGACTCTTGGTCTTGGGGTCATGAGTTTGAGCCCCACATTCAGTGCAGAGAGCTTACTTTAAAAAAAAAAAATAAACAATAGTTTTTCCCTGGCTTGTAAACATGGTTATGTGCGTTTTTCACTTTTTGTTCTTGTTTCTCTGAAGTTCTTTCTAGAGGTGAAGGAGATAGGGGTCCCATAGTAATATGACGTTTTTATTCTTTATACTGGGAATTTGTAATGTTAATTTCTAAAGTATTTAATCATCACAGAGACTTAATAAAGCCTCATTTTTTTCTTAAAGTTTTAGATTTATTTTTGAGAGTGTGGGGAAGGGGCAGAAAGAGGGAGAGAGAATCCCAAGCCGACTGACTCTGCACTGTCAGTGTGGAGCCCAACAAGGGGCTCAAACTCCCGAACCGTGACATCATGACCTGAGCTGAAATCAAGAGTCAGACATAACCAGTGGAGCCACCCAGGCACCCTGAAGCCCCATTTTATATTAAAAGTTTTCCTTAAATTTCTGTGCATTAGAATTTTATCAGGGGCACCTGGGTGGTTCCCTTAGTTAAGCGTCCAACTTTGGCTTAGATCTTGATCTTGCAGTCCGTGGGCTCAAGCTCCGAGTTGGGCTCTGTGCTGACAGCTCAGAGCCTAGAGCCTACTTCAGATTCTGTGTCTCCCCAACTTGTGCGTGTGCACTCACTCGCTCTCAAAAAAAAAAAAAAAAAAAAAAATTATCAGGAATGTCCTACCTTCCTGGAAATGAACTTAGTTTGCCAATTTATTATACTTAACATACCTTCCACCCTTTCAATAATCAGCTTTATGTACAACCAAATGGCATCTAGTGATTTCCTTTCTTCTCTCCAACTCCGTAATTGCTGTACTTTTTATGTGTTTTTTTGATGTCAAGATTTCTAAAGAGTATCATACAATGTTTTAAATTTTACAGGAGCCTAGGAGTGTCTGGGTGGCTCGGTTGAGTGTCCGACTTTGGCTCAGGTTATGATCTCTCGGCTGTTGAGTTCAGGCCCCGCGTTGGGCTCACTGCTGTCATCACAGAGCCTGCTTCCAGATCCTGTGTCCCCCGCACCCCCCACTATCCGGCGCCTCTCCCCTGCTCATACTTCTTTCTCTCTAGAAAATGAATAAACGTTTAAATTTACAGGAACCCAACCAATACATTGGCCTTAATTTTATTGCTGACAGAACGTATCTAAATGTGAAAGAAAAAAGGTGATGCATCTAACTTCAGAAATTCACATTCTGTTGAAAATTGTGTTCCTGTAAGTTTGTTTCAGTTTGCTCATCTCCAGGCTGTGCTCTAGTCTTCCACTCCCCAGGGCTGAGGTAGGTGCTCTCTTTGTATTCTCCTAGAACTTTGCTGTACTTCCAGGAATGGGGATAATAATGAAACTTGCCTCATAAGATTATTGTGAAGGTTAAGATCAAACGTGGTACTTCATGCGAAGAATTTAAAATTGTTCTTAGCTCAGTAAAAGTACCTGTTTTTTTCCCCACTTAAAAAATTTTTTTATTCTTAAGTAGGGTTCTCTCTCCTGTAGGGGTCGAACTCATGACCTCGAGATCAAATGTCTCATGCTCCACTGACTGAGCCAGCCAGGCTCCCCTCTTTCCTTTTTTTTTTTTTTTTTTTTTTAACATAGCCAACACATACAAAAGAATATACAAACATGCTTATCATACTTTTACTTTTCTTTAAGTTGAAGTATAACTGACTACTTTTACTTTAGAGTTTTATTATTCATTACTTATATATAGATACAAGATAGATATGGTTCTGTCTGTCTCTAAGCTGTGGGAGATTGGAATCATGGGATGCTAAGTCATAACAAGGTTCATCCATGTTGTCTTGTTTAGCCGTAGCACATTTGTTTCCACTGTTGTATAGTATTCTGTTGTGCGATATACCAGAATTTATTGATCCATTTTCGTTTTTTTTTTTTTTAATTTTTTGGAAGTTTATTTATTTTGAGAGAGTGAATGGAGGAGGGACAGAGAGAGAGGGAGAAAGAGAATCCCAGGCCGGCTCTGCGCTGAGCCCTATGTGGGACTCAAACTCACGAACTGTGAGATGATGACCTGAGCTGAAACCAAGAGTAGGACACTTAACCAACTGAGCCACCCAGTCCCCTTGATCCATTTTCCTTTTGATGGACATTGGGATTCTGGTTTTTTCCTTTATAAACAGTATTGCTTTAAGCATTATAACCTCTGTCTCCTGGTGCACACATGAAAGGGTTTTTCCAGGGGTGGAATTGCTGTGTGATAGAGAATGCCAGTAATAAACTTTATTAGAAAATGTCAAATGGTTTCCCAAAGTAGTTGCATCAGTTTATACCCCACCAGTGATATATAAGGGTTCCCATATAAGAGTGTCCTCTTTGGGGCACCTGGGTGGCTCAGTTGGTTCAGCGTCCAGCTTCAGCTCAGGTCATAATCTCATGGCTCCTGAGTTTGAGATCTGCATAATACTCTCTGCTCTCAGCACAAAGCCTACTTTGGATCCTCTATGTCTCTCTCTCTCAAAAGTAAACACATACATAAAAATATCTTCTTCAACGTTTAGGGTTCTAGATTTTTATTTTTAATCTTTTTCCCTCCCTCCCCACTTGCTGGTTTTCACATTTTTATTTAACATTCAAAAAAAATTTAATGTTTACTTTTGAGAGAGAGAGGGAAACACAGAATCCCAAGCAGGCTCCAGTCTCTGAGCTGTCAGCACAGAGCCCGATGCGGGGCTTGAACTCACAAACTGTGAGATCATGACCTGAGCTGAAGTAGGACACTTAACTGACTAAGCCACCCAGGCACCCCTAATATTTTATTTTTAAGTAATCTCCATACGCAACATGGGGCTTGGACTCACAACCCCAAGGTCAAGAACCACATGCTCCACTGACTGAGCCAGACATGAGCTCCAAGGTTCTCACATTTAAATATTTTTTTGCCAATTAAGTGTGCATAAAATACCTTCTGGTCTCATCTTTCACTTTTTGAGCTAACTTATTCTCTCTGATCCTCTTTCTTTTCTCATACAAAAAAAGATTTTTTCTTTGTTCTGATTACAAAATTGGCTCATACATACTCATTTTTCAACAAATAATTGTGTGCCAAAGTGTGCTGCAACATCCTAGGGGAGAGATGAAGACACAGCAATGAAAAAACAGGCAAGCCTCTCCCCTCACGGAGCTTCCATGCCAGTGTCAGAGATTAGCAAGAGGCAAAGAAAGAGTAAAAAGCTAATTTTGAATTTCTGATACTGATAAGATGCTGTGAAGGCACTTCGCAAGGTACTAAGGTAATGATGGTAAAATAATAGTGGTTGGTGGGGATGGAACCGCTCTAAACTGGATGATCAAGGAAGGCCTTTCTGAGGAAATGAATTATATGTGAGCTGTATCTGAGTAATGAGAGGGAGACAGCTACACAGAGGAGTTAGCTTAGCCATGTGAAGAATGAAGATAGGCTAAGAGTGTTGCAGGCAGTGGGAGCATGGGTGGGAATCATGAGCTGAGAAAGGAACTCGTAAAGAAAATGGAACTACCCTCAATCCAATCATCCAGAGATAGTGTGTTACATTTTGATGCATGTTCTTCCAGACATAGCTGTGTGTATTTTGGTCTTTCCCTCCAGGTTCTGGCATATTAAGTGGTAGACTTTCTGCTTTTTTTTTTTTTTTTAATTTTTTTTTTCAACGTTTATTTATTTTTGGGACAGAGAGAGACAGAGCATGAACAGGGGAGGGGCAGAGAGAGAGGGAGACACAGAATCGGAAACAGGCTCCAGGCTCTGAGCCATCAGCCCAGAGCCCGACGCGGGGCTCGAACTCACGGACCGCGAGATCGTGACCTGGCTGAAGTCGGTCACTTAACCGACTGTGCCACCCAGGCGCCCCTAGACTTTCTGCTTTTATTAGTGGTTACTTTTTTGTATTTTAAGATAATGTTCATATACATACCTTGATTCATCAAGAATGAAATTGATTCACTCTTAAATGTGAAGAAATTATCATAATTTTATTTTTTCCCATCCTCCTACCCAACCTCTTGGGTTTTTTGTTTTTTGTTTTTGTTTTTAGTATTAGTGGATTAACATTGTGGGCTTATTCATGAATTGTAGCATATTTAATTTTTTTAAGGTTTATTTTTGAGAAAATGCAAGCAGGGCAGGGGCAGAGAGAGGAAGACAGGATCCAAAGTGGGCTTTGCACTATGAGTTTTGGTAGTGTAGTGGTTACCACGCTCGCATAATAACAAAGTGGACTCCACACTGACAGCAGTGAGCCAGATTTGGGGCTCAAACTTGAGAACTACGAGATCATGACCTGAGCCAGAGTCGGAAGCTCAACCGACTGAGCCACCTAGGTAGCATATTTCATTCTGCTTCATAGCCATAATTACTAATTTAGCTTTAAAAGCGTAAACATTAACTGTTAGTCCTTTGATATCACAAATTCCTTGGGGCACCTGGCTGGCTCAATTGGCAGATCGCTTGACTCTTAACTTCAGGATTGTGAGTTCAAGTCCCACGCTGGACATGAAGCCTACTTAAAAAAAAAAAAAAAAAAAAAAATCCAAACCAAAAATGTGGTTTTTTTCACTGGTTGCTTGGCTGGGTGATATATTCAGGTGCATTTTTTTTTTATAGTTTACTTTTTTTTTTTAAGACTGTTTATTTTGAGAGAGAAGGAGAGCATGAGCAGGGAACAGGCAGAGAGAGAGAGAGGGAGAGAGAATCCCAAGCAGGATCCACGATGTCAGCATGGAGCCCAACATGGGGCTCGATCTCACCAACTGTGAGATCATGATCTGAGCCAAAAGCAAGACTCAGACGCTTAACTGACTGACGCAGGTGCCCCCAGGTACATTTTAGAGAAAACTATATAGTTGGTGTGTGTATGTATTTGTGTATATACATATACGCACATATATATGTGCGTATATGTGTATATATATATGTATGCACATATATATGTATATATACGTGTGTGTGTGTATATATATATAGTTTATTTTATTTTGGAGAGAAAGTATTAGTGGGGTTGGGGCAGAGAGGGGGACAGAGGATGTGAAGCAGGCTCTGTGCTGACAGCACAGAGCCCAATGTGGGGTTCAAACTCATGAACTGTTAGATCACGACCTGAGCCAAAGTCAGATGCTTAACTAACTGAGCCACCCCATAGCTGGTATATTTTTTGACTTTTTATATTTGAGAACATTTTTCTGTTGCCTTCAAACATGGTCAGCAATTAGGCTGGATTAAGATTTCCTATGAATATTCTGTAAGTTTTGTACCTACTGGTGTCTAATGTTGCCAAGAATGAGACCACACCCCCCCCTTTATATATAAACTAATTTTTGTCCGCATTTTTTTAAGTTTATTTATTTTGAGAGATGGGGGAGGGGGAAGGGAGGGACAGAGAAAGAGGGAAAGAGAATCCCAAGCAGGCTCCATGCTGTCAGTGCAGAGCCGGATGTGGGGCTCGAGGTCAGGAACCCTGAGGCAAAATCAAGAGTTGGATGCTTAACTGAGCCACCTAAGCACCCCTGTCTGTATTTTTGTATGATTCTTTAGATTGAAGTAAAATTGGTATATAACATTATATAAGTCTAGGATATATGACTTTTAAAAAAGATTTTATTTTATTTATTTATTTTTTAATACAATCTATACCTCCAATGTGGGGTTGAACTGAAGACCCTGAGATCATGGGTCACATGCTCTACTGACTGAACCAGCCAGGTGCCCCATATGTGACTTACTTGATATATATATATGTGTGTGTATATATATATATATATGCACATACACACACACATACACATACATGCTCTGTGCTGACAGCAGAGAGTCCAATTTGGGGCTCATGAACTGTGAGATCATGACCTGAGCCAAAGTTGGGTGCTTAACCGGCTGAGCCACATAGGCGCCCCTAGGGTATGTTGTTTAAAAGTTTTAATATTTTAAGGAAACTGACAGGAGAAAAAGGAATGAAGCTGTCTTTAATAATACCTTGAATTGATATTCATATCTTTCTGTATGCAAATTGCTGCTTTCTTGAGACATTAGGCAGGTTTCTATAATTTGCTGTTTGTGGATTAATGTCCCCTTTTGATACTAAAAAAAAAATAGAGCTAGAGCATAGCCCTGAGGTAATTGAAGTTTAGTTTCATGGATCTTCAGCCATCTTGATGATAATGGTCTAACGCTCTGAATGTATGAATTTCCCTGTCTGACCCCGTCCCTAATCTCCACTGCTGGGAGATTGCCACCCCATCTCAAGATCCAGCTAAACCTTAGGGTCAGGACCAATGTGCTCCTGCGCTCAGCTGTTGAACTCATTTTAATTTTTTAAATGTGTATTTATTTTTGAGAGAGAGCAGTGGGGGATGGGGGCAGAGAGAGGGACACAGAGGATCTGAAGTGGGCTCCTTACTGAGTGGAGAGTCCGACAGGGGCCTCGAACTCAGCAGCCGTGAGATCATGACCTGAGCTGAAGTCGGATGCTCAACCGACTGAGCCACCCAGGCGCCCCTCTCTCTCATGATTCTTACTGAACTGCTAAACTGGCTCCGTTCCCACATATGACAATAGAGCAGACCGAAGAGACATGGGCTGCAGCAAACCAAAGTTGATATCTGTGCTCCTGCCCCCACTGCACTGTTGCCACTTCATCTGTGATGGGACCTTTCTACCCAGTACTGCATCACGGAGCTTTTCTCACAAGGTCATTAGATGGGCCTGGATGTTTTTTTCACTTCTTCCCTTCTGGTTCCAGTGAATCTGTAGAACATTTTGGGATGCTGGCAAATGAATGATTGAAATGGGAAGCCTTTTCCAGTTCCCTATATGAGAATTTGGCCCTTCCTACTCTTTGCATCCATAACTCTATTATTTGCCTCGGTTATGGTAAAATAATGAAGAGAGTATATGTAAAATATAATGTGTGTGTGTATATATATATATTTTGTATATATGTATATATATATACACACATATATAAACATTTAAAAAATAAAAATGAGAATCTTGTAATCAGAAAAAACTCAGGTACGTGTGTGTGTGTGTATATATATATATAGTATACATTATACAATATATCAGGTGTGTATGTATATATATATATATAATATACACCTGATTTTTTCTGATTATAAGATTCTCATCTTTTTTTATTATTTATTTATTTATTACATTTATTTATTTTTTGAGAGACAGAGACAGAACACGAGTAGGGGAGGGGCAGAGAGAGAAGGAGACACAGAATCCGAAGCAAGCTCCAGGCTACGAGCTGTCAGCACAGAGCCTGACGCAGGGCTCGAACTCACAAACCATGAGATCATGACCTGAGCCGAAGGCGGACACTTAACCGACTGAGCCACCCAGGCAACCCTTTTTATTTTTTAAATGTTTGTTTTTGAGAGAAAGAGACCGAGCATGAGCGGGGGAGGGGCAGAGAGAGATGAAGACACAGAATCCGAAGCAGGTTCCAGGCTCTGAGCTGTCAGCCCAGAGCCCAACGCGGGGCTCGAACTCACAGACCGTGAAATCATGGCCTGAGCCTCTACACTTAACTGGTAGAGTCACCCAGGTGCCACAAGATTCTCGTTTTTAAAAATGTAGAAATAAAGTATGGCTTGTGATTGAGATAGTAGAATGAGTCCATGCTTCAACATAGTCCCTCGGCCTCACACACCCAGGAGAAAATGGAAAAAGAAAAAACAGATAAATTCATGTGACTAAAAATGTAGAAGAAACCCCTAGTGGTGAGTGGGGCTCACTTTAGGACTCAGACTCTGGGTCTAAAACCAAGGTGGCTAGGAGTGTGACCTCTTTTGGTAAAACAGACCACCTTGAGAGCTCCATGACTGAGGTGAATGAGCTGGAATAGGGAAGTGAAGCCAGGGCCCGAGATTTCAGCTTGTGGAAACAGAATGGTTGAGTCTATTGCTTTGTGAAAAACTGGGCCCAGTGACAGTGAGAAAGGCAAACATGGTGTGTTTGTGTTTTAATGTTTATTTCTGAGAGAGACAGAGTGAGTGGGGGGAGGGGCAGAGAGAGAGGGAGACACAGAATACAAAGCAGACTCCAGGTTCCAAGCTGTCAGCACAGAGTCTGACGCGGAGCTCAAAGTCATGAACCGTGAGATCATGACCTGAGCTGAAGTTGGACACTTAAACAGCTGAGCTAGCCAGGTGCCTCTTCTCAGTTGTTCTTTCACATAAAATCATGTTCTTTGAAAAAAGTGGCTAGTTCAACTCAACGATCACACATGTACTTTTCCATGAATCCACTCTCGTACTTCTTTGTGCAGCAAAAGTGCATTATGCATATTTCCCACATCACTCAGAGTTTTAAAAAAGACATGTATTCATGGGTCAAATTTGATAAGATTAAACAGTTTTTATTGCCTCATCAAGGGCATTCTTAAGTGTAACTGTTTTTTGTTTTTTCTTTTTGGTGAATGCATGACGATGAAGAATACAATGACCACTGGGACAGTTTGGTACCAGTGCCAGCATTCATGCTCAGTTGCCAGCTGTTTTTACTCATCATTGCTTTTGTATCATCAGTGCAAATGTCAGCAGTGTGGGGGGAAAAAGCAAAGTCTTAGTATTACTATAAAAATGTTTTAACCTTGTAGATTTTTGAAATTGTCCTGGGAAATACTCTGAGAACTGCTCTAAATGGTAATAGACAAGACAGAGCACTTGTTCCGTGGTGTGCTAAGAACCACCAGGAAGAAGACAAAGATAGCTGCAGAACATTTAGAATAAATGTTAAGTGTGTCCTCTAAAAACGAGTACTACTGAAAAAAAAAAAAAGACATCTATGGTTTACAAACAAGAAGAGCTATAAAAGAAAATACAGAAATCTACGAATTCAGTAGAAGGCAAATCTATGGTTTACAAACAAGAAGAGCTATAAAAGAAAATACAGAAATCTATGAATTCAGTAGAAGGCAAGAAAAGAGCCTAAGAAAAAGGGATATACATAAGACACTAATATGGGGAAGTAAGTCCAGCTATATGAGTAGTCACAGTAAATGAACTGTGTAAAAGATGATCATATTGGATTTAAAAACATCTATATGCTGCTTAAAAAAGACAGCTAAAAATGAATAATGAAAAATGTTGAAAAGAAAATCTAGGCAAGTACTAAGTAAAAGCTTGCACAGTAATATTATTATTAGACAAAATAACATTTAATGCTAAAACCATTAATTGAGAGGAAGGACATTACCTAGTGACAAAAGAGTGATCTAGTAAGAAGATATTATAGTTAAAAATTATTCATTTTCTGGGGCGCCTGGGTGGCTCAGTAGGTTGAGCGTCCAATTCTTGATTTCAGTTAGGGTCATCATTTCGTGGTTCGTGGGTTCGAGCCCCTCATTGAGCTTGGGGCAGGTTCCTTGGATCAGCTTGGGATTCTCTCTCTCTCTCCCTCTCTCTGCGCTTCTCCTGTGCGTGCTCTCTCTCTCAAAATAAATAAACTTAAAATAGTATGCATTTTCCAATGTATTAACTGAGAATTACAAAAAGAAAGTGACAGATTCACTGGTCATGGTGGAAAATTCTGAAGCAGCTCTATCAGAAATTGGTAAAGAAAACTCAGCTTACAAAGAACAAAAGCTTTTTTTTTTTTTTTTGAGATTAAGTGGGAGAGAGAGAATCCCAAGCAGGCTCTGCACTGTCAGCATAGAGCCAGATCAAGGGCTGGAATCCATGAACCGTGAGGTCATGGCCTGAACCGAAACCAAGAGTTTGATGCTCATCCAACTGAGCCATTCAGGCACCCCAGAACAAAAGCATTCTTATTCACAAATATAGTAGTATATTTTATTTTCTTGTTTGTTGTCTGTATTCCCAACTAGAATTTAATGAGTGCAGGGATTTTTGTCTGTTTCTTGCTATTTCCCCAGAATCTAAAGCAGTGCCTGACACATCACAGGCACTCAATACTTGTTGAATGAATAAATGAATGAAAGTTTCAACATCAGAAAACTTACCAACAGGTTAAAAGAGGAAAATCAGGGATAAGCTCAGTCAGTTAAGCAATCTGACTCTTGATCTCAGCTCAGGTCTTGATCTCGGGGTCGTTGAGTCCAAGCCCCATGTTGGGCTTGGTGCTGGACGTGAAGCCTACTTAAAAAAGAAAAAGTCATATGGTAAGTTCATATACAGAAAATGATTGGATAAAATTATCCGTGATCAGAACTCTTAGTAAACAACTAGAAAAGAACTTCTTTCGCTTGCCAGCAATAAAAAACCTAGACTTAACATCATAATCGATGGTGCAACTGTAAGGAGCATTTCATGCTATCCCCTATTCAACTGCATGCTAAGACAGCAAAAAGTACTAACGGATATAAAATTGGGAAGTAAGAGCAAAGCTGTCTTATTTGCGGAGGATGTTTACCCTGGATATTCAAAAGGATCTACAAATTGGTGAAACAATTAGTTCAATGAAGTAACTATTATATATTTTTAATGTTTTTATTTTATATTTAAGACAGAGAGGGACACAGCATGAGTAGGGATGGGGCAGAGAGAGAGGGAGACACAGCACAGAGCCCGATGCAGGGCTCAATCATGACCTGAGCCGAAGTCAGATGCTCAACTGACTGAGCCACCCGGGCGCCCAAGTAACTATTATATAAAGGTCAGCATTCTCACACAAAAGTAACAATTAGTACATATAATGGCAAAATGAACCAGTTTATGATAACCTGAAGTATAAACTACTCCAAAACTAATAAAAGATCTTTTTACGAAAAAAAATTATACTATCAGGAGACAAAGAAGTCCTCACTATTTGGAGATAGATTTGTAGATGGGAAGACATATCAGGAAAATATCAATTCTTCCCAAATAATCTGTACATTAAATGATTTATGCAATGATTTTCACTGGAACTTGACAAGCTTAACCTAAAATGCATATGAAAAAGCAAAACAGCCCTGAATGTTAAGACCCCTTTAAAGGAGAAGAATGTGAGGGACAAGATGAATTATAAAGCCATAGTTGACTCTGGAATGTAGCATAGTGTCTGACACAGTACTCCATGAATTTTTGCTGGGTAGATTGATAATTAGGGGATGAATGGACTTGCGTGGACACACAGATGTTACGGTAACCTTGGGTCCTACGTGACCTTATATTACCTTTTGTCTGGAGTCAGGATTAACTCTGGAACTGGTAGGGTTGCAGGAGGGCTGAACTTGAAGGTGAGGGCTACTCAGATTGCAAAGATCAGGGAAGGTGGGCTCTGACAAAGGGCAGTACAGAGAGCTAATTTGTTTCATTTGTCTACAGATACTTTAAAGTTTTTTTTTTTTTTTTAAGTTTGTTTTTGAGAGAGAGAATCCCAAGCAGGCTCTGCACTTTTAGCATAGAGCCCGATGTGGGGCTTGATCCCCTGGTCTCATGAGACCTTGACCTGAGCCAAGATCAAGATTCAGACGCTTAACCAAGTGAAACACCCAAGCACCCATAAGTTTTTCTTTTTAATATAATTTTCCTGGGGTGCCTGGGTGGCTCAGTTGGTTGAGCGTCCAACTTCAGCTCAGGTCATGATCTCACAGCTCGTGAGTTTGAGCCCTGTGTTGGGCTCTGTGCTGACACCTCGGAGCCTGGAGCCTGCTTTGGATTCTGTGTCTCCCTCTCTTTCTGCCCGTAACCTAGGGCATCCTGTCTCTGTCTCTGTCAAAAATAAATAAACATTAAAAAAAAATCTTTTTTAATATAATTTTCCTAAGATCAACTTAAAAACAAAATACTTACCTTTGAGAGAGAAAGAGAGCATGGGGGATGGGTAGATACAGATGGAGAGAGAATCCCAAGCAGTCTCTGTGCTGTGAGCACAGAGCCTGATGCAGGGCTCAGTCTTATGAACTGTGAGATCACCACCTGAGCTGAAGTCAAGAGTTGGATGCCCAGACTGAGTCACCCAGGTGTCCCCTTTCTTTTTAAAAATTTGTTTTGTTGGGGCGCCTGGGTGGCTCAGTCGGTTAAGCGTTCGACTTCAGCTCAGGTCATGATCTCACGGTCCGTGGGTTCGAGCCCTGCATCAGGCTCTGTGCTGACAGCTCAGAGCCTGGAGCCTGTTTCGGATTCTGTGTCTCCCTCTCTCTGTGACCCTCCCCCGTTCATGCTCTGTCTCTCTCTGTCTCAAAAATAAATAAACGTTTAAAAAAATTAAAAAAAATTTGTTTATGTTGAGAGAGCGTGGGTCGGGGAGGGGCAGAGAGAGGGACAGGAAGAGAGAGAATCCCAAGCAGGCTTTGCAATATCAATGCAGAGCCTGACGCAGGGCTTGAACCCATAAAACCGTGAGATCATGACCTGAGCCAAAACAGAGTTGGATGCTAAACTGACTGAGCCACTCAGGTGCCCCCTATCTTAATAATTTTTAAATGTACAGTTCAGTGGTAAATACATGCATAATGTACAACGATCACCACCATCCATTCACAGAACTTTCTTCATCTTGTAGAAACTGGAACTATATCCATTAACAACACAGCCCCACTTTCCACACCTCTTACCCAATCGCTGACAACCACAATTCTACTTTGTCTCTATGATTTTGATCAAGTACCTCATATAAATAGAATCATGCGGTATTTGTCTTTTTGTGGTTGGCTTCTTAGTATAATGTTTCCAAGATTCATCTTTGTTGTATCATATGTTAGAATTCTCTTCCTTTATAAGGCTGAATAATATTCCATTATATGATTATTCCACATTTTGCTTATGTAATCATCCATCGATGGATACTTGGGTTGTTCCCATGCTTTGACTGTTGTGAATAATGCTGCCTAAAACATGGGTGTTCAAATATCTGTTTGGGATGCTGCTTTCAGTTCTTTTGGGTATATATTTAGAAGTGGAATTGTTGGATTAAATAGCAATTCTATTTTTTATTTTTTGATGGATCACCATACTATTTAACACAGTGACTGTACCATTTTACATTCCCACCAACAGTGTACCAGGGTCTAATTTCTCCACATCTTCACAAACTTGTTATTTCTGTTTTTGTGACAGTGGTCATCCTAATGAGCATGAAATGGTATCTAATTGGTTTTTTTTTAATGTTTTTTAAAAATTATTTTAAAATATTAATTTATTTTGTAATTTATATCCAAGTTCGTTAGCATATAGTGCAACAATGATTTCAGGGGTAGATTCCTTAATGCCCCTTACCCATTTAGCTCATCCCCCTATCCCACAACCCCTCCAGCAGCCCTCTGTTTGTTCTCTATATTTAAGAGTCTCTTATGTTTTGTCCCCCTCCCTGTTTTTATATTATTTTTGCTTCCCTTATGTTCATCTGTTTTGTATCTTGAATTCCTCATATGAGTGAAGTCATATGATATTTATCTTTCTCTGACTAATTTTGCTTAGCATAATACCCTCTAGTTCCACTCACATAGTTGCAAATGGCAAGATTTCATTCTTTTTGATTGCCGAGTAATACTCCACTGCATGTATGTATGTATGTGTGCGTATATACACACATGTACATACACCACATCTTTATCCATTCAACCGTCAATGGACATTTGGGCTCTTTCCATACTTTGACTATTGTCAATAGCGCTGCTATAAACACTGTCCCTTTAAAATAGCACACCTGTATCCCTCGGATAAATACCTTGTAGTGCAACTGCTGGGTCGTAAGGTAGTCCTATTTTTAATTTTTTGAGGAACATCCACACTCTTCCAGAGTGGCTGCACCAGCTTGTATTCCCACCAACAATGCAAAAGAGATCCTCTTTCTCCACATCCTCGCCAACATCTGTTGTTGCCTGAGCTGTTAATGTGAGCCGTTCTGACCAGTGCGAAGTGGTATCTCATTATGGTTTTGATTTGTATTTCCCTGATGATGAGTGATGTTGAGCATCTTTTCACGTGTCAGTTGGCCATCTGGATGTCTTTGTCTGTTCATGTCTTTTGCCCATTTCTTCACTGGATTATTTGTTTTTTGGGTTTTGAGTTTGATAAGTTCTTTATAGATTTGGATACTAACCCTTTATCTGATATGCCATTTGCAAATATCTTCTCCCATTCCATTGGTTTCCTTTTAGTTTTGCTGATTGTTTCCTTCCCTGTGCAGAAGCTTTTTATTTTGATGAGGTCCCAATAGTTCATTTTTGCTTTGGTTTCCCTTGCCTCTGGAGACATGTTAAGTAAGAAGTCCCTGTGGCCAAGGTCAAAGAGGATTTTGCCTGCTTTCTTCTCGAGGATTTTGATAGCTTCCTGTTTTACATTTAGGTCTTTCATACATTTTGAGTTTATTCTTGTGGATGGTGTAAGAAAGTGGTCCAGGTTCATTCTTCTGCATGTCGCTGTCCAGTTTTCCCAGCACCATTTGCTGAAGAGACTGTCTTTATTCCATTGGGTATTCTTTCCTGCTTTGTCAAAGATTAGTTGGCCATATGTTTGCAGGTCCATTTCTAGGTTCTCTATTCTGTTCCATTGATCTGAGTGTTTTTGTGCCAACGTTTATTTTGTTTTTGAAAGAGACCGCAAGCCAGGGAGGGGCAGAGAGAAAGGGACAAAGGATTCAAAGTGGGCTGCAAGCTGACAGCAGCAAGCCTGATGTGGAGCTTGAACTCGTGAACCATGAGCTGAAGTCAGATGCTCAACTGACTGATCCACCCAGGTGCCCCTCATTGTAGTTTTGATGTACATTTCCCTAATGATTGGTGATGTGTAACATCTTTTCATGTATATATTAACTATTTGTATATCTTCCTTGGAGAAATGTCTTGTGCCCTTGAATCAGGTTGTTTTTTTGTTTTTGAGTTTTATGAGTTCTCTATGCATTCTGGATATTAAACTCTTATCAGATATTTGATTTGCCAATATTTTCTCCCATTCCGTGGGTTGCCTTTTTACTCTGATAATAGTATTTTGTTTTTGTTTTCTTTTTCCCCAAGTTTTTTTTTTTAATGTTCATTTATTTTGAGAGAGAGTGTGTGCGAGTGGGGGAGGGGAAAAGATTGAGAGAACGAGAGCAAGAGCGAGAGAGAGAGAGAATCCCAAACAGGCTCCACACTGTCAGCACAGAGCACAGTGTGGGGCTCGATCTCACCAACTGTGTGATCATGACCTGAGCTGAAATCAAGAGTCAGACGCTTAACCGACTAAGCCACCCAGGCACCCCTTTTCCCCCAAATTTTTATTTGAATTCTAACTAGTTATCATGCAGTGCAGTACTAATTCCAGGTGTAGAATTTAGTGATTCATCACTTCCATACAACACCTGGTACCCATCACAAGTGCCCTTCTTAAGACCCATCACCCATTTAACCTACCCCTGCCCCCACCTCCTATTCCAATAACTATCAGTGTGATAACAGTATCTTTTGGTGCACAAAATTTTTAAGTTTTCAGGAAGTCCAGCTTGTCTATTTTTTCTTTTGTTGCCAATGCCTTTTATGTCCTATTCAAAAAGTCATTGACAAACCAGCGTTGTATCCAAAGCATTTTTGCATGTGTTGTTTCATTTGTTCATCAGAGATGTGTAAAGAAGGTTTGTTTCAATTCAGTGATTATTTATAGGGCAGGGTTATTTTTGTTTTATTTTTGAGAGAGCGAAGGATAAAGGGAGAGAGAGAAGCTTAAGCAGGCTCGACAATCAGCACAGAGCCTGATGTGAGGCTCAGTCACACGACCCTGGGATCATGAACTGAGCCAAAATCAAAAGTTGGATGCTCAACTGACTGAGCCGCCCAGGTGCCCCTTGTTTCGTTTTTTTAATGGAGCAGATTTGTGCCAGGTTTTGTATTGGCTCTTGGGGAACCAAAGATAAGACAAAGATGCTGACCTCAAGTAACATCAACAGATATCATGGGGATATACCACCAGAAGTGTAAATGTGAAAACAGTGATTAAGGGAGAGACACAGATTATTGAGATATGGTAATGATAGATGGTGATGGCATTCATAGGCTTTGTTATGTTTTCCCCCCTTTGATCTCTAGCTTTTTCTGAGCTATAATTAGAATATAACATTGTATAAGTTTAAGATGTACAATGTATTGATTTGATGTGTACCATTTGTATTACAAGAAAGAATTGGTGTTTATGTTATTTTACTTTTTTAATGTTTATTTATTTTTGAGAGACCGAGTGTGAGCGGGGAGGGGCAGAGAGAGAGGAGACACAGAATTTGAAGCAGGCTCTGGGCTGTCAGCACAGAGCCTGACATGGGGCTTGAACCCATGAACTGTGAGATCATGACCTGAGCCGAAGTTGGATGCTTAACCGACTGAGCCACCCAGGTGCCCAGGAATTTTTGTTTATTACACCATTTTGAAATTATATTTCACAATTGATAATGGCTGATTTGGTATGTTTTTGAAAAGTACATTTTCCACAGTTAAAATTTTTTCATCTGAACAATCTGAGTTATGTGTTAAAACATTCAGCCTAGGTCACCCTCCTTGATATTGTGATTAATCTGTGTGCAAAATTTGGCCCCTTGCATCTAAAGTGCAATTTTGCTTATTAGAAGTGTTTTATTTTCAAAAAGTGTTTGTTTATTTTGAGAGAGAAAAAGCACGTGCATGAGTGGGGGAGGGGCAGAGAGAGAGAGTGAGAGAGAGAATCCCAAGCAGGCTCTGCACTGTTAGCACAGAGCCTGACATGGGGCTCAGTGTCACAAACTGTGAGATCATGACCTAAGCCAAGATCAAGAGTCAGATGCTTACCTGACTGAGCCACCCAGGCGCCCCTGTTAGAAGTATTTTAGATGATTAATGCCTTGTAGGTTACTGTTGTTATTTTTTTATTTTTTTATTTTTATTTGTTAAAAATTTTTTTTTGTAATGTTTTTTATTTTTGAGAGACAGAGACAGAACATGAGTCAGGGAGGGGCAGAGAGAGAGGAAGACACAGAATCCGAAACAAGCTCCAGGCTCTGAGCTGTCAGCACAGAGCCTGATGTGGGGCTCAAACTCACAAACTGTGAGATCATGACCTGAGCTCAAAAGTCAGACGCTTAACCAACTGAGCCACCCAGGCGCCCCCTTGTTGTTATTTTTAGATCTGAAATAGATGAGAAATAAGACATGAAAAGTCTAGCAGTTGAAGTACATGAAACAAGTCAAATGTCAACAAAAACAAAAAAAAGTCCTTGAGGTGAATAACAGAAAATCTGTGATTATTATCATTATTATTAACTCCACAGGGATGTTGAGATGATCAGCATATCAATAATACAATTAAGTGGAAATGGATTTTAAAATTTGGGAAATAGGGGAGCCATTGCTTTACAGTATGTCTCTTATTTATATGCAGAAAACCTTTTTTTTCCCAGTTAAGCATCAATGATGAATAAATGGTCCATTCATATTAATTATACATCAGTCATACATTATGATTGCATTCATATGGTGATATTACATAAATGATGGCATTCACTGGGTACTCTTAAGGCAGCACATATACATATTACACTGATACAAAAGTATGCAAATTTATTGCAGATTGTTTTGTACATTGTATAGAATTCCTTGTTCATATCAAAGTGAGCCTGTAAACACTGTAACAAAACTTTTGTAGAATTTAGCTTTCTAATAGAATGGAATCTCTAACAGAAGACTCTACCGAATGCAATGATGGAATTATTTTGAGCAATGCTATTTTTTTTAATCAGTCTTTTTTTTTAAGTTTATTCATTTTTGAGAGAGAGGGAGGATGAACATGTGGGAGAGGGGCAGAGAGAGAGGGACAGAGAATCTGAAGTGGGCTCTGCAGCAGAGGCCCAGGTGTGGGTCTCCAACTCACAGACTGAGAGATGGTGCCCTGAGCCGAAGGCAGATTTGAGCAATGCTACTCTATCAGGGAAAGCTGGCCTTTGGGGTGGTCCTGAGGCTCTGCTTTCTCCTGACCGAAGCCAAGTTGAGGTTTTCCACCAGGACTGGCCTGTGGGTGACAGATGTGTAATACCTGGTAGGCGTGTGTTAAGGTGGCCGACAGAACCTTCTCTGGTTGCTTTTGTGGAATTGAGGTGCAGATTTTATCCGTGACTAATCATGATCCCACATGTGCAGGTATTGTGAGATAATTGGTAATGTTTGGAAAATCTCATCTTGGTTTGCTAATTTGACCTCCTTTTATGTGCCAGATTTGGAGATGAAAGTGGTATTGTATAGTTGAATGAACAGAAGTTCTGTCATCAGAGTGATTGGGATTGAAATCCTGAGTAACAACGTAAGCCTGGGCAAGTAGCGTCTTTGAATCTCAATTTCTTTACTTGTAAACATGGCACTAGTATTACTTCGTAGGGTCTTCGGAAAATTGAATAAAATCTTAGTGTGGTGCCTAGCATACAGTAAGTACAATATTCTGTCATCAATAATACAAGCTTCAGGCACCTGGCTGGCCCAGTTGGTGGAGCATGCAACTCTCGATCTCAGGGCCGTGAATTCGAGCCCCACGTTGAGGACAGAGATTGCTTAAAAAAATAAAATCTTGGGGCGCCTGGGTGGCACAGTTGGTTAAGCGTCCGACTTCAGCCAGGTCACGATCTTGCGGTCCGTGAGTTCGAGCCCCACGTCGGGCTCTGGGCTGATGGCTCAGAGCCTGGAGCCTGTTTCCAATTCTGTGTCTCTCTCTCTCTCTGCCCCTCGCCCGTTCATGCTCTGTCTCTATCTGTCCCCAAAATAGATAAACATTGAAAAAAAAATTAAAAAAAAATAAATAAAATCTTAAAAAAAGATAGTAATAATACAGGGGCGCCTGTGTGGCTCAGTTGGTTAAGCGTCTGACTCTTGGTTTCAGCTCGAGTTGTGATCTCACAGTTTGTGGGTTCAAGCCCCACCTCAGGCTCCGCACTGACAGCTTGGTTCCTTCTTGGGATTCTCTCTCTCCCTCATTCTCTGCCCCTCCTCGCTCTTTCTTTCCCTTAAAATAAATAAACTTTTACAAAAAAGTTTTTTTTTAAATAATACAAACATCTACAGCAATGTTTGGCATATTTTATTTGTACCTCAAAGGTATGTAAACTCAATACAGATGAGTTCCCATCTAATGTTAATTTCTCATTGTTAATTTAGAGAAATTTTAGTGAAAATGTTACCATGTAAATTATTAAACTTGTGTGTTGTTAACATTTAATCATCTAAGAAAATGCAAACATTGTGGTAGCCTGTTTTTTTGTTGTTAGATTTCTTTTAAAAAATTTTCTTAATGTTTATTTATTTTTGAGAGAGAGAGAGCAAGCAAGGGAGGGGCGGAGAGAGGGGGACAGAGGATCCAAAGCAGGCTCTGTGCTGTAAGCACAGAGCTGATGCAGGGTTCTAACTCATGAACCATGAGATCATGACCTGAGCCAAAGCTGGACACTTAACCGACGGAGCCACCCAGGTACCCTAGTTGTTAGATTTCATTTTAAATATAAATGTTTCTTTCTTAAATTTTTTTTTAATGTTTATTTATTTTTGAGAGAGAGTGACAGAGAGTGAGCAGGGAAGGGGCAGAGAGACAGGGAGACACAGAATCTGAAGCAAGGTCCAGGCTCCGAACTGTCAGCACAGAGCCCGACATGGGGCTCAAATTCATGAACTGCAAGATCATGACCTGAGCCAAAGTTGGATACACAACTGACTGAGCCACCCAAGCACCGCTGTTTTGTTTTGTTTTGTTTTTTATGTTTATTTATTTTTGAGAGAGAAGTAGAGCACAAGTGGGGGAAGGGGCAGAGAGAGAGGGAGACAGAATCCAAACCAGGTTCCAGGCTCTGAGTTGTCAGCACAGAGCCTGATGTGGGGCTTGAACCCATGAACCTCAAGATCATGACCTGAGCTGAAGTCAGACACACAACTGACTGAGCCACCCAGGAGCCTCTGGATTTTTTTATTCTTTATATTAAAGTTAAATAAACACATGCTTATTTCTATTGCTTTTATTTTTTATTTTTAAAAATTTTTAGAGTTTATTTTTGAGAGAGACAGAGCATGAGCAGGGGAGGGGCAGAGAGAGAGGGAGACAGAATTTGAAACAGGCTTCAGGCTCTGAGCTGTCAGCATAGAGCCCAGTGAGGGGCTCAAACTCACCAACCGTGAGATCATGGACAAAGTCGGATGCTTAGCTGACTGACCCACCCAGGCACCCCATTTCTATTGCTTTTAGCTATTTATTTATTTATTTATTTATTTATTTATTTTAAATTTATTAATTTTTTTTTGAGAGACAGCTTGAGTGGGGGAGGTACAGAGAGAGAGAGAGAGAGAGAGAGAGAGAGAGAGAGAGAGAATCCCAAGCAAGCTCTATACTGCCTGTGCAGAGCAGAGTCTGACGTGGGACTTGAACTCATGAAACCACAAGATAATGACCCGAGCCAAAACCAAGAGTTGGACACTCAACCAACTAAGCCACCCAGGCACTCTGCTTTTAGGTGTTTAGACTAAAATTGTTATTGAAGGGGAATAAAGACCAGGCCTTATTTATTTATTTATTTATTTATTTATTTATTTATTTATTTATTTATTTATTTTAAATTTTTTAACTTTTTATTTATTTTTGAGACAGGGAGAGACAAAGCATGAACAGGGGAGGGTCAGAGAGAGGGAGACACAGAATCCGAAACAGGATCCAGGCTCTGCGCTGTCAGCACAGAGCCCGACGCGGGGCTCGAACTCACAGGCTGCGAGATCATGACCTGAGCTGAAGTCGGCCGCTTAACCGACTGAGCCACCCAGGCGCCGCTAGACCAGGCCATATTTATAAAAGTTGTGAAAGAGATCTTGTAAAGTATAACTAAGATTAAGCAGTGTTAAGTCGATACAAATGATCCAGAATGCAGGGGATGAGTGGAATGAAAAGTGCTCTTGAAAAGCCTTATGCCTCAGAGCTAAGTGTCTATTTTTAAACAAGAATAACCCGAGGCATCCTGAAAAAAATTATAATGGAAACTTGGTTTGAGATATGGCTCAGGGCGCATTTGTAGATGGAGTGCAGAGAATTCTGAAGACGAGCAGTACTCCCTGTGAGAAATATTAAGGCGGACTGTTTGAGTGGAAAGGAGAGCCCAAAAATGACAGTATAAAGTTAGGAAACACAAAAGCAGTAAAAGTGAATGTCTCTGTAAAAAATACACCAAGGAACTCACACA
This sequence comes from Acinonyx jubatus, assembly GCF_027475565.1. Classification (NCBI taxonomy): domain Eukaryota; kingdom Metazoa; phylum Chordata; class Mammalia; order Carnivora; family Felidae; genus Acinonyx; species Acinonyx jubatus. Next base: position 19,904,215 of record NC_069397.1, read on the forward strand.
CAAAAAAGAATTTAAAATACAATAACATGTATCTAAAACAGGAGGAGGAGAGGAGAGAAGAATGGGTTCAAGCTTAAATGACCATCAACAACATAGGCAGCTGTATGCAGAAGAGGTTATATACAAACCAAATGCTAACCAAATATCAAAACCACCATCGGAATGCAAGCTGGTGCAGCCACTCTGGAAAACAGTATGGAGGTTCCTCAAAAGATTAAAAATAGAACTACCCTACAACCCAGCAATTGCACTACTATTTATCCAAGGGATACAGTTGTATCGAAGGGACATATGCACCCCAATGTTTATAGCAGCACTATCAACAATAGCCAGAGTATGGAAAGAGCCCAAATGTCCATCAAAGGATGAATGGATAAAGAAGATGTGGTGTATATATATATATACAATGGAGTATTACTCAGCAATAAAAAAGAATGAAATCTTGCCATTTGCAACTACGTGGATGGAACTGGAGGGTATTATGCTAAGTGAAATTAGAGAAAGACAAAAATCCTGTGACTTCACTCATATGAGGACTTTAGGAGACAAAACAGATGAACATAAGGGAAGGGAAACAAAAATAATATAAAAACAGGCAGGGGGGCAAAACAGAAGAGACTCATAAATATGGAGAACAAACTGAGGGTTGCTGGAGGGTTTGTGGGAGGGGGGATGGGCTAAATGGGTAAGGGGCACTAAGGAATCTACTCCTGAAATCATTGTTGCACTATATGCTAACTAATTTGGATGTAAATTTTAAAAAATAAAAAGTAAAACAAGTTAATAAAAAAAAAACCATCAGTAAACATGCAAAGAATAAAGAGAACAAAATCCAAATATATTACTAAAAATCAGCAATACATGAAAGAAATACAAGAAAGGATCAGAGAAAATCTCTGGGAACAACAAAACAAGTAATGAAATGGCAATAAATACATATCTATCAATAATTACTTCGAAAGTCAATGGACTAAATGCTCCGAGCAAAAGACATAAAGTGACGTAATGCATAAAAAAAACAAGATCCATCTTCTGTATGCTGCCTTACAAGAGACTTATTTTATTTTTTCAGGTTTACTTAGAGCATGAACAGGTGAAAGGACAGAGAGAGAGGAGGGAGAGAATCCCAAGCAGGCTCCACACTGTCAGCACAGAGCCCAATGCAGGGCTCAATCCGAGGCACCATGAGATCATGACCTGAGCTGAAATCAAGAGTTGGCACTGGGTGTTGTATGGAAACAAATTTCATATATTTAAATAAATAAATAAAGAGTTGGACACTCAGCCAACTGAACCACTCAGATGCCCCAGGACTCATTTTACACCTAGATACGTGAGGGCCTGGAGAAACATTTGTCATTCAAATAGATGTCAAAGGAAAGCCAGAGTAGCAATACCTACATGGGACAAACTAGGCTTTTTTTTTTTTTTTTTTTGACAAACTAGTCTTTATTTATTTTTAAAATTTTATTTATTTTGAGAGAAAGCATGGGTGTGAACAGGCGAGGGGTGGAGAGATTGGGAGAGATATTTCCAAGCTGACTCCATGCTGACAGCATGGGCCTCACAGTTGGTGAGATCATGACCTGAGCCAAAATGTAGAATTGGATGCTTAACCAACTGAGCCACCCAGGTGCACCTAGACAAATGATTATAAAACAAAGACTGTTAAGAGACAAAACCACTATATATATTTTTTTCCTTTTTCCCTTTTTTTCCAATGAGGCATTTTATTTGTATGAATGTATTGCATCGCTAGAAAAAGAATCCCAGGATTTTCCCTCCTGTGTGTTTTTGTCTTACTTCTTCATGGTCCATGATGCCAGCTGAGGTTGTCAGCACAATGAAACCAAACTGGCGGGATGGGAGCAGATTATTCTGCCATTTTTCTAGATCTTTGAGTTGTACATCAAACCTGGGGCTGATCACTCCACACTTGTTTAATCTGCCTGTGAGGTTCGCAACAATTTTCCCAGCTCTGTAATCATCGATGATTTCAGATTCGCCAATGTAACCATGCTTCATCATCACAGTCAGAAATCGGACAATGACTTTGGAGCATGGCCTAATAAGAACCTGGCGTTTGCCTCTCTTTTCAGCATTGTTAATGCTCTTGAGAGGATCTGCCAGGACATTCATGCTCACCATAATGGCGGCACAGAAAGATGGTAGAAAGAGCTAGAAGGCCACTATATATTAATAAAGGGACAATCCAACAAGAAGATACAACAATTGTAAATATTTATGCACCTAACATAAAGCACCCAAATACAGAAAACAACAAACATAAAGGAACTAATTCATAATTATGCAATAATTGTAGGGACTGTAACACCCCACTTACATCAATGGATTGATCATCTAAAAAGAAAATCAACAAGGAAACAATGGCTTTGAATGGCACGCTGTATATATACAGATATATTCAGAACATCCCATGTTAAGAAAGCAGAACACACATTCTTTTCAAGGGCACATCGAACATTCTCCATAAAAGATCACACATTAGGCCACAAAACAGGCCTTAACAAATTCAAGAAGGTTGAAGTCATACCATGCACCTTTTCTAACCACAATGCTAGGAAACTAGAAGTCAATCACAAGAAAAATTTGGAAAGACCACATATACATGGAGGTTAAACCATGTACTGCTAGACAATGAATGGGCCAACCAGGAAACCAAATTAAAAAATACATGGAAACAAATGAAAAATGAAAACACAACAATCCAAAACCTTTGGGATGCAGCAAAATCAGTCTTAAGAGGAAGGCATATAGCATTAAGGCCTCCCTTAAGCAGCAAGAAAAATCTCAAACAACCTAATGTTACACTTAAAGGAGCTTGAAAAAGAACAAAGGAAGCCTAAGCCAGCAGAAGGAAGGAAATAATAAAGATTAGAGCAGAAATAAATGATAATAGAAAGGAAAAAAAAAAAAAAACAGAACAGATCACTGAAACCAGGATCTGGTTCTTTAATAAAATTGAAAACCCTCTAGACAAGCTCATAAAAAAAAAAAAAGGGGGGGGGTGGGAGAGAAAGGACCCAGATACAATCACAAATGAGAGAGAGGAGAAATAACAACCAACACCAGCCACAGAAATACAAACAATTCTAAGAGAATATTATGAAAAACTATATGCCATCAAATTGGACAACCTGGAAGAAATGGGATAAATTGCTGGAAACCTATAAACTATCAAAACTGAAACAGAAAATTTGAACAGACCAACAACCAGCAAATGAACTGAATCAGTAATCAAAAAACAAAAGTCCAGGGTTGGATGGCTTCCCAGGGGAATTCTAAGCATAACGAAGAGTTCATACCTATTCTTGAGGTGCCTGGGTGGCTCAGTTGGTTAAGCATCCAACACTTGGTTTTGGCTCAGGTCACGATCTCACAGTTTGTGGGATTGAGCTCTGTGCTGACGTTGTGGAGCCTGCTTGGGATTCTCTCTCCCTCTCTCTTCACCCCTCTCCCACCCACATGCATGTTCTCTCACTCTCAAAATAAATAAACTTAAAAAAAATAAAAGTTCATACCTATTCTCAAACTATTCCAAAAAACAGAAAAGTAATGAAAACTTCCAAGCTCATTCTATGAGGCCAGCATTACCGTGATACCAAAACTAGAGAATGACTCCACTGAAAAAGAGAACTACAAGCCAATATCCCTGATGAACATGGGTGCACAACTTCTCAAAATACTAGCAAACCGAGTCCAACAATACATCAAAAAAATCATGCACCTTGATCAATTGATATTTATTACTGGGTTGCAAGTGTGGTTTCATATATGCAAATCAATTAACATGAAACACTATGTTAATAAAAGAAAGCGTAAGAATCATATGATCATTTCAATAGATGCAGAAAAAGCATTTGACAAAACATAACATTCATTTATAATAAAACCCTTCAATAAAGTAGGTTTAGAAACTGCTAGAACTGATAAATGAATAAAGCCAGGATACAAAATCAATGTACAGAAACCTGTTGCATTTCTATACATCACAAATGAATCAACAAAGAGAAATTAAGAAATCAGTCCCATTAACAATTGCACCAAAACCCATAAGATACCTAGGAATAAACCTAACCAAAGAGGTGAAAGAGGTATACTCTGAAAACTATGAAACACTGATCAAAGAAATTGAAGATGACACAAAGAAATGGAAAGACATTCTATGTTCATGGATTAGAAGAACAAATATTGTTAAAATGTCTATACTACCCAAAACAATCTATACATTCAGTGCAATCCCTATCAAAATAACACCTGTATTCTTCACAGAACTAGAACAAACAATTCTAAAACTTGTATGGAACCAGAAAGACCCCAAATGGCCAAAGCAATCTTTTTTTTTTTTTTTTTTTTTTTTTTAGCAAGCGAGAGAGAAAGCATGAATGAAGAAGGGGCAGAGAGAGAGAGAGAGGTAGAGAATCCCAAGGAGGCTCTGTGCTGTCAGTGCAGAGCCCGTGGCAGGGCTCAACCTCACAAACCATGGGATCATGATTTGAACCAAAATCAAGAGTCAGATGCCCAATCGACTGGGCCACTGAGGCGCCCCATAGCCAAAGCAATCTTGAAAAGCAAAGCTGGAGGCATCACAATTCCAGACTTCAAGATATACTACAAAGCTGTAGTGATGAAAAGATGGTACTGGCACAAAAATAGACATATAGATAAATAGAACAGAATAGAAAAACCAGAAATGAATCCACAGCTATATGGCCAATTAATCTTTGACAAAGCAGGAAAGAATATCCAATGTGATACAGACTGTCTCTTCAGCAAATAGTGTTGGGGAAAGTGGACAGCAACATGCACAAGAAAACTGGGCCACTTACATCATACACAAAAATAAATTCAACATGGATTAAAGACCCAAATGTGAGACCTGAAACTATAAAAGTCCTAGAAGAGAACAGAGACAGTAACTTTGACATGGGCCATAGTGACTTCTTTCTAGATATGTCTCCTGAAGCAAGGGAAACAAAAGCAAAAATAAACTATTAGGACCACATCAAAATAAAAAGTTTTTGCGCACTGAAGTAAACAATAAGACTGAAAGGCAACCTATGGAATGGAAGAAGATATTTGCAAATGACATATCAGATAAAGGGTTAATATCCAAAATCTATAAAGAGCTTCTAAAACTCACCACCCAAAAAACAAATAATCCAATTAAAAATGGGCAGAAGATGGGGCGCCTGGGTGGCGCAGTCGGTTAAGCGTCTGACTTCAGCCAGGTCACGATCTCGCGGTCCGTGGGTTCAAGCCCCGCGTCAGGCTCTGGGCTGATGGCTCAGAGCGTGGAGCCTGTTTCCGGTTCTGTGTCTCCTTCTCTCTCTGCCCCTCCCCCGTTCATGCTCTGTCTCTCTCTGTCCCAAAAATAAATAAACGTTGAAAAAAAAATGGGCAGAAGACACAGATATTTTTCCAGAGATACAGATGGCCAACAGACACATGAAAAGTTGCTTAATATCACTTATTATCAGGTACATGCAAGTCATACCTACAATGAGATATCACCTCACCTGTCAGAATGGCTAAAATCAACAACAGAAGAAACAACAGGTGTTGGCAAGGATATGGAGAAAGGGGAAGCATCTTGCACTGTTGGTGTGAATGCAAACTGGTGCAGCCACCATGGAAAACAGTATGGGGTTTCCTCAAAATGTTAAAAATAGAACTACCCTATGATCCCACAATAACACTATTGGGTATTTATCCAAAAAATACACAAATACTAATTCAAAGGGATACATGCACTCTGACGTTTACAGCAGCATTATCTACAACAGCCAAACTATGGAAACAGCCTAAGTGTCTTATCGACTGATGAATGGATAAAGAAGATGTGGTGTATATATACAATGGAATAATACTCAGCCATAAGAAAGAATGAAATCTTGCCGTTTGCAAGGACATGGATGGGGCTAGAGAACATAATGCTAAGCGAAATAAGTCAGAGAAAGACAAATACCTTGTAATTTCACTCATATGTGGAATCTAAGAGCAAAGGAAAAAGAGGCAAACCAAGAAACAGATTCATAACTATAGAGAACAAACTCGTGACCAGAGGGGAGAGGGGATGAGTGAAATAGGTGAAGGGGATTAAGGAGTGCACTTATCATGATAAGCACCGGAATTGTGTGGAGGTGTTGAATCACTATGCTGTAGATCTGAAACTAATATCACACTGTATATAAACTAACTGGAATTAAAAAATTTTTAGTTTCTTTATTCTGAGAGAGAGAGAGAGAGAGAGCGAGCGAGTGCACAAGCAGGAGAGGGACAGAGAGAAAGGGAGAGAGAGAATCCCAAGCAGGCTCCACACTGACCAAGTGACCTGAGCCTGAGCCAAGATCGAGAGTCGGACACTTAACCAACTGAGCCACCCAGGAGCCCCATGGAACTTAAATAAAAACTTAAAAAGAAAAAAAGATGAGCAGGGCTTTGAAGTACTGAGGAATTTTCAGGTGAAATATGGGTATGAAGGATAATCCCTGTGAGTCTGCATGGAGAATTTACCTGATGGCCGTATTTTCAGAACTGGATGACATTTTATTCATTCATAAAGTCCTCTTTCATTTGCCATTTCCTCCTGAGATCTTCCCCAGTTTTCTACAGCTAATAAGAATCCTTATTAGGGGGTTTGGGCAGCTTTCATTTATACCTTCTCTTATGAGACATCATGCTATAATGTGTATCATAGCTTTACATGAATGTGTCTCTCTCTTCAATCATGGTAGTAGGAAGAGCATGGGTTCTTAGGTTGGAATAACCTGAATTTCGATACTAGCTCTGATCTTTTCTAGCAGTCTGTTTATTTTTGTTGTTACATAATACTTATTTCCATATGATTTCTGGGAGGATTGAATGAAATAATATATGTAGAGTACCTTTACCATCTGATGATCTGTAGGCTACAACTTAATGGCATAGAATTCTGTTCTTTGCTCTCTGCTAAGGGTTCTAAGGGGGTCGTTTGAAAATGGGAAGTTTATAGATGACAGATGGGATTGAAAACCCAGGTGTACAAGGAGTCTTCAGTAAAAATCCCTGTCTTTTATTTATTTATGTATTAACGTTTATTCATTTTTGAGAACAGAGAGAGACAGAGCATGAGTGGGGAAGGGGCAGAGGGAGAGGGAGACACAGAATCTGAAGCAGGCTCCAGGCTCCGAGCTGTCAGTGCAGAGCTCGATGCAGGGCTCGAACTCACGAACCATGAGATAGTGACCTGAGCCGAAGTCGGACGCTCAACCGACTGAGCCACCCAGGTGCCCCCAAATCTCTGTCTTTTAATTGACTGGTTAAACTAATGGATGAAGAGAAACTATGTGACATCAGGAAAAGCTGTCGTTAGCCACTCAGATTATAAATACATTTGCATTATATATTGTATAATGGAGAACTACCACCATTAGTACCAGAAATAATTTCTACTAGGAAGATTCATTCTGATGACACAAAATTCTTGTTTAAAATTTGGGCACCACGGGACGCCTGGGTGGCTCAGTCTGTTACACGTTCGACTTCAGCTCAAGTCATGATCTCACGGCTTGAGTTCCAGCCCCATGTCAGGACAGTTCAGAACCTGGAGCCTGCTTCCGATTCTGTCTCCCTCTCTCTCTGCCCCTCCCCCATTCGGGCTCTGTCTTTCTCTCCCTCAAAAATAAAATAAACATTAAAAAATTTAAAAAAATGGGCACCTGTCTATATGTGTTATGGAATTAGCCAAGTCAGAAGACAGACATTCTAAAAATGTAGTTTTGGTGGTACTGGCTTAATACAGAATGCTTATTTGTCTCGTAACCATGCTGCTCTGTCAAGAGTTTGCACCTAGGCACCTGGGTGGCTCAACTGGTTAAGTGTCCGACTCTTGGTTTCAGCTCAGGTCATGATCTCACAGTTCATGAGTTCGAGCCCTGTCCCCCATTGGATGTAGACATTACTTAAATAACGGAAACCTAAAAAAATAAATAAATAAACATGGGTGTGAAAGACCCTCCCACCCTGAGATATACAGCACTCTGACTAGACTTCGAAGATCTGACGATGTGCTGGTTGCAGCACACAACACAGAAGTGTTGCCACACCTTGAAGAAATGTTTATCTGGCCCCAAGAAGCAAATACAGGGAAGAGTTTTCTGGAACTCCCTAGCTTGCACTCAGGGAAAGACAGGAAAATTAGTTGGCTAAGAAGGTTCTTCAAAAATGGACAGTGAAATGCTCTTGAGATGAATCTAGGTAATGAAAAGGTCAAGAAAAATTCACTCTGAAAAAAAGAGGAGAAACGGTGACTTCCAGAGAAGGTAAATCTACCACATGCCTGTGTGGTTAAGATGCTGCTAAGAACATAGGCATTGAGCAGTGACATCTGAGTGCATGCCTTTTTTTGTTGGAGGTGTCCTCGGTGAGTTAAGTCTTTATCTTGTCAGTCTCCTTGACTTTGTCCAATTTGGACTGCCTCCATGACTTTTTTTTTTAACTTTTGTACTTTATTTTTATTTTAAAAAATGTTTATTTATTTATTATGAGAGAGACAGAGTGCATGTGTGCATGGGGGAGGGGCAGGGAAAGAGGAAAAGAGAGAATCCCAAGCAGGCTCCTTGCTGTCAGTACAGAACCAGATGCAGGGCTTGATCCCAAGAACCGTGAGATCATGACCTGAGCCAAAATCAAGAGTCAGACACTTAACCAACTGAGCCACCCAGGCGCCCTGACTCGTGATTTCCTGATCCTGGATTCTTGGAAAGCTCCTTCACTCCTCTAAGCTAGCCTCAGTTTCCTCATCTATAAAACACAGATCTGTAGTACCTGCTATTAAAGGTTATTTTGAGGATGAAGTGAAGTAATGTATGTGAAATTTTCACTATCAGTTACTTGGTAAGCACTCCCATGCTAAAGATTTCCTAAGATTGATAGGCAGGTCATTATGTTGCTTCACTGCTAGCCTCTAGCTGCGACCCCAATAACACCAGCACTTCAGGCCTGTTCTTATTTGTAATCCTTATTTTTACCTTAAAAAAATTTTTTTTATTACATTTATTTATCTTTGAGAGACAGAGACAGAGCACAAGCGGGGGAGGGACAGAGAGAGAAGGAGACGCAGAATGCGAAGCAGGCTCCAGGCTCTGAGCTGTCAGCACAGAGCCCAATGCGGGGCTTGAACTCACAAACCATGAGATCATGACCTGAGTGGAAACCAAGAGTCAGATGGTTAACTGACTGAGCCATTCAGGAGCCCCTGTAATCCATGTTGTTAATCATTTCGCTTCACCTGGTGGAGGAGGAACACACAGAGCAAGTTGTGGACATCACGAAGCCTTGTATAAATGGTTGTGATTCTAATAATGCCCCAGTTCATGCACAAAATGTGTTTCCAAACAAAACTTCCTAGCATAAAGTATGATTTCAGAGGCCCAAGGGAAAAATTGAATACTTTTCACAAAGAGACAGATGTGTAAGCAACCGGTTTTTCCTTTTTTTTTTTTAAAAAAAAAAACAGCATTATTGAGGGGTGCCTGGGTGGCTCAGTTGGTTGGGCGTCCCTTGGGCTTAGGTCATGATCTTGCAGTCTGTGAGTTCAAGCCCTGCGTTAGGCTCTGCGCTGACAGCTCAGAGCCTGGAGCCTACTTCAGATTCTGTCTCTCCCTCTCTCTCCCCCTCCCCCACTCACACTCTGTCTCTCTCTCTCTCAAAAATAAAACAAAAACATAAAAAAAAATTAAAAAACCCAGCATTATTGAGACATAATTCACATACCATACAATTCACCCATTTAAAGAGTCAAATTCACTGTTTTTTAGTATATTCAGCATTGTGCAGCTATCACTGCAATTTTAGAATATTTTCATCATCCCCAGATGAAACCCATACCCATTGGCAGTCACTTGCATTTCCCTCCAATACCCCCAGTCTTAGGCAACAATTAATCTGCTTTCTGTCTTTATACATTGGCCTAGTCTGGACATTTCCTATGTGGAATCATGCAATATGGAGTCTTTATGACTGGCTTCTCTCACATAGTGTGAGTTTTTCAAGGTCCATCCATGTTGTAGCATCTATCAGGACTTCATTTTTATTGCTGAATAATTTTCCATTCTATGGAGAGGCCATATTTTATTTATCCATTCACCAGTTGGTCATTTGGACCAGTTTCCTCTGAACTCTATTGCATCTGGTCTTCACAGAGAAGGGGCTTCTAGAAGACCGGCTTGACTGTACTTAACGATTCAACTGTGAAAGCCCTGATACAGATATTTCCTATGTGTTTGTGATTTAATCAATTTTGTTACTTAAACCAAAATAGGAAGACCCAAACCACTCCTATTAGAAAATAACAATACTCCTCAATCCTTCTAGTGTATTTGATGGTGCTACTGAACTATTTACAGGTCCTGATGGCTCCCGATTTCAGATTGCTCACCTTTTGAGCTTTTTCTTAACATTGTAACACAAATAGGGGAACTTGGGTCCCTCATTTGGTTAAGTGACTGGTTCTTGGTTTCGGCTCACAGTTCATGAGATCGGCCCCAAGTCAGGCTCTGCACTGACATTGTGGAGCCTGCTTGGGATTCTCTCTTTCCCTCTCTGCTCCTCTCCCTGCTCACTCTCCCTCTCTCTCTCAAAATAAATAAATAAACTTAAAAAAAAAAACGCAACATGATAATACAAATATAGGCACACTGTTGAAATTGGGAAATGCAGATAGGCAAAATTAAAAATTACATGTAACACTCAAAGACAGCTGACCTTAACATACTTTTAAGAATGAATTTATTTGTAAAAATGATACATATTTATTATAAACTCAAAAAGAAGTAAACAATTAGAAAATAAATCACTTTAAATTCTACCCACCCATGGGATGCCTGGGTGGCTCAGACAGCTAAGCGTCCAACTTTGGCTTGGGTCATGATCTCACAGCTTGTGGGTTCAAACCCTGCACCTGGCTCTCTGCTGTCATCAAAGAGCCTGCTTTGGATCCCCTGTCCCCCTCTCTCTTTGCCCCACCCCCACTCATGTTCTCTCTCTCTCTCTCTCTCTCTCTTTCTCTCTCAAAAATAAATAAACATTTAAAAATATGGGTGAGGGGCACCTGGGTGGCTCAGCTGGTTAAGTGTCAGACTTCTGCTCAGGTCATGATCTCACAGTTGGTGAGTTTGAGCCCCACGTTGAACTCTGTGCTAGCAGCTCAGAGTCTGGAACCTGCTTTGGATTCTGTGTCTCCCTCTCTCTCTGCCTCACTCCTGCTTGTGCTGTTTCTCTCTGACTTTCAAAAATGAATAAACATTAAAAAAAATAGAAGATAATAAATAAATAAAAATATGGGGTGCTGGGGTGGCTCAGTCGGCTAAGCGTCCAACTTTGGCACAGGTCATGATCTCACAGCTTGTAAGTTCAAGCCCCACGTCAGTCTCTGTGCTGACAGCTTGAAGCTTGGAGCCCACTTGCACTCTGCCTCTCTCAAAAGTAAATAAACGTTAAAAAAATTAAAAATAAATAAATTCCACCCACCCAGAAGTAACTATTTTAATATTAAGTTAAATGGATTCTGGACGTCTTTTTGATTTTTTTTTTAGTTTATTTTTTGAGAGAGAGCAGGGGAGGGGCAGAGAGAGAGAGGGAGACATAGAATCTGATTGAACCACCCAGGTGCTCCTTTTTTTTTCTTTAGTTAGGCTTCGTGCCTAGTGCAGAGCCCAACATGGAGCTTGAACTCACAATTCTCAGATCAAGACCTGAGCTGAGATCAAGAGTTGGACACTTCGGGGCACCTGGGTGGCTCAGTCGGTTAAGCGTCTGACTTTGGCTCAGGTCATGATCTCATGGTTTGTGGGTTCAAGTCCTGCATTGGACTGTGTGTTGACAGCTCGGAGCCTGGATCCTGCTTTGGATTTTGTGTCTGCCTCTCTCTCTGCCCCTTCCCCGCTTGCACTCTACGTCTCAAAAATAAATAAACATTAAAAAAAATTTTTAAAGAAGAGTTGGACACTTAACTGACTGAGCCACCCAGGAGCCCCCTAGGCATCTCTTCTTTTATGATAGATAGAAGGACAGAGGGATGGATGGATGGATGGATGGATAGAAAAAGAAGTATATAAATGAAATATTATACATGATGATTTTAAACAAAAATAATATTTTACTTGAGTTTTATGGAAGAGTTTCTCGTCCAAGATGGTGAACTGAGCACATCCTGCGGTTTCAGTCCTTCCCCCCAAACTCTAGAAATGATAGGAAAAAAAATATTTCATGTGTTCATAGATGAGCTCTAAAAAAATGCGCATTCTCAGAGATCGTGAGAAATTCTCGACTACAATCAGATGGGATTGAATTGAAGAGGGTAATGGCAGTCCAGTGTGCATGCAGAAATCCTATGTATAGTAGGACCAGAAGTGGGAGCCTCTGATCAGGCTCTGTATTGACAGAGCAAAGCCTGCTTGGGATTCTTTCTTTGCCCCTCTCCCACTTGTGCTCTTTCTCTCTCAAAATAAATAAATAAACTTAAAAAATATGAAAAAACCCACACTCAGACACCAAAATCCGGCAATATGATGTGTACAAGAGGCACATGCAAAGCAACATAGAAAACATAAATATTAAATAGAAAAAGACATACCAGGCAAATAGTAACCAAAAGTCATCTGGACTAGCAATTTAATACCAGTCAAAATGTGATGTGGAGAAAAAAAATTTTTAAGAGGAAATTTGACTTTTATAAAAGAGTCCATCTTTTTATAGTCCATATAGTCTTTTATAAGTCCCTCTTTTTATAGAAGAGTCCATCTAAAAGATTAAACAATCATATAAATAGTCCCAACACTATTAACTTTAGGTGAGTACAAGATACTATTTCACTTAGATTGCCAAAAATGCCAAGTATTGGCGAGGATATGGAGAAAATGGTGTTTTGTCACACCACCTGAGAGAGGACTGGGTATGCTGATACATGGTCATTTGCAATAGTAATTTGGCAGTATCTAATAAAACTGAAAACGAGCCTATCTATAGAATCCAGCCATGACATTTCTAGGTATACTGAGAAACTTTCACATATGTGCAGGGATGTCCATGAGAGCATTGTTTTTATTTTTATTTTGTTTTGTTTTTTAATTTACATCCAAGTTAGTTAGCACATAGTGCAACAATGATTTCAGGAGTGGATTCTCTAATGCCCCCTACCCATTTAGCCCATCCCCCCTCCCACAACCCCTCCAGTAACCCTCTGTTCTCCATATTTGAGTTTCTTATGTTTTGTCCCCCTCCCTGTTTTTATATTATTTTTGCTTCCCTTCCTTGTGTTCATCTGTTCTGTGTCTTAAAGTTCTCATATGAGTGAAGTCATATGATATTTGTCTTTCTCTAATTTCGCTTAGCATAATATCCTCTAGTTCATTCACTTAGTTGCAAACAGCAAGATTTCATTCTTTTTGGTTGCCAAGTAATACTCCATTGTGTGTGTGTGTGTGTGTGTGTGTGTGTGTGTGTGTGTGTATACACATACATACATACCACATCTCCTTTATCCATCCATCTGTTGATGGACATTTGGGCTCTTTCCATACTTTGGCTATTGTCATTAGAGCTGCTATAAACATTAGGGTGGATGTGCCCCTTTGAAACAGTAAACCTGTATCCTTTGGATAAATGCTTAGTAGTGCAATTGCTGGGTCATAGGGTAGTTCTATTTTTAACTTTTTGAGACACCTCCATACTGTTTTCCAGAGTGGCTGCACCAGTTTGCATTCCCACCAGCAGTGCAAAAGTGACCCAAGTCTTTCTCTGCATCCTCGCCAACATCTGTTGTTGCCCGAGTTGTTAATGTGAGCCATTCTGACAGGTGTGAGGTGGTATCTCATTGTGGTTTTGATTTGGATTTCCCTGATGATGAGTGATGTTGAGCATCTTTTCATGTGTCAGTTGGCCATCTGGATGTCTTCTTTGGAGAAGTGTCTATTCATGTCTTTTGCCCATTTCTTCACTGGAGTATTTGTTTTTTTGGGTGTTCAGTTTGATATGCCTTTTAGCTTTGCTGATTGCATGAGAGTATTGTAACAGCAAAAGCCAAAGAATAACAATCTAAATATTCCTTAATAGTGGAGTGGATAAATCTGGGAGAGTATGTGCAATTTATACAGTTAATAGGAATAAAATAGCTCTATATGCAGTTCACTCCACAATGTAGAATGAAAAAAGCAAAATGCAGAACACTATGATTGATAGGCTACCATTATGTGAATAAAAAATGATTATTCACACAAAGCAATACTGTATATCAGTTACTGATTTGTCTCTAGACAGAATGACAAGTGTTTGCTCAGTGAGAATGGTGGGGCTGGGAAAGCTGGCTTGAAGGGATGGTAGTTTTGTCTTTTTAATGTTTTATTTCCTAAGAAGATGAATAAAATTTGACACACAATTATTAATTTTGAGTGGTAGCAATGTAGGTGTTTTGTTTTATAATTCCTACTACTTTTCTACACTTATTTTTTTTTGTCAGAAATTAACCAGCAAAAAAGGCTCAGTCTGTGGAGCATGCAACTCTTGATCTTGGGGTGTGAGTTCAAACCCCACGTTGGGAGTAGAGTTTACTGAAAAGAAAAAGTAAAATGGGGGCACCTGGGTAGCTCAGTCGGTTAAGCATCTGACTTCAGCATAGGTCATGATCTCACAGTTGGTCAGTTTGAGTCCTGCATTGGGTGAGCTTGAGCCTCGCTTTGAGTGAGCCCTGCTTCTCTTTCTCTCTCTGCCCCTCATGGGATTCTCTCTCTCTTCCCTCTCTCTCTTCCCCTCATTCACTTAGCCATCTCTCTCCAAAAAATAAAAAGATAAAAATAAATCTCTATTAAAAAAAATTGGGGGAACCTGTGTGGCTCAGCCGGTTAAGCTTCCAACTTTGGCTCAGGTCATGATCTCATGGTTCCTGGGTTTGAGCCCTGTGTCAGGCTCTGTGCTGACAGCTCGGGGCCTGAAACCTGCTTTAGATTCTGTGTCTCCCTCTTTCTCTGTTCCTCTCCTGCCTGTGCTTTGTATCTCTGTCTCTCAAAAATAGATAAACATTAAAAAAAAAAAGTAAAATTGAAGAAACGGTTGAATTTCAGTAAATATTTCTCCATTGGAAGAACTATTATTTCCTAGACTATCTCTTTAAAGTTAAGAAGAGGGGTGTTAAAAACATTAAATAATTGAAATAATTGTGCATTTTAGCTACTTTTTGGACACTTATACCTAACATCTTACTACAGAAAGATGAAGAAATTGAAGTTAACACTGATCAGCTTTCCATCTTCTCTCCTCGTCCCATTGTTTTCCGTAGTTATATTGTTATTTGTCAAGGTTTTTAACATTTGCTTTACATCCTGTTTAGTCTCAGTACTATGTTTATATGGAATCAGAGCTCACCACCAGCAGTGCTCTCTTATTAGTTCATTGTTTTGATCCATCACTAAATTAGATTTAATCAACTTTGTTTTTTCTAAAAAAGTTCTTTGTCTTATATTCCCTGACTTTTTTTTTTTTTTTTTTTAATGTTGCCAACATCGTACCTTTCTGTTTCTCTTATATTTGAATATACTGACTGGGTATAATATTCTCGGGCCACATTTTCTTTCTTTTCAAATTTGTGAGAGCATGTCACTATCTTCTGGCATCGAACCTTGCCTTAGGTGTGAGGGAAGCTTGATTCACAACTCCACTTTACCCCTTTTAGTCAACTTGCTGGTGTCTTGTTGTCTAAAGAATACTTTCTTTAACTTTGGTGTTTAGTTACTTAACTAGGATAGAGAGTTCTATCATTCTGTGCCAATTTTTTTTCTTCCTGGGATATGATTTGTTATTTCCACCTGTAACTACTTTTTTTTTTCATTTATAAAAAAGACATTTCAAAAATTATTTCTTTGAATAATTTTTCTATTTTATACATTAGGTTGTTTACTTCAGGGGTATTACTTATCTTTATGGTAGTTGCCTTTCTTCTTTATTATCATTAAAAAAATTTTTTTTAATTTTTGTTTATTTTTGAAGGAGAGAGATAGAAACAGAACGTGAGCCAGGGAGGGGCAGAGAGAGAGGGAGACACACAATCTGAAGCAGGCTCCAGGCTCTGAGCTTCCAGCACAGAGCCTGACACGGGGCTCAAACTCATGAGCTGTGAGATAATGACTTAAGCCGAAGTCAGCCACTTAACCACGCAGGAGCCCCGACTTTTAAAAAAATTGTTTAATGTTTATTTGAGATTGAGAGAGAAAGAGCGTGAGCAGGGGAGGGGCAGAGAGAGAATGGGAAAATCATGACCTGAGCTGAAGTCAGATGCTTAACCAGTTGAGCCACCCAGGTGCCCCTCTCTCTTCTTTATTATTATCTCTAGGAATAATATCTCTAGGAATTCCCCAAAGCCTGTAAACTAATGTAAATTACACTCATGGAACAGTGATATTGGAACAGTTTGGCAGAAGCAAACTCACTCTAGATCTCCTAGGAATAACAAAGATAAAACCCTGTTGAAGATGAGCTCATATTTCAAAATTACAAACACATGAGAAAAAAAATCCTCCAGGAGGGAAATTCAGCAAACACAACAAACTGCAGAACTGGGTCCCCAGGAAGATCAAATAATTACCAGATATAGATCATAGACTTTGGTTTGTATACTTAAAAACATAAAAGAAGGAACCCAGTGCATAAGAAAATAATACAATATTTCGGAAAAGGACCAAATAAATCTTGTAGAAATGCACATATAGATTTCAATTTGTTTAAAATGAAAGCATAGTAGTAGATGGAGCATATAGCAGATCAGAAGCGGCTGAAGATATAATCAGTGGGCTATTAATACATTTAAAAAAATCACCTGGAATGTAGCACAGAGAGATAAAAAGATGGGAAAGATAAGAAATATGGTGAAAAGAAGCAGATAGTCTAACACAGTGCTGTCCAATTGTAATATAATGTGAGATTATACATAATTAAAAAATTTCTAATACTGGGGTGCCTGGGTGACTCAGCTGAGTGCCCTTCTCTTGGTTTCAGCTCAGGTTGTGATCTCACAGTTCTCAGGATCAAGCCCTGTATCGGACTCTGCACTAACAGCATGGAACCTGCTTGGGATACCCTCTCTCCCTCTTTCTACCACTTACTACCCTGCTTGCTCTCTCTCTCTCTCTCAAAATAAATAAATAAACTTTAAAAAATTCCAATACCCATATTAAATAAAGTAGAAAGAAACTGGCAAAATTAATAAAAATATTATTTCCATATATAATCAATATAAAAATTATGAATGAGATATTTTACATTCTTTTTTTTTCCATTTTGCACTTACACCACAGCTCAGTGTGGACTGA
Source organism: Acinonyx jubatus (assembly GCF_027475565.1). Lineage (NCBI taxonomy): Eukaryota > Metazoa > Chordata > Mammalia > Carnivora > Felidae > Acinonyx > Acinonyx jubatus. The sequence goes on from NC_069397.1 coordinate 19,921,575, forward strand.
TCATATTTCAAATGCTCAGTAACTACATGTACTAGTGACTACTGTATTGGACAACATAGAGCTAACTTACATCTCAAAGGATTTTCAGAAGAGAAGAGAAACAGAGGAGGCAATCGTTAAAGAGATAATGGTTGAGAAGTTTCCAAGGTTAATGTAAGACATGAATCCTCAGATTCAGGAGGCAGTGAGTCTTTAGACTCATTAGAATGTAAATATTTTTGTAGTGAATCTGTAGAGAGCCAAGCACAGAAAAGATATTAAAATTAACCAGAGAAAGGGAGCCTCGGTGATTCGGTTGGTTGAGTGTCCAACTTTGGCTCAGGTCATGATGATGCAGTTCGTGGGTTTGAGTCCCACATCAGGCTCACTGCTATCAGCTTGTCAGTGCAAAGCCCACTTCAGATCCTCTGTCCCCCCTCTCTGCCCCTACCTGATTTGCGTTCTCCCAAAAATAAATAAATATTAAAAAAATTAATAAAATAAAAATAAAATTAACCAGAGAGATAAGACATTACCTACAAAGAAATTTCAATTAGACTGAAAACAGTCATCTTTAATATCTTTAATGCTGGATAAAAGTAAATGTCAGTATAAGAATTTTTGTACCCATTTGAACAATTAAGAATGAGAGTCAAGGGGTGCCTGGGTGGCTCAGTTGGTTGAGTGTCTGACTTCGACTCAGGTCATGATCTCACGGTTCATGAGTTTGAGCCCCATGTCGGGCTGTCTGCTGACAGAACCTAGAGCCTGCTTCAGATTCTGTGTCTCCCTCTTTCTCGCTGCCCCTCCTCCACTCACACTCCTTCTCTCTCTGTCTCTCAAAAATTAATAAATGTTAAAAAAAAAAAGGAAGAGGGTCGAAATAGACATTTTTAGTCAAAGACAAAGTGCGTCACTAACAGACTTTCACTGAAGGAGAATTGTAATAAAACATAAATACAACAAGGTACCTGGAGGTCTGGGGAAAGGTGGCAGTGTGAGAGAGAAGGATTTCCAAAGAGAGATGAAAGGATAATAGTGATATACTTTGTCTACTTTGTACTTTCTTTTCGCTTCTAGAACTTCAATGGCAGCCAGCGTGCATAGCTGGGGAATCACCACTAGCTTAGAATTGCTAACCTAATTCCCTGTCTCTGCACTGCACAAAGTATGAGGGAGAGCAGAAGTGTATCCTCTTATATTAGTAGGATAGTACATTATTGCATTTCCCTACTTGGTCATTTATGGGATATAAAACATTTAAAAATCTCAGTGAAAAATGAACTATTATAGGGGTGCCTGGCTGGTTCGGGTGGTTGAGCATGCAACTCTTGATCTTCGGGTCATGAGTTCGAGCCCCACATTGGGTGTAGAGATTACTTAAAAATTAAAAAATTAACAATTATATTCAGGAAAAGAAATAGTTCTGGAATATAGGGTAGCAAGGGGGAGATTAGGGCTTTGTAGTGTGTTTCGGAATAGTGTAGAGACAGAAATTTTACAGAGAGGGAAGGGAGGTGAGGCAAGGGTGAGGAAGTCTAAGATTGGAAACAAAATTGACGATTGATTGATAGAGCTGATTGCAATAAAACTCACTAATTAAAGGATCCTTTAGCTCCCTGTGAGGGCTCCCTGAGGAAGGGGAGTAGTGATGCTAATTAGCTAATTTAATCAGCAACTTAACTATGATATTAACAGCTGCCATTTATTGAGCACTTATAGGTGTCAGTCATAGCGCTGAAGTGATCTAGTGTCTTTAAAATTTTAATCTTCAAAGAATTCTGTGAAGTAGATTTTTTTTATTGTGGTAAAATATATGTAATGAAACGTATTTCTACCATTTTTCAGTGTACAAGTCTGCGGTATTAAGTGTATATGCATTATTATGCAACCATCAAGTGGAGTAGATTGTATTTATTTATTTATTATTTTATTAAAACATTTTTAATGTTTATTTATTTAAAATGTTTTTTAGGGGCGCCTGGGTGGCTCAGTCAGTTAAGCGTCCGACTTCGACTCAGGTCATAATCTCGCAGTTCCTGAGTTCGAGCCCGCGTCGGGCTCTGTGCTGACGGCTCAAGAGCCTGGAGCCTGCTTTGGATTCTGTGACTCCCTCCCTCTCTGCTCCTCCCCCCGCTCATGCTCTGTCTCTCTCTCAAAAAATAAATAAACATTAAAAAAAATTTAGAAAAAAAAATGTTTTTTTATTAGTTTTCTTTATTTTTGAGAGGCGGAGAGAGACAGAGCACGTGGGGGGGAGGGGCGGCGAGAGAGGGAGACACAGAATCTGAAGCAGGCTCCAGGCTCTGAGCTGTCAGCACAGAGCCTGACGCGGGGCTCGAACTCACGAACTGCGAGATCATGACCTGAGCTGAAGTCGGACACTTAACCCACTGAGCCACCCAGGTGCCCCAAGTAGAGTAGATTTTAAGAATAATTTATTGATAACCAAACCCAGTCTCAGAGAGTTTAAGTAATTTGACTATTAGATGGTAGTAGAGAGAAGATTTGAGCTCCATGTTTGCCCAACTTCAAATTCCATACTTTTTTTCTATAGTATACAGTGCCTTTGCCAGAAGTAACTTGAAAGCCATCTGTAAAGATTATAAATTTAGGGCAGGGATCCAAAGGACTTCCTGGTCTTCCAATCAGAGATGTAATTTCGGAATAAAAAGAAAGATGATGGGAGGTAGATGGTTGGCTACATAGTGGTATTTAAACCAGAATTTGGATTTCTGAAGCAAATAATCATTTGCTTATCATACATATTCCTGGTTTTTTCCATGTCCACATACCATATGTATTGCTATTTAAATTGACCCATTTTGTTTTTCAGGGTAACTATATGTCTCTACCTTCGATGGAAAATCAGTAGTATTGGCCATAACTAAGATGTACCTATAAAAACCAAAACAAGGAAGCCTAATGCCAGCTAGATACTGTTGCCTCCTCTCAGTTGGCTGAAAAGAAAGATAAACGAATATTGAAGAGCCATTAAACACATAATGGCACCACACTGAACCTTTCTTCTTGACATAATGAGGAAGTTTGGAGGATATTTGGAAAGGAAACATGTCCCAGTATTTCCAGAATGGGGAATGTGGCATGGGTGGGCCTCATGGGGGTGGAAGTAGAAATCAGAAACTTGTTAGGAACTGAGGTGGTGGCCTTCTGTGCAGGTGTTGGGATTCCCTTCCACGACATTCCTGCTTCTCTTCACTCCTCTAGTGAGTTTTCCCTCTGCCAACTTGGGTCTCGTTGGTTCCAAGTGACAGATTTTGGGTTCAGTTCACTTGGCTAACTGGCTCAGTCTTTCAGTTTCCCAATTCCCGAGAGACGAGTTGGATTTTGGTCCAGCTAATCTTTTCAGGCCAGTCCTATAAACCCTAGCTCATGGCTGATCGTGACAGTCCTTTCACCCCTACTGCAATCTGAATAGCAATGCCTAAACAGTCACATAGTGCAGGATATAGACATTTAGGGCAGCAGAAGTTTATGGCAGGACAGATTCTAGCACTCATCCGACAAATATTTATTGAGGGTTTGCCACGTGTGTAAGCCACTATGTGGGAGCTGGGGACTGTAACTGTGGACGAGATTGACAAGGTCCCTAAAACCTTGTGGAGGGCAGTGAGTTTTAGACAAGTGAGATAGTAAAATCGAAGACTGTGTTAAGTCCTAGGAAGGAAATAAACCAAGCGATATGATGGTTACTAGGCTGGAGGTAGAGATTACTTTTAATGGGATGACACAGAAGGCCTGTTTGCAGAAACTATCTCTGAGTTGACACCCAGGGAGAGAATGTAAAGGCTTCAAGGTGGGGAAGAATTTGGCATGTTTGAGGAAAAAAAAAAGAAGGAAAGAAAAGAAAAAAAACAAAAGGAGTCAACTGAACAGAGTATGGGGTGAAGTCGGAAAAATAGCAGTCAGATTATGCAACACTTTGTGGCCCCCAGTGAGGGGGATGGTAACCAGACCCTCCCAAGGTTCAGACTATCTGATGCATGCAGAGAAAGTTTGAAGTGCCCTTATTGGGCACTCGTTGGGCGTGGAGCCCACTTAACATTCTCTCTTTCCCTCTCTGTCTCTCCCTTGCTCATGTGTGCTCATGCATTCTCTCTCTCTCTCTCAAAAAAAAATCCAGTCTGTCTTTGCTTTCTGCTCAGTTTTGCTGTGAACCTATAATTTAAAGCTTCTACCCCCTCTGACTCTCAGTGGGAAATTTGTGTTTAGCTTATACTTTTCCTCTTTTCTTTGTCTTCCCTCTCTCACTCTGCTGTGTCTGGGTCTCCTGTGGCATTAGGGGTGGGGTGTATGGGTTTGGGGAGGGCAGAGAAGTGGGAAGGAAAGGAAAGTAAATAAAGTCTGTCACATGACTAATGCCACCAGAGGCAGGCGTCCAGGTGCTGATTCTCTTGTTGGGAGCATTTAAGGCTTCCTTGGAGGCCATACCTGTGGAACTTAAGATCCCTCTTCAGTCATAACTTCTTTTTTTTTTTTTTTAACATTTATTTTTGAGAGACAGAGAGAGGCAGAGCATGAGCAGGGGAGGGGGGGGGAGAGAGAGAGAGAGAGGGAGAGAGAGAGAGAGAGAGAGATTGGGAGATACAGACTCCGAAGGAGGCTCCAGGCTCTGAGCTGTTTGTTAGTACAGAACCAGGTCCAGGGCCCGAACTCACGAACTGCAAGACCATGACCTGAGTCGAAGTTGGACGCTCAACCAACTGAGCCACCCAGGCACCCCAGTTATGACTTTTTGATGTCCACTCTTCCAGCCTCTTATTTGAGTTGGCCACTTGTCCATGCCAAACACAGGTAGGGGAGGCTCCCCCATTGCTGCCCTTTCTCCTTGTCCCACTGTGGAATGTATCGGCCCCCTTCCCTAATTCAGAATTCTGCAGGCCAAAAGTGGGTAACCGCCTTCATGAATGTGCATGAAGACCCCAATTTCCTGGACAGACAGGTCTGGTTCACCTCAAAGCTCTCACAATGGTGGTTGCACAGAGATGGCTTTCTAAGTTCCTGTAGTCAGCAGGACTCACCAGCTTGGGAGAAAGTTCTGGCAAACACCACCAGTCTTTTGTAGTGCTTCCTCTTTATAATGAGGTGAACATTTCATCCTCTTTCATGATTTCTTCTAATGGATTCCTTTTGAATTTTTCTCTCTCCCTGATGGAGGCTGGAAGTGGAGGTTTTAGAACTGGTCTAGTCAGTTTTTAGTAAGTCTTTGGGGATGAACAGGTAGGTCTTCTTTAGAAGGTGAAGATATTTATGACTTGTTCTCTGCTTTGGAATTTTATAACTCATTAGCATCCATGCCAAATTGAGGAGGGAGGAATGCCTTTTTTAAGCAAAGCAAGTCTCAGTTTTATACTGAGATTCATGGCATCTCAGAGTTTGGAGAAATCTAGAAGCCATTTAATCTGTTTCCCCACCAATGCCATCAATCCTGTTTACAACTTGATGAGATGTTATCCAGTTTTCATCTGGATACATCCAGGAAGTAGGAGCCCATTTCCTAACTTTCAGATCTCAGCTCTGTCAGTTACCATATTAATTTCACCAAATCATTTTAAACCCAGTTCCTCATCTAGGAAAGATGTGTAAATAGTATCTTCTTTCAGAACATTGTTGGGAGGATAAAAGAAGATATATAAATTGCCTAACCCAGTCAGAGAGGAGAGCAATGTTGATTCCCTTTACAGGTCCCTTTAGGGGACAACATATTTTTTTTGGATTGTCTTCACTCAGAGAAAAATATTCCTCATATTGAACTGCCTCTGTTATATTTTTAGCCCTTCCCTTAGGCTCTCCCTTCAGTGGTCACATAGAAGGTCTTTTCTCTGGCCGCTTGACAGCCTTTCAGGTATCTCTGATTTTAGTTGAAGGCACTGGAGATATTAGAGAGAAAACTCCAGTTTTTTTCTTTTCTGAGCCGAGGAGTCCAGGTAGCCGTTAGACTTTGGTGTGACTCCCAAGAGGGATTTATTGAGTGAATGGGGCAAGGATGATATTTCACTTTCCAACATCAGTTCTCCCCGGCACTGGTGGGTTTAATCACAGGCTGGCTATGATTCTATAGGATCCTAGCCTGGAAAGTGTGTGCGCGTGCGTGTGTGTGTGTGTGTGTGTGTGTGTGACAAATGTCGTTAGACACTTGAACGCCTTTGAATGGTGCTATTCTTTGCCACATTGCGAGCACTTTATAAGATCGTTCATTGCCCTGAATGAGTGGTTAAACGTGGAAGCTACAAAGGAAGCCAAACGGCTCTCCACGAATACCTAGGCGAGGGTTCAAAAACTCCTCTCAAGGGCGAGCTAAGGGAGTCGCCGCTAAGAGGCCTCTTTTGGGGTGGGTGGAGACTAGCCTCCGGCTCCAGGTCTTATGCACCGCCTCTTTCGCCCGCGGGCTGACCGCTAGGCGGTGCTGGGGAGTTTGCCGCCCACCAGCCAAGGCGCCCCAGTGCTCACCCTCACTCCTCATGCTCCGCCCGACGGAGAGACTACAACTCCCGTGGTGCTCTGGGAACGGGAGGGGGGGAGGGGCCATGAGAGAAAAGGGACGCGAGGGCGGGCTTTCCGGGAGTGTGTTTCCGGCGTCGGCGGCCGCGGCCGGGGACGGTGTGAAAGCGGTAAGATGGCGGCGGCGGCGGTGGTGGAGTTCCAGAGAGCCCAGTCTCTACTCAGCACCGACCGGGAGGCCTCCATCGACATTCTCCACTCCATCGGTAAAGGTCGCCGCGCCCCCTCCCTGACTCTGCCGGCTCAGCTCGGCCTGTGCGGGTCGGCGGCGGCGGAGCGGGGCCGGGCTATCCGGCTCTGGTGCTGCTGACTCACTGTGTGTGAGGGGGGCCGGGCCGGGGGCACAGGCCGCTCGCAGCTCCCTCGAGCCCCCTGGGTCCCACCCGGGTGGGAAGCCCCGAGGCAGCCCCGGCGTTCCCTCGCCGGCTGCTGACTCACGGTGGGCTCAGCGTGGAGTGGGAGGGTGGGCCGAGCCGGGGCCCCCACCACTCCCCAGCCTTGCCCCGGCTCTGGCCCATGCGGGCTGGCCCGGGACCGGGAGCAGTGCCGGCCGGCGGGCTTGTCGCGAGTAGGACTAAGAGCCTCGAGTTGAAGGGCCTTGGCGAAACCCGCTGTAGACAGGGTTTCCCGCCGTTGTTATCAGCACAGCCCGCTCCGGGTGGCAGCGCGAGCGCTCGCTTTGCTCTTGGAGTTTTCTTCCTCGGGACGCTGGGAGCTGCTACCTCTCCCCAGCCTCCCATCGGAAGGCTCCACTAAAGGGAGACCTCTCTCTGAATGTGGAAAATACCGAGGGGACACACACTGACAATTGGCATTTGGTTTGAAGAGGTGCCCGAGACGTTCCTTTGCCCCCGTGTAGGGTGTAAGAGCGAGATGGGACCGTCCGACTCGAGGAGGTGACTAATCGTCCTGGTCTCCCTTGTAGAAGGTGGGAAGTGAGTTCGGGGAGTTAGTTGTCAGCCGCGGAGTTCGGGGAACGGGCCGGCTGCACACGGCCGGAAGAAATTAAAAGACACTTTTCGGTACATTGTAGTATGATTGCCTTAGCTTTGCGCCCAACAGGAAAACTGAAATGGGAGCTCCAGCCAGTCCCTTACGACAGGTTTCTATCGGGATTCAGGTGTGAACAGAAATTTGTGAGGACAGAAGGCTTTTAATGTTCAGTCGTAAAGGGTTCGGTTAGGGCATGGGCTTGCTCTTCACTGCACATGTAGTAATGTGATCTTTTTAATGTAGCTTGAGAAGATCCGAATTGGATCAACAAGTAGTGTAAGAATGCACGTGTATGTGGGACCTCCAGGATGTTGGCTTTCGTGTTGACTTCCTAGTCTGTTGTATTTTGATATTCCTGACTTGCAGGGGAGAAAAGACAATGACAGGATCTTGATGTCTTTGTCTTTGGGGTTTTTGGAGGCCCGGAGAGGAGATGGGGGTTAAGATGCATCTGTGGATGGATCGTATTGGTAAACGAAAGGTTTTCGTTTTGAAGTTCTGATCTTGAATTAAGTTATTATAGTTACAGAACTGAGTCATCTCAGTCACACATGTATTTTTATTCTGTGAGTACACACTAATGTGAGAAGTATGGATTTTATTTTTGTATGTGTGCTTAATGCCTAATATTTTGTCTTTTATAATGTGAAACTATTAGTAAAAATTGTAGTTGGAACATTTTGTGATTTCCACTCTACTAGGAGAGAGTTGCCTGAAAGCCTCCCTGTTAGAGCAAGCTTGAGTCATGATGGTTACAGCCGTACTTTTTCCAGACTCCATCATGGAGTATCAAAATCTTGGTTTTTGTCAAGTCATGATGCTTTGTAAGAGAAGTGATAACTAGTGATGATCGCTAAAATTGTCACCACAAACTCGGAGAGGTTATTCAGTGTGTGAGTGGTAGAGTAGTTATTAACAGCTGAAAGTGGGACAGATAGAACAAAGTTATTTTAACAGGTCCTGCATCCATTACAAAGCACCAGTCCTTCCTAAGGATCACACTGGAGCTTTGATTGGGTTGTTCTTCCTGAACGGCTTCCTAGAACTGCTTATCCCTAGCACACCCATCAGTGAGGCTTTACACAGGTTTAAAGTTTATTGAAAGACTTTTGGCTTTTTACTCATCAGTAACTTGGTCATTTGATTTTAGTTTGTGGCAGGTAAACGTATACGTATGTTTAATATTTTCAGTAACATAGTGCCCAGCATGGGGCTTACCACCACAAATAAGAAGAACTTGTTTGAATTTTGCTTTAACCAAGTGACTGCAATGGAAATTTCAGTGTAGGTGGGTAAGGGAAATTCTAATTGATAGAATGAAAAGGCACATTTAAAGTCAGAGAGAAATCTATTTTTATGATTTACATGGGACGTATCCCACATGTTGATTTCACTTTTAGAGTTTGTGCGTTTGTTTGTTTTTAGCTATCTAGAACTTGTCTTTTGGTGACAGTGTTTGTAATTGGTCTTGTGAGGGTGAAATTTCCCTCAGTCTTCATTTTTTGTCAGAATTTTAAGAAGGTTTGCATTTTCCTCTCCTAGTGAAGCGTGACATTCAGGAGAATGATGAGGAGGCAGTGCAGGTCAAAGAGCAGAGTATCCTGGAACTCGGGTCTCTCTTGGCGAAGACTGGACAAGCTGCAGGTAAGTGCTGCAAATGGCTTGCTTTCTCTTTTGCGTGAAATGTTGGGTGAGGTTTTTCAAGTTTCTGTAAAGGATCCTAGGAATGCATCCACACAGCTTATTGGTAGTCATTTTATTGTCAACTTGTTGAGCTTCGGTTCTTTAGGAGGAAGCTGGGTGAACTTTAAACTCTGTTCTTCTGTGGAACAGTTTTGTTCTGCCGGTGAGGGAAGCTCCTGGCCCTGCTGGGATATGGTGGTCTCTGATTTGCTTCTGGCTGGAATTTTCACTGTGTTCCCTTACATAAGGGCAGCAGCACGGGTAGCAGCAGTCTTCAGTGACTTCAGCTCTGTTATACTTAAGATGGATAGCGACTTGGGCCCTTGTCTTGAAAATGACTAGGGACTTTGCATCCAAGTGAGTCAAAGAGAGAGAGAGAGAGAGAGAGAGAGGGAGAGCGAGAGGGAGGGAGAGGGAGCGAGAGAGGTATGAGTTTCTTTGGGGGGGGAGAGTGAGAGAGAGAGAGTGAGTCCTTTTTTCCTGATACAGAGTAAGTAAGACAACAAATGGAAAGAGCATTCCCGAGATTTCTCCACTGTTACCTGGGACTCTGTGCATGTCATTGCCCAAACATTCTAGTTGTAATTGAACCACTGACTTTGTAGGCTTCAGATGCTATTCTGATGATGGGTGTGTGTGACCTTGGAATAAGAGACCAGGAAGGGTCTTTGACCAGTAAAGTGGTAATAGGGTTGAGAGAGAAGGCTGCTTAAGCTTAAAACAGGTGATTTTTTGTCAACTTTAAAGTGAATTTAGATCTTATTTGATTAAGTGGATTAAGCTCTGGTAAGTGACCTCCTGGATTACTTTCCCCGAAATAATATTCCCCAGAAGGTGTAAGTTAGCAAAACTTCTTGAACTTGAGAACTAAGATTTTTCGCAGTTAAGGATAACTAACTTATTATTAAGCTTAGGCAATAGAAAGTTGAGTAAAGATGTATGCAGTTGGGAGGATGTGTTTATATGGGTTTTGTATCTTACTTAAAATATCATTAAAAATATTTATGATAAAAAGTTTTTAAATGCTTACTATCAACTAGTTGCATTTTTAAGCACAAAAATGATTTAGTTTATTGCATCCTCAAAACAACTTGTTAATGTAGATACAATTGTCCATTTTACACCTAAGGAAACTGAACACAGAAAAGTTAAATAACTTACCCAGTCACTTATTTAGTATGTGGGAGAGCCAGGATCTGAATCAATTAGTCCCACTTCAGAGCTCATAGTCTTATGGTATAATGGTTATTGCTTTCTGTAGTTAATCATTTATGGATTATCAATGGTTGGTACTGGTTTTTTTCCCTCCATTTAGAAAATTTATTTATTTACTTATTCATTTACTTATTTTTGAGGTTTATTATTTTTTTTTTTAGTAATCTCTACATCCAACATGGGACTTGAACTCATGACCCCAAGATCAAGAGTTGCATGCTCTTCTGACTGAGCCAGCCAGGTGCCCCTGTGTTTTTTTTTGTTTTTGTTTTTGTTTTTTTTTTAGACTGATTTCCCTCCAATTTAACACATTTATGGATTTCTTTGGACTGTCAGTTAATGTGAGCTTGGTGTTGCATAATAGTTTTGATAATTAGTTCATACACAATATAATTAATAAGGTAATTTTCTTGAAAGAGATAGAAAGTCAGATAAAGTGATTTAAGATTTTTCGGTTGTTGAAATATCCAAATGTTTGTTTTCCTCCAGTAGCACGGATAATTACAAGTAGCATGTAGTATAAGTCAACAGTTCAAAAATTTATCTCAAAATATTAACTATTCTGTTTGAATTTTATTTATTTATTTATTTCTGCTTGAATTTGTTTATAATTTTATTTATTTATTCATTTTATCTTCTTATTCCTTGCCCTTCTCCTTTTGGTGACTCAGTACCTGAGAACTTTAGAAGTTCTTTCCTTTGAAAGTGGTGCTGAGCACCATCAGACATGATGGCCGGGGTCAGGATCTGCAGATATCATAGCCTGAGATTCTAAAAGGATTATGTTGAATTCTGTGAGGTTCTAAAAAGGAAATTCTGGTCATATAAATATAAATAAATAGGAGGAAAAAGTCAGTAGATTCTGTGGGAATAAAAAAAAATTGGTGAGTCTTTGGCAACGAAGAGGTCATTTGTTTTCTGGTTAGGGTAAGAAGAGTAACACTCAGCGTTTAGAGCAACTACTGTAATGCTAGCAGGTGCTAGAGGGAAGGCAGGCTGCTTAGTTCATGTTTCACTTCAGCCTTTTCCAGGAAGGAAAATGATTTTCAAAAAGAGAAAGAACATATCAGAAAGAGAATTAAAGCCAAGTCAGGTGAGAGAAGAGAGAGCAGATAGTCTCTTTAAATAAGTTCAAGTCTCTAGGCTCTGACAATTTTTGTCTTTTAATATCAAAAGCATAGTTCTAGCAGATATATTTATAGAGCCACTATTATTATTCTGAGAAAAGTCATGGAGGATGAAGAAGTATTAAGAAAACTGAGGATGGGCAAATATTATTTCTCTTTGCGTGAAGATAATGAGAAGAATAATTTCTAGACACTTTAAACTGGTAATCATTAATATCTAGGACAGATTATTTGATAAGTAGGTTTTAATCACTTAAGACAGTGGGTTTATTAAGAAAGGATTATTCCAAACTCACCTCCATTCTCTTCTCTGGTTAGCCTTATCAGACCAGTAGATTTGCAGAGCTCCATAGGCAGGGGCTTGCCAGCTGTTTTTGTAAATAAAGTTTTGTTGGAACACAGCTACACCCACTTGTTTACATATTGTCTGATGGCTTTTGCACTACAGTGGCTGAATCGAGTACCCGCCAGTGAGACCACATAGCCCAAAAAGCTGAAAATATTTACTATCTGGCCCTTCACAGAAAACGTTTGCCCATTTCTGGGTTAGAGGAATGATACAGATTACATGTAAGCAAGATATTTGAACATTTTCCATAATATTAATGATAGGTAAAGGGTATGAAAATCATTTGTCAACCTCAAGGGAAGTCTCTAGCATCATGTCCTGGGGATCTGTCCTTATTTTTCTGGTCAGCATCTGGCATTATGGCTAAAGCCATTTCAGAAGGCCTGCTTGTTTTTGTAGATGACTCAGTACAGTAGAGGACAGGATTAAGATTCAGAGTTACTGCCAAAGCCAGCAAGATTAAATTCAGTGTGGTAAGTATAAAGATACATACTTAAAAGTATTCATCAAAACAGGGAGATGGGGAATTACCTGTCTATGCAAAAGAGACCTTAATGGACTCGGTCTAAACAAAAAATGCTATTAGGAAAAAGGAAGTAGGCTACCTTGTGTTACATGTGGTGGCGAGATCAAGAGAATTAGGCCATGGCTTTACTGGTCAGATCCTACCTGGAGAGTTGTTTTCAGTTCTGGGTTACCACAAATGGTATGTTTGCAAACTAGAGTTTATTCAGTGACAAGGAATCTAGAAACCAGGACATTGGGGGAAGAGTTGAAATAGCTAAAGATGGTTAGCTTGGAGAAAGGGAAAGTTAGAGAGCTATAAATGGTAGTTATCTTCAGAGATTTGAAGCCATGTGGAAAGAGGGTACAGACTTGTGTTTTAAATAAAGGAACAATTTAGTTTGACCAACATCCGAATAGTCTACTTTCTGAACAATTTCTGTCATTAGAGATTATTCAGAATTGTTCTGTCATAGTAGGAAATACTGTGGGAGAAGGGACATCGTACTAGACTACTTTTATTTATTTATTAAAAAAATTTTTAAGTTTATTTATTTATTTTGAGAGAGAGTGAGTCGGGGAAGGGCAGAGAGAGGGAGAGAGAGAATCCCAAGCAGGCTTTGAGCTCTGAGCACAGAGCCTGATGCGGGGCTTGAGCCCACTAACTGTGAGATCATGACCTGAGCCGAAACCAAGAGTCGGATGCCCAACCGACTGAGCCACCCAGGTGCTCCTGTACTAGACTACTTTTAAAAAGCTATGATTGTGAGGGTGCCTGGGTGACTCAGTCAGTTAAGCGTCTGACTTCAACTCAGGTCATGATCTCACAGTTCGTGGGTTCCAGCCCCGCATCAGGCTCTGTGCTGACGGCTCAGGCTGGAGCCTGCTTCAGATTCTGTGTCTCCTTCTCTCTCTGCCCCTCTCCTGCTTGCGCTCGGACTCTGTCTCTCAAAAATAAATACTAAAGTTTTTTTTGTAAAGCTATGAGCATATAATTAAGATTTGTATAAATGTAAAATGAATTTGAGAGGGAGAAATCAGTGTGGTCTGGAGTTGTCATGGAAGACTCAGCAGGACTTTAGTTGGACCTAACAGGATATGTAAGGTTTACATAGGTCAAGAAGGTGGGGGAGAAATTCTACATGGGAATGCAGCAGGAGTGAGACATGAGAGCAGAAGCATGTATAGTCTATGCAGGGATGAATGGAGTGGCAGAATGGGAAAAACCTTAGTGGAATCAAAGGTCAGTACTGGAGAGTGAAGAGAAAGATGAACTTTTCTATGTATAAAGTTCCTTTTGTACCTGACGCAGCCCCATGCATCCTGTTACTGTTCAGGCAGATGAGGATTTCAGGACCCTGAATTAGCATTCTCGGGAGGGTGAGGTTTGCTTGCCCTGAATTAGAATCCTCAGGAGGGTGAGTCCACAATTGAAGAATATTAAAGAGGCGGTGGCACTAAAGTAATTTTAACCTACATTCCAAATACTTTCTTAGTTATTGAGTTGAAATATTCTACAGTTTTTACTCTTGTTTCTAAAGATGTTCCCTTAAAATTACTGTTCCACCTTCTTTTCCTGTATAAGAGGAGAAAGACTTCTGTGGTGGACACCTGTTTTGGTCACAGTTTGGTCAAAGATGCTCCCTTAAAATTACTGTTCCACCTTCTTTTCCTATAAGGAGAAAAACTTCCGTGGTGGACACCTGTTTTGGTCATAGTTTAAGACTTAAGCTTTGCAGATTAATGAGGAATTTTAAATATATCTTTAATGGATAGTATATCTTTAAGGGGAATACATCCTAACTTTTCTGTGAAAAGTTTATTCAGAAGAGTGCCAGGGAAAGGATATTGCTAAAAGTCTAACCTGGGGAGAACTTTGAAAAGGGAGGAGGAGGAAACCTGGAATTGAAAATCTTCATCTGTTTAAGGGGGAGAGCTGCCACGGTGGACTTGGAAATTCAACAACAACAACAAAACAACCCTCCTGTAACCTGATCAGATTTGTTGGCTATGAGGGAGTGATTTTCGCCTCAGGTGTCAGAAGCACAGCATATTTCACGTTCTAGAAAACTGTGTTCTGAGACTGAGGGCTTTGCTTTTTATCTCTCATTAAGATGGGTAAATGAGGCCTAGAGACGTGAGTTTTTCCCAGGGCCCTCATAATAATCCAGGAGCTGAGTACGGAATGGAATACGTATTTGGTATATGTTGTTGACTCATTTTTGCTACTCTGTTACCTGCTAAGAATGCTTTATGTTCCTACTGTGCTTCATTTAGATGGATTTTATGAGCTTGGATCATTATTTTAATGGGTGTTTTGTCTCTAATATTGATGTTTACTTTTTCTTTTCTGAATTACCTTCCACGCAGAGCTTGGAGGACTCCTGAAGTATGTGCGACCCTTCTTGAATTCCATCAGCAAGGCTAAGGCAGCTCGTCTGGTCCGATCTCTTCTTGATCTGTTTCTTGATATGGAAGCAGCTACAGGGCAGGAGGTAAGCTACTTTAATGGCAGAAGGTAGACCGTACGGAAACAAATCTGTTTCAGTGAAAGAAATGCCTGCCTGCACTGTGGTGCTAATGTGGAAGGGACAGCTGGGAGGACAGCTCAGGACTTATCATGTCAGTTTCTCTTTGTTACAGGGCATTTGATACTTTGGGTCTGTTCCATGCTTTGCTTTGTAAGTGGAGATTGTCAGTGGTCCCTGGAATCCTCATTACATCAGGGTTACAAACTGATTCTTGTCTTTGAGGTATTGTATTGCCACACCTTGGTAATGTTTTCTGTGTCTGTGGTACCTTTCATTCTGTGTCACAAAGCTCCTTGTGAGCACTAAGTCTTGTGGCATCCCTTCCTGGCGTGTTTTGTACTGCATATATGCCTTTATTGAGGGGTGAGCATCCATGTGTTTGTGTCTTGTGTGTGCGGAAGTGACTCTGGTGTACCTGTACCTGTACGTGTTGTCTGCAAGTTCAGACCAGACCTGTATTGAAGAGTGCCTCTTTGGAATCAGTGCCTGTTTGGAATCTGTGAGCCTCTTCTGAACTTTTAAAGATAGCTGTATTTCTGCACTTCAGGAGGAGACACCACCAAAGTTAAAACTTACTCTGTAAAAAGCAGCAGATTCAAACAGGGTGTATTGTGGTTGCTTAAATCTGTTTGTAGGAAGAATATAGTTGTTGTCTTTCCTATAGACACATTGCTTAGTAGTCACCGAGTGCCTGCTGTGTGCCACACACTGTTTCAGTACTGGGGATACATTTGTAAAAACACAGTCACTGCTCTCATGAGGCTTATATTTTAATGAGGAAGGCAGACAATAAATATATAAAATGTCAGATATGTAAGGACAGGGGTAGGAATTGCTGGTTGGTTATACGTCTAATTGTTTGCTGTAATCTCTGTGGCTATACAAGTAAAAGGTATGAAAGGGCACAGTAAACATTGAGTAAATAATGAATTTCAGCAATCTAGGACATATGGATCCCATTTTGAAATCAGGTCTTTTGTAAAATCTGCTCTCTAGTCTTAATGATTCTTTGAAACCTAGTTTAAATACCATACACCAAATTTATTTGTAGAAAATCCATTTGTAGAGAAGTCTTCAAATTTGTGGCAGAACTATGTTTCATGATGGTAGGTCAAAAATATTTATTTATTTGTTTATTTATTCCAAATGTTTACTTATTTTTGAGTGAGAGAGTGTGTGTACGTGTGAGCTGGGAGGGGCACAGAGAGAGGGGGACAGAGGATCCCAAGCAGGCTCCATGCTGACAGCAGAGAGCCCAACATGGGGCTCGAACCCATGAACTGTGAGATCATGACCTGAGCTGAAGTCAGATGCCCAACCAATTGAGCCACCCAGGCACCCCAAAAATAGATAATATTTAGATGGCTGCCTTTTGAACCAAAGCATTAGAACTATTTTTATGAATGACTTAAAAAAAAAAGGTGATTTTAAAGGAAGGGATGTTACTCTAATCTAACTCAACTTTCAAAAAAATTTATCATACTTTGTTCTCATGAAAAAGTGACACCATCTTTTGTTTGAAATAGGGTGCCTTATAATGGGCTGACCAAGAAACATTAGCGTGAAACAGATTGATGTGTGTTACTTGGAACTTTTTTTTTTTTAATTTTTTTTAATGTTTATTTATTTTTGAGACAGAGACAGAGCATGAATGGGGGAGGGTCAGAGAGAGAGGGAGACACAGAATCCGAAGCAGGCTCCAGGCTCTGAGCTGTCAGCACAGAGCCCGACGCGGGGCTCAAACTCACGGACCGCGAGATCATGACCTGAGCCGAAGTCAGACGCTTAACCGACTGAGCCACCCAGGCGCCCCTACTTGGAACTTTTTAGGCAGGAAAAATTAATTATCAAAGCTGCTCCTTTGTACACCGACGTCTCTGGAATTTGTCCCTTCACAGAGCGTAGAGTTAACTCCACGGATAGAGCTGCATTTGTTTAATCTTCAGTCTTCCTACTCCTTTGTGGAAGTCTATTAAATCATAATTTAGCACTGTCCTGTAATTGGCTAGTGGGACTTACTGGCCTTATCATGTGGCCCCATGTCTGGTTAGGCCCTCCTGTCTAACATATCCTTGTCTCTGCTTTACTTTTCTTCATATTTATTTTACTTTTAACATCTGTTTACTCCTTAGAATATAAGTTCCGTGAGGGTAGCTACTTTGTCCTGTCCATTGCTGTACCCTTGGTACTTAGAGTAGTTTGGCGCAGAGGAGCTACAGAACTAGTATTTGCTGGAGGAGTGTGGATTATGCCTTCCCTGTGCTAGATGCTTAGGAGATACTTTGTTGAATTAAGACATAAATTTATTGAATTGAGATAAAAGTGTGTTGTTACTACATTTCTCTAGGGGACTCAAGGTCTCTGGCTTGGGGAAATTGGAGCTATTGTTCATCTTGGAAAAATCTAGGTTCTTTTAATATTTGATTGAGTGATGGGAAAGGATGGGGAAGCAAGTTATAGGTCCCTGTCACAGTAGTATTGCAGCCTGAGGCAAAAGTTGTTTCAGAACATTGTTAAGAGGGCTAGGAGTTTTATGCTGGGGAGTTTGGTACCCAAGAGGTTGGAGGAGGGAATTTTTCCTTGCCTTTTTCTGATTGGGGATTGAGCAGAAGTCAGATAGATCTACAGAACAGTTTTCAGCTTGTCATATTCCAAAAGGTGAGGATTGGGTCAATTACAGCACTAAGGGTTGGAGCCCAGAAAGTGAGGATGTATGTGTGACATAAGGGGGTGGGGTAAGAGAGTGAGGGGATGGTTGGCAAGGGGAGAGGAGTGGAGAATTGGGGTGAGGAGGGGACTGAACCTGACTCTTGCCAGAGTGAACTGAAATTTCATTTTTTTTTTTTTTTTGTAATTTTTTTTTTTTAAACATTTATTTATTTTTGAGACAGAGAGATACAGAGCATGAACGGGGGAGGGTCAGAGAGAGGGAGACACAGAATCTGAAACAGGCTCCAGGCTCTGAGCTGTCAGCACAGAGCCCGACGCGGGGCTCAAACTCACGGACCGCGAGATCATGACCTGAGGTGAAGTCGGCCGCTTAACCGACTGAGCCACCCAGGCGCCCCTGAAATTTCATTTTTTAAAAAGAGTCATTTTTTTATTTTATTTTAAAATTTATTTATTTATTTTGAGACAAAGAAAGAGTACGTGTGTGCACACTTGAGCAGGGGAGGGGCAGAGAGAGGGGAGAGAGAGAGTATCCCAAGCAGGCTCTGCACTGTCAGCACAGAGCTTGATGTAAGTGCTCGAACTCATGAACTGTGAGATCATGACCTGAGCTGAAATCAAGAGTCAGATGCTTAATCGACTGAGCCACCCAGGCACCCCTGTAAACTGAAATTTCAAAATTAACTTTACCTTTCAGGGATCTCTAGGTAATTGACTATGGAAAGCCATTTTTTGGTATAGTCTATCCAACTGAAACCACAATAGTACATTTTAAGAAACCTTATATTGAATCCTGTTATTGAAACAGTTATTTCAGTGGAAAGGAGTTCATGCTAGAGGACTTCAGACTTGGAATAGTAGTAACTTTTCTCCCATAAGGATTTAGTTAGTAAAGTCATTTTAAAAATACTTAAATGTCTGAATGGGAGCCCGGGGAGTCAGAGCCTGACTCTTGATTTCGGCTCAGGTCATGATCTCACGTTTTTGTGAGTTCAAGCCCCACATTGGGCTCTGCGCACTGACCTTGAGTGGAGACTGCTTAGGATTCTCCCTTTCTCCCTTTCTCCATTTCTCCCTTTCTCTGTGCCCCCCCCCCCCCATCTCTCAAAATAAATAAATAAACTTAAAAAAAACGAAAACTTAAATGTCTGATTTCGACCACATCAAGGTTTAGTACTCAAATAAGGGCTTCCTCTAGAAGCATGGGCTTTTCATACATTCTTATCCCCATTATCAGTCATTGTCAGCATTAACAAGGCACAAAGCCTCAAACAAAATAGTTGTGTAGCAAGGCCAATGGCCTTTAAAATTTTTACTTAATTTGAGGCGCTGGTGTCACCAATTACAGCCCTAGATAGTGCAGAATATGCACACCTGTAATGGGTAACAGATCTCAGTTCAGTTTGTAAAAAAGTCCCTGCTTTAGGAGAAATACCAGTACTGACCTGAACAAGAGCACTGGAGATAGGGTCAAGTTCTGATCCCAGTAGCTGTTACGTGACCTTGAGCGAGTCACTTGACATCTGGACTGTCAGGGAAATGGGGACAGGTGAGATGCTGGAGTAGAATTCATTGTTTCTTAACTAGAGGTCTACATCCAAGTGGCCAGGTTCTGTTCGAGACTACTGAATCAGGAGCCTCGGCGTCCATTTTTGTATTCTCTGAAAAAGCTCCCTGTGTAAAACTGGCATGGTAAGCATTTCTTAGCCCTCCCAAGACTTACAGAACTAAGGACTCTTGTATTTTCATTGTTAAACACATTCAGCAAAGTATTTTCAGTTCCATTCACATTATGAACTGATCTGACTTTGAGGTTGGCTTTTCAGAACATAATGCTGAACACTGAAATTGTGGTTGGCTTGCTTTTATTTTAGTTTTTGTAGAATTTTTATTAGGTCGGTTGAATTTAGTGCTGGAGATTAAGTAGCCACCAGGGGGCCTCAGTGAATTGTAAAGGTTCCAGTGACTCTTATGGTGGTGAGTCCGCTAAATACCATGTAATGTCATCTGTTTCTTCACTGAGCTTGGAACTTAGGATCTAAAGGCAGATGATCTGTCAATCTGGATTATGTTCCTTTCCTTTTCCTTCCTTACACACCTCTTAAGAGAACTTTGGATTTAAAGACTTGTTGTATTAGCAATTAGTTCTCTAGAAAGTTCAGTTTCTTTTTATCTTATGCTTTCATTAGGAATCTTAATAACAAAACTTGACTCAACGGAAGTGATATAAGATCTTAATATGTATATAAGTGATATAAGTAGTTAATATGTACTTTCTCAAAGCTAAGATGTCACAGATGCCTGATGGCATGTAGACCATCTAGTGACAACACTCCTTTAAATCAGTTACTTTGCATGTTATATCACTGTTTGGGTGGCAGATAGAACTGGGGGTTCAAAGCACCTTTATTTTTATTCATTTTTTTAAAAGCAGGCTCTGTACCCATTATGAGACTCAAACTCACGGCTCTGAGATCAGGAGTCACGTGTTCTGCTGACTGAGCCAGCCATGTGCTCCCAAAGCATACCATTAAATAAAGCTTTAAAGTCCTTTTAAGTGCTAGGCTAATTCTAGGTTTTTTTTTTTTTTTTTTTTTTTTTTTACTCCGTTTAGTATGTGCTAAGTGTATTGTATTGTGATGATGAATCGGTTGGTTGCACTTCTTAGTATTGGAAAGGGCCTTTAGAGTCATATAAGCAAGTGTTAGGAACAAGGCATTTGTGCTTAGTCTGAGAATTTCTCCCCTTTATTACCAGTGGGTTCGTATTAACACATTACTGTTACTATTTGCAGAAGTTTCTGCTTTAAAGATTTCTCATCCATTGTAGAAATCTATATTCCAGGGCTATATATGTTGGAAGTTCTGGGTTCCTTTTGGGAAGGTAGGAGAGGAATCTTAAAAAGGAAGCTCTTTTCCAAAAGAACACAATCTAAGCACAAAAATACTTGGTGTGTAAAAAACCAAGTTGATTCTCCATTATGATATAACCATTACACTTTGAGATACTGTGGATCAAGGCATGTCCCCTGTGACATTAAACAGAGCAACATGGGTAATATATAAGGAGGGAGTTAAAGTTGTTCTCCAAAGCAAGGTCTGTGGGAAGAATGTGAGGACATAATGTTGCACGTACTGTCTCTTCATTGCAGGTCGAGTTGTGTTTAGAGTGCATCGAATGGGCCAAATCAGAGAAAAGAACTTTCTTACGCCAAGCTTTGGAGGTATGTGCCTACACTAGTACTGATTTCAGGTCTTTGGGTATTAGACTATGAATGTAATTAACACCATTCTGATCAAAAGTATTTTCAGTAATTTTGTATTATCCAGGCAGCCAAAGGTTATTGATAGTAATCCCACTCAGGAGAATACTCTGGTGGCAGTTTTGAGATAGACCTGCTGTTTGGCTCAGAAGAGTAAGCAGTAGCACAGTAAAGTTAACAATCACTGGCCATGGTAGGAGATAATGGGCTGGATTTGGTGCTCTCTCCAGGACTTGTGTATTCAACAGTAACAGTTCTGTGACTGTCAATCTTTGATTTCTTTCTTTGGCCTTTTTCTTTCTTTCTGTCAGTCAATGCCTTTTCTCTTTCCTAGGCAAGACTGGTGTCTTTGTACTTTGATACCAAGAGGTACCAGGAAGCATTGCATTTGGGTAAGTAAGCTGGTAGAAAGTAATAAGGCATCCTAGCTGGCTAAATAAATGTATTCTGAACCTGGCCACTCTTACTAGTTACATACTAACAACTTATGTTCTGTTTACTTCTAAGAAGGATTTAAAGTGGCTTACATTTACTGAACCTGTCATGGAAAAATGCCATTTGGAAGTTGTGAATAACTACCCAGAGTTAGTCTGTCAGATTTAGAAACCAAAAGGATCAAACTGCAAGTGTTTGACTATTACATTTACTATACTTGTTTATAATTATATTTAAAATCTCTTTTAAAGCCCAAGAAGTTAACTGGTGCAAATGTATATGGCAGCTAGAGTGGTCCGACTAAAGGCTTTCCCTGTGTGGCCTTTAAACACCCTGGAGTCTTTGCCTGCTGCTTTTTTTTTTTTCTTTCTTTCTTTTTTTTCTTTTTTCTTTTTTTTAAATTAGTGGGTAGATCTGGACTATTTTCCCCAGATGAAAGATTATGGTTCTCTATTAAAGTTGAAAAAATTGCCAGTATTAAGTTTTTATCCAGCAAAATGGGATTTCATATGATTCAAATAGTAGCATTAAAAAAACAACAGTTTTATTGAGATGTAATTCATAGACCATAAAATTCACCCTTTTATTTATTTAATAAAGTTTATTTTGAGAGAGAGCGCACATATGCGTGAGCAGGGGAGGGGCGGGGAGGGGGAGAGAGAGAGAGAGAGAGCGAGGAAGGGAGAGAGAATATGAATATACTGACATGGGGCTTGATCTCGCGAACTGTGAGGTCGTGACCTGAGTCGAAATCCAGAGTCAGACACTTAACCAACTGAGCCACCCAGGTGTCCCCAAATTCACCCTTTTAAAAGTGTACAATTCATTGTTTTTTTTTACCACTGAATTTACACGAATACAGTATATTCACAGTTGTCCAATCATTCCACAATCTGATTTCAGAACATTTTCATCACCCCAGAAAGAAACCTTGTACCCATGTACCCATTAGTTATCACTTCCCATTGTTCCCCACCCCCCACCAGGCAAGCATGAATCTACTTTGTGCCCCTATGGATATTCCTGTTCTGGACATTTCTTATAAATAGAATCTTGTAGTATATGGTCTTTCACTTGGCATATTTTCAAGGTTCGTCCATGCTGTAGCATATATCAGTACTTTATTCGTTTTTATTGCTGAATATCCATTGTGTGGTTATGCCACGTTTTATTTGTTTATTGTCTTTTTTATTTTAGCTATCTTCGTGGGGGGTGCAAGTGGTATCTCATTGTGGTTTTGATTTGCATTTCCCTGATGACTAATGATGTTGAGAATCTTTTCATGTACTTATTGGCCATTTGTATGTCTTTGGAGAAATGTTTATTCAATCCTTTGCTTGTTTTTTAATTGGGTTGGTTGTCATTTTATTGTTCACTCTAGATACAGGTCCCTTACCAGATACGTGGTTTGCAAAATTTTCCCCCCTATTTTATGGGTTGCTTTTTTACTTTCTTGAATAGTGTCCTTTGAAGCACATTAAAAAAAATTTGTTTTTAGATGTTTATTTGTATTAGAGAGCCAGACAGTACGTGAGCGGGGGAGGGGCAGAGAAAGAGACAGAATCTGAAGCAGCTCCAGGCTCTTGAGTTGTCAGCAGAGCCCAACGTAGGGCTCAAACTCACCAGCTGTGAGATCATGACCTGAGCCGACGTTGGATGCTTAACTGACTGAGCCACCTAGGCGCGCCCCTGAAGCACATTTTAATTTAAAGTCCCATTTGTTTTTTCTTTTGTTGCTTACACTTTCGGTATCATACCTAAGAAATCATTGCCTAATCCCAGATCACAAAGATTTACTCCTGTGTTTTATGGGTTTAACTCTTATGTTCAGGTCTTTGATTTATTTTGAGTTAATTTGTATATATGATGCAAGTCTATTTGGATTTGATTTTCTCATCTGAGATGAGAAGAAGATGTATTTGGAGAACAGTGGCATATCCAGAACTCTTTCCTTCCCCCTCCAATCTTAGTGCCTGGCGTTTCTTATGTAGTATTATGATTGCTAGACAGGAAGAGAATGAGACCAGGTGGCTGTCTGAACTGAATAACTAGTTTCAGCATGTTCTGGGTGGAGAGTCTCACTGTATTCAGATCTTCTGAGTAAGCTTATAGGATTTTTGGCCCTAATGTTGTCTTTAGTATGTAGAAAACTTCAAAGAGGTCTGTGTTTCTCTTTTGGAAGAGAAAATAGCACATAAGTAAAAAAAAATTAATTCTTGCAAATAGACTACCTTTCTGAGTTCAGGCCAGTTTCTTTATCCTGAGTGTTCTTATGAGGGTGGGAGAGTGAGACGTTACAGTATTAAGGTATTAAGATTATGGCTAACAAAGGGGTATATATTTTTTCCTGCTCCAGGTTCTCAGCTGCTGCGGGAGTTGAAAAAGATGGATGACAAAGCCCTTTTGGTGGAAGTACAGCTTTTAGAAAGCAAAACATACCATGCCCTGAGCAACCTGCCGAAAGCCCGAGCTGCCTTAACCTCTGCTCGAACTACAGCAAATGCTATCTACTGCCCCCCTAAATTGCAGGCCACATTGGATATGCAATCAGGTAACACCCTAGCTACTCATGGCATGTTTTCTTAAAGTTCATCTTATCTTACAGTGGGGAGGAATGGGGGGCATGGGGATGGAGAATGTAATTGGCTGATTCTACTCACGCTTCTCAGAGAAACCAATTAGAAGGATACATTCCCTCCTATTAACTTGCTGTTAACTGCCTAAAATATATTAAGAACATGGTTATCTGTGGTGGTCCAGGCGACATGATGGTTATAGCCAAGAGCCTAGAATGGTCTCACAAGTTTAAAAAGCTCCCTTAACTTCCACCTTAGTCACCCATTTAGGGTGGTAGCACTTCTCTTCAGAATTAGACTAACCCAAGTCTCTTGTCACTTGGAGACCTTGGTAAAGCATGTTGGACTTCTCCATAGGGCCTCAGATCAGGGCTAAAGGAATGCCTCCCCTACTACCCCCAATTGCAGTTGAGTGTAGTGGATACCTTTCTGATGGAGTGTGTGAATATTGGGGCTAAGAGGCCATGGATTGGCAGGAGAATGCTTTTTCTTGTAGCTAGCAGCTTTTATTCTAGTTTATCATCATTATTGAAAGAGCACTGGAATTGGAGGCAGAAGACTAGTTTAGGGGCGCCTGGGTGGCTCAGTTGGTTAACCATCTGACTCTTGATTTCAGCTCAGGTCATGATCTCACGGTTCGTGAGTTTGAACCCCTGAGTTGGGCTCTTTGCTGACAGTGTAGGGCCTGCTTGGGATTCTCTCTCTCTCCCCCTGTACATACTCCTCCCATCCCCCCTCTCAAAATAAATAAGCAGTAAAAAAAAAAAAAAAAGACTACTAGTTTGAAGTCCTGGTGTTACCTCTGCAGTCTTTGTTTATAATTGTATAAGTGAAAGAATACCTGTCCTACTTGCTTATCAGGTATTGTGAATATCACATGATATGTTTTATCATTCAGAGGTTAAGAGCAGAGGCTCTACAAACTACCTTTCCTAGGTTGAAATTGGGGTTCTGTCAGTTTCTAGCTGTGTGGCTTTGGGCAAGTTATTTATCTGTAGCTCATCTGTAAAATGGTGATAATAGTCGTACCTTCTCATAGGATCGTGGTGAGGATTAAATGGGATGATGAACGTGAGCTCTTACCACAGCACCTAGCTTTCACCAGTATTGGCACTTGCTTTAAGCTGCTCCTCTTTCCTTATGCCCTCCTTCATGGGCAAGAGATGAATTTGCATCTGATTTCTCAGAGGAAATGGAGGCCCTGTGTACATGAACCCTCTTCTCATTCCTCTCCAGAATTTCTGTCACTGATTCTTTTACCTGTCCTTCTGTTCATTCTGAGTCTTCAGTCTTTCTTCTCCCCTTGGATCTTCCTGTTAGTCCTTGAACTGCCCCAGCTACAAAAGCATAGGCCTTTCTCCTTTCTAAATTGCTGTCTTTTTTTCTGTCAAGTTTCTTGAAAAAGCTGAAAAAGTATCCTTCCTTTACTGACTCCTTGAAAGAAGTCAATAACTTCCTTATAACCTCTCCTTTTGGGGGGGAAGTTGACCCTATTGAACACTCTAGTCTTCTTTGACATCAGTGTCTTCTTGGTTCTCCTCCCTTGACTGACTCTCTTTGGTCACACTTTGCTGTTTCCTCTTCCTTGTGACTGACTTTTAAGTGTGGGTGTTTCTCAATGTGTTTCTTAGCTTCTTTCTCTTCCTGTTCTGTTTCCTGTCTCAAATCTCATACTCACCTGTGGCTTTCGCTGCTGCATGCCACCAGTGGTCTCTTCACCTAGACCTTCAGTAGCTTCCCTCTCTCCTAAATTCCAGGTCCAGATTTCCAGCTGCATAATGGACATACATACCTAAATGTCTCAGGCGTCTCAGTCTCAACATGTCAAAAAGCAAAATTATTATCTAACTCCTCTCTCAACCTTTTTGTCCTGTTCAAGTGAGTAGTATCATTATTGGTTTAATGTTTCTCAAGCTACTGTCTTTGGGTTAATTTTGACTCCTTTTTCTCTTCACCCTTCATATCTAGTCAGTTGCTAGATCAGGTTTAGTTTGTCTCCAAACCTGCCTCCTCCTTCCCCATCCTACAGTCACTGTGCTAATAAAGGTCTGGGGCATTGGAGCAATGTTTTGCTGATGTAACCGTTGCTGATTACTTCTCCCAATCCACTACTGACCCCAAAGTCATTTTTCTCAAACACAAATCTGATCATGTAACTCCTTTATTTGAAATTCTCCAGTGGTTTCCTATTATTCCCAGGCTACATTTTACTTTAACATGGCAAGCTAAAGGAAAGCATCTTTTCATCAGTTACCAGATAACTTCATGTGTTCCTACTTTTGTGCCTTTGTGTATTTTGTCTTCTTTGCCTGGAAATTCCCCCTTCTCATCTATCCCCTTGGCAGACTCCTGTGCACCCTTCCATATCCAGTTGTGCTTTCTTTTCTTTTGGACTTCCCTATCAAAGTTCTATTCTTTTGTGCATGGTGCTAGTCTTGTTTCTGTTTTGGTGACCATCTTTCCCACTGTGTGACTGTGAGCTTCATGAGGGCCTTTTCTTCATATTTTCTCTGTAGTAATTATATCAGTTCCTGGCACATAGTAGGCATTAATATTTGTGTTGAATGAGTGACAGTCTCAGTTTTTTTGTTGCTGTGTTGTTTTGTTTTTTAAAAAAATTGTTTTTTAACGTTTATTTATTATTGAGAGGGGAGGGGCAGAGAGAGGAGGAGACACAGAATCTGAGGCAGGTTCCACGCTCTGAGCTGTCAGCACTGGAGGCGGGGCTCGATCTCACAAAACTGTGAGATCATGACCTGAGCTGAAGTCAGACACTCAACTGACTGAGCCACCCAGGTGCCCCGTTTTGTTTTTTAAATAATAAACCTCCTGGGGGATCTGGGTGGCTCAGTCGGTTAAAGGACCAATTCTTGATTTCGGCTCAGGTCGTGATCTCATGGTTGTGAGGTTGAGCCCCAAGTCAGGCTCTTTGCTGGGTGTGGAGCCTGCTTACGGTTCATTCATTCATTCATTCATTCTCTCTCTCTCTGTGTCTCTCGCCTCCTCCCTCCCTCCCTCCCTCCCTCCCTCCCTCCCTCTCTCCTTCTCCCTCCTTCTCTCTCTTCCTCCCTCCCTCTCCCTCCCTCCCTCCCTCTCCCTCCCTCCCTCTCTCGCTCTGCCTGCCCCCCCTCCATGCTCACGTGCGTACTTTCTCTCTCTCAAAAAATGTTCTCTTTAAATAAATAAATAGATAAACCTATAATAGCCATGTTGCTTGGAGTCCTAATGTGGGCCCTATTTATTACTGTATTTGGGAAAGCAGTATACCAGTTCTTGGCCCTTATTTTACCTTTTCTTTTTCTTTTTCTTTTTCTTTTTTTAAACTAGTCTTACTGTGGGTCTGGTCTGTTCTCTTCTAGCTCAGGACCAGGAGGTGTGGGAAATGGGGATTTGTCTAATCTAGTTTAGCAGTGTTAATAGTTTGTTGGACATTCTTGAGGGCGCTCTCCTTGGCTACAGAGAAGGGTGGATTTTCTCCAGCTCTCTTTAGTTAAGAACAGTAGAGAAGAAGGGTGATTCCTTTAGCCTCAAAATGAGAGGTTTCTTGGGTAGAGTATTTTAAAAGTACTGGGGTGTGGCACATACACTCAGTAAATGGTTATTAAGTCACAAGTTCCCAGATGGTGTACAGGCATGCAAGTATATGATAGGTAGGTTTAAAATGTGCTGAAACACGGGACACCTGGGTAGCTCAGTCAGTTAAACATCTGGCTTTGGCTCAGGTCATGATCTCACAGTTCATGAGTTCGGGCCCCACATTGGGTGAGCTCGAGCCCTGCCTTGGGTGATCCCCACTTCTCTCTCTCTCTCTCAATCTCAATC
Organism: Acinonyx jubatus; assembly: GCF_027475565.1. Taxonomy (NCBI): domain Eukaryota; kingdom Metazoa; phylum Chordata; class Mammalia; order Carnivora; family Felidae; genus Acinonyx; species Acinonyx jubatus. The sequence goes on from NC_069397.1 coordinate 19,949,243, forward strand.
TCCATCTCTACCCACCTCTCCCTCCCTCCCTCCCTCCCTCTCCCTCCCCCTTGTGGGATTCTCTCTCTCCCTTTCTGCCCCTAGCTCACTTGCACCCTCTCTCAAATAAATAAATAAGTAAATAAACAAACAAATAAATAAAATATGCTGAAACATTGTTCCCTTGGGTCACGTGTAAGTAGTTTTATCCTTTTATTTCAAGGTGCTGAATACTTTCTCTGTGTCTTGATGTTAAGAATGTTGGGAAGCACTGTGGTAATAAACAAATGGGGCTGAGGTCTGTAACCTCATAAAGGCTGAAGTGGAGTTAGAACTAATACAGACTCTGAGGGCTTAGATGCCTCCCAAGCTAGAACAAACTAAATTTCATGTTATCCCAAGTGATAGTGTAGGTTGCAAGTAATAGCAAGTTCAATCAAAGTTAGCCTTGTTGGGAACAACCCAGCTTTTTTTTTTTTTTTCAGGTTTATTTTTTATTTTTGAAAGAAAGAGAGCACTGGCAGGGGAGGGGCAGAGAGAGAGGGAGACATAGAATCCAAAGCAGACTGCAGGCTCTGAGCTTGTCAGTGCAGAGCCCGATGAACCCACAAACCATGAGGTCACAACCTGAGCTAAAGTCGGACACTTAACTGACTGAGCCATCCAGGTGCCCTTCCAACTTCTAAATGATAGAGAATTATTTAAACTGTAGTCTATCAGCCGAAGGAAGTACTGCTTAACTGTGTCCAGTTAAATTAAGTTCATATGTCTAGCATTATATGAAGTCTATATATTGATTGCATCTAGGCAAAAGCACACCTGTAAATGACAAGTATCTGAAATGAGAGTATAAGAGATTGGATTTCTTTTTTCTTATGAGAGCAGCTTACATATAAAAATGTCAAGCTTAGGCAAGCTGTCTTAAAGACATGTTACCAAAACAAGTCATTCAGGCAGTCCAGGATATTTGGTTGAACTTCCTGACCTATGAGGGTGATGTCCTGGAGGCTAAACGTGGCCTTTTCTAGTGGCTTCAGAAGATAGCAGAACCATGGTGGTGATGGGAAGCCTGGGGAAGGATGTTAGCGTTCCCCGCCTGCCCCTGCTTTTTAAAGGTTTTTAGGATCCCCTTTGAGTAGGGTCTCTAACTCCTTTGGAATTTATATTGTCAAGATGACATTGAACTTGGTGACTAAAGAACTAGGTCTAATCCCAGCTCTGCCACTAGCTGGCATTGACTTTAGGGCAGGCCCTTTATCCCTTCCTGACCTCATCACTAAGTAGATGGGGTTGGGATAGATTTCTGAGGCCCTTCCCAGCTCTGATCTTTGATGGTTCTATTATTTCATATGGTTCTTACTCCTTTCTTTTTAATGCCCAGGTATTATCCATGCAGCAGAGGAGAAGGATTGGAAAACTGCATACTCATATTTCTATGAGGCATTTGAGGGTTATGATTCCATCGATAGCCCCAAGGCCATCACATCTCTGAAGTACATGTTGCTGTGCAAAATTATGCTCAACACGTAGGTACACATTAACTTGGGGGTATGAGAACTCAAGTTCTTCACCTCAGTTTTTGGCCATACAGATGGCTTGCACAGGGAGTTGGGCTGGTTACAGAAGCAGAAGTGGCCACCTCTGGGGCTGGTTGACATAGAATGGGGGGATTGAAGGTGTTCCAGAGCACATTTCCTTGCTAGTCTTTGAGAATCAGGGAGACAGATTTTAGAAATCTCCTTTCCAGACTCTCTTAGAGTGTTCTCATCATCCTGCAATTATTATGACCAGAGAGTTGCTGAGCACCAGACAGTGGGCCTGGAAATTAGCTTACAGTCCAGCACTGGCCAGGGGGGCCACCCAGAATGGGGGTGGGTTAAGGAAGAGGTTAGGGAGAGGTTTGAGAAAGGGGACAACAGCAAGTATGACAGATCTTTTCATAAGGAATTCTACAGAATTTATCAACATTCCTTTGGGAGTAATGAGATATTGACCGACATTATTCTGTCTGTTGGGTCTACGACTTTTGGGACGTTCAGTGCTGCTTTCTTTTTAATGCTGGAGTTTTTCTGCTCTCAAGTGCTGGGCTTAGGCAGAGAGTGAAGAAAGCCTGCCTTCTGTGAGGTGAGGGGCCTGTGGGTTTGGGTGTGGGGACTGTTAACCTCTATGGGCGGTCTTCTCCGTGGAATTCTGAGACAAATTTGCCTCAACCTATACTTAGAAGCCTAACATCCTGGAGCAGTTGACCAAGTTTGTCTTTTTTTTTCTAGCCCAGAAGATGTCCAGGCTTTGGTGAGCGGGAAACTTGCGCTTCGGTATGCAGGGAGGCAGGTAGGGAATACTTTGACTGCAGTTCTGATCCTCTACTCACTCTGAGGCCAGCACATTGTCAGTCATGATGCACAGTGAGACCAGTGCTCTTCAGGTCTCCATTCTATATTCTCCATGTGATCCCCCTCGCCCCCTGCCATCCCTTTCCCTTAAGGCCATGCAGTGTGTTTCCTGTACTGTTAAATTCTCGGCCTGGAGAGTCTGTGCTTGGTGCTCTTACGGACATCAGGTGGTTTGAGGGAGTTATAAGAACTGAACCATAGCATTTGCACAAGTTAGGTTGCATTTTGCTTTGACCAAAAATTTTATCTATCTTGAGCCTGATTTGTTAACTTAATATGTGCAGACTATGAAATCTTGGGTTCTCCAAGAATCTGGAGCCTGGCAAGGTCTGGTGCACATGTGCTTTAGGGAGGTTGAAGTGCTTGGTGCAGAAACTAGGTTTTGATGGCTCATCCAAGTGTTGCTCAGTACCTTTCCAATTCATGTCCTCAGTGTGTGTGGTGCAAGAGGCCTTTGATAGTCAGGAGGAGCCCCTTTTGTGCCTGAGTAGGTATGAGTATGACCTGTGTAAAGGTGGTCTCAGAAGTCTGGACCATCCCTTCTTTGTACTTTGCTTGATTATCACTAGTCAAGTAAAAGTAATCTTTCTGGATTTCAAATGCAGTTGTCTCTGAACAATAGACCCATTAACAATCTTATTATGTCCTTGGAGGAATGGCCCTAACAGATGGAAGAAACTGTCCTTCTCTACAAGTGGTCCTAAATGGCTTTTCATCCAAAAAAGTTTCAGATCCCCTCGTAGTTTTGACCACAGGAATAGTCGTTATTACTACATTGAAGGACTCATTGCCTGTATGGAACTAGAGTTCAGGAAATGGGCTAAGAGAGGTCTCAAGTGTCCAGGACAGGGTCAGGTAAGTAGTAAATGGTAGAGCCAGACTTTGAACTTGGGTTATCTGGCTCTCATTTCCAGGCGTTTCTAATTGTGACATCTGTTCTGTCTGGCATAAATGCTGAGACAGACTAATGATTAGTTTTGCACCATTTCAAAGTCTGCTGTGTAACACATAGCGTCCTTATGTAAGTGCATAGGCTGGTACGAGAGGAGGTCCTTCTGGTCCTTTGTACCTTGATGACCACTTTCAAACAGGAGTCAGAACAGTCTCCCAGAAAGATTGTAGATGTCTTGCTGAGTGGAGACTTGATAGCTTGGTGAAGTGCCTTTTATTAACCAGGTTAGAAGTTGCTCTCAGCCACTGATTGTACCTTCATCCCTCTGTGGCATTTTAACATTGAGTGTAATATGTAGAATTCTGGTGTCTCAGCCCTAATGAAAATAGACCTTGGCTCGTGCTCTGTACCAAACCTGGGAGAATGAGAGTTGATGAAGCACAGGTATGATCAGGTCTAAGGGCAAAAAGAGTCTGGGGGCTTGGGCATAAAGAGCCTTGGAGGAGGGGTAAAGAGATCATAGTTCTCTGGTCTGAAAAACAATGGTGGGGCAGGTTCTTCCTTGCATCCAAAAGTTGTGTGGACATAGCGTACTGCTTATGACATTTAGTGGATGAGGTCTGAGTGCAGAATAGATCACTTTCACTGCTTTTCTCTTTACTCTTAGACAGAAGCATTAAAATGTGTGGCTCAGGCTAGCAAGAACAGATCACTGGCAGATTTTGAAAAGGTAAGCATGGTATCGGGTTGGTAGGGAATTGGGTGGAGGAGAGGGGCATTTACATACTTAAAAAAACCTTTTTGTTTGTAAATAATAGTTTCACAAGAAGATTCAAAGATAGTACACAGTGATCCCATGTACCATTCACCTAGTTTCCCCAATGGTTACATCTTAATTATAGTACAGTATCAAAACCTGGAAAGAGTTGAGCACTTTTGTACAATGAAACTTGTTGAGTTGTAATACCTCATTTATATATAGTAATTTTCAGTTTCAAACATTTGTTTCTGTCATCCTTTTCTACTTAATTTTTCACAACAACCTCTTACCTGCATTTTATAGTTGAGGGAGCTGGGGTTCAGCGAGAAGGCCCGAAGCTCCACAGCTCACATGTCAGGGTTCGATGCCAGGCTTGGCACTTGTTCCACATTCCACGGTCTCAGGGTTTCCTTCAGCTCCAGAAATGTCAGCTCTGCTTCTCGTCTGTCGGCAAAGGAGAAGTCTTGATGTATGCTAGTGGACTGCAACACACTTCCTCAGTTCACTCTTCAGGCTTTGTCTCCTCTGCCTTCCACTCATTGTTAGTGAAGGTTTGAAAAGGGAGAACTTGCCTGAGCAGTAGTGTGAGACTTATCTGTTCTCTTCTGAGCCTCTCTTCTCTTAGTCTGAGTATATTGACCAACCTAATAAAAACAAACCTAGATCTAGGAAGAAAAACGTAGTGTGGACAGAGGCTAGACCATTTGGCTGTGGGTGTCCCCCAAGATTCATCATCTTTGCAGAGCTTTCTTGCTGGTTTCATTCACTTCCTTACTTGTCATGATTTGCTTGCTTAACACCTTATAGCACAGCTGGCATGAGGCTGGATATTGAGACCATTTCTCAGGGTAGATAAATTACATTCATGAATAAACAAAATAGATCATTTTATTTTAAAGTTTGGGATGTTTGATGGGACACTTCTGTTAGTAGGTGTTCCTTGGGAAAAGGGTCTGGGAAACCCTAGGGCTAAACAAAATTAGATGCTTTGGTTTCTGTTAACTGCAGAACTGTATGCTGATGTTCTTGTAAAACTCCACGAGCCAGTTGTGGAATGCATTTCCCGTTATTTACCTCAAAAAACTTTTTTCCTTTTTTTTCACGGAGACCCTATTCACCCTGTGGATACATCTTGAGAACTGCTTGTATAGTTGATTTGGCTTTCAAGCTGAGCTGTTCTTGGGGCTTACGTGGTTTGAGCTGTCAACGTGAGACTTTCCTATGGAAAGATGGTGCCGAGAAGGGGCTCCGTCTTTTAGTTCTTGATGTTTCTTTTCTTCTACTTTCTGTCATAACTGGTCTTTCATCTCAGATCCTCCATAACTTCAGTCAACCATGGATTTACAAAGTCCAGCAGACGACTTAGGAAGCTAGGAGTAGTGTGCCTTTCAGGTGCTTCTGTGTGCCAATCTCTGTGACCGGCTCTCTTGGCAGGCCCTGACAGATTACCGGGCAGAGCTCCGGGATGACCCAATCATCAGTACACACTTGGCCAAGTTGTATGACAACTTGCTGGAACAGAATCTGATCCGGGTCATTGAGCCTTTTTCCCGAGTTCAGGTAAGGACCCTGCGGGGGACCCTGGTTCTTCTCTGGCTAAGCGTTCTCTCTAGCTCCCTCCCTTCCCACACCTATCCACAGTAGGAACTTGCTTCCAGGGCTGTGTCTGGAGGGCTAGAGGCTTGAGCTTTTCTTGTGGAGGTGCTGTGGGGTGGAGGCCGGGGAGATGGCCTCTGCTTGTAATCTGAGAGCAGTCCCCCTCCTTGCTTCTGTAGTCACCGTGCCTGTGGTAGATACTCCTGTAGGGGCATGTGGGGTAGGAGTGTGTGTTGTCTGGCAATGAGAGGCAGGCAGACGGACAGAGCACGAGAGACCTAAGCATGACCAGAGACAGTCCGTCCCAGAGAGACGCTGGGCCAGGTTTCAGGAGACACAGCAATCCCACCCCCACTCTACCTCCATGTTAGAGGCAGAAGCATGACTCTCGGTGTCGCTGTCTCTCTGCCTTTTCTTTTAGATTGAACACATATCTAGCCTCATCAAACTCTCCAAGGTAAGCAGTCCTGAGCTTGTCTTGGGGGTGGGGACGGGGAGAGGGGCACATGGAGGTGCTGGCATTTACACTGGATGGGCCTGGTTGGAAGGTCCTCAAGCTTCTTCATGTGGTAAGGAGACCATGAGCTCAGAGCTCGAGTTGCATTGTTGCCGTTTTGTTTTCGATCCATTTGCCCTTTTATACAAGACTTTCATGCCCGTGTGATCTTCGACTAGTGGATACCAGTCCCTTTCATCATGTGCTTTGATTTTAGGCCGACGTGGAAAGGAAATTATCACAGATGATTCTTGACAAGAAATTTCATGGTGAGTAAGTCATATAGGCGAGGGGGCTGCTGGTGGTGGGGATGCGGATGAGGCATCACGCTCTTGTTTATCTTGAAAGGAGATGTTCCATTTGTTTCGCCTGGTGGCTCCCTGGGATCCTTGCCCCTCTTATCCCCATAAGAGAATGTGTAATAGACATGTGCACATGGAACATGGAGATGCTTTCTGGTTCTCCTCCTTTCTGGAGAAAGGGAGGCAGCTAGGGAGTGGGCTGCTTCTCAAGTGCTTTTGTGTCTAATCCGTTCTTTTACCTGGGTTGCCCTTGTGTTTCCTGCAGGGATCTTGGACCAGGGGGAGGGTGTCTTGATTATTTTCGATGAACCCCCAGTAGATAAAACTTATGAAGCTGCTCTGGAAACAATTCAGAACATGAGTAAAGTAGTGGATTCCCTCTACAACAAAGCCAAGAAACTGACATAGGTGAGTGCTGGCTCCGGGACCCAGGCCCGGGCAGCGCTGTCTTCTGCCTGTCGAGACTGAAAGCCTCCTGGTGGCCTCGCAGCTTCCCCGATTGACACTGCTCTGTCTTCTCTTGCAGAGTTGGATCTGTAGCGGTCCTTTGGAGAGTGTGTGTGGCGGGAGAGTGAAACCTTTGGGGAAAATGCTAGGAGATTCTTTTTTCTTTTTGTTCTACTTTTCGCTCGGAAAGTTTTTAAATCCTCATTTGGTGCATCTGTATTCCAGCCAATAGGTGTGCCAGTTTTCATGTAATCTTTACTGGCCCGACTTGGGAGTGGGGAAATTGCTTAAAAAAAAAAAGAAAAAGAAAAAAAAAAAGGTTATTCTAAATAAAAGGAAAAAGGCTTACACTACCTAAAGCTGTGCTCTCTGCCTCCTGGGAGAGGGCCGCAAAGCCAGGCGCTCCGCCAGCCACTGGGGCTCCTCATCCACCTGCTGGGCGTCAGCTCTCCTCCTCTTCAGAATTGGGTGTTTGCCTGACCATCAAAGCAACGACTTTTTATTCTGTTTGTACTGAACCAAAACAAACAACTGTGTATAGACTGCTATTTTCTTTTTTATTTGAAATGCGGCGTTTCGGTGTTCTTCCCCTGCCACGTGGCCTGTCTCCCGTCCTCCCCCCGACAGTGGCTCCAGCACACCGGCCGGAGGTCCCGCCGCAGCCGCACCCGCACAGCTCGCGCCGACCTGTGGAGGAGTGGGGACGCGGCCAGGAGCTAGTGTCCACCAGGGCCACGCGGGAGCAGTGTGGGCCCTCAGGGGGCCTGCTGAGCATGTGGCTCTTTTTAACACAGTAAACTAGATTAGACGTCAGTGTTTTAATTGCCCTTCTCTGCTCTTTTCTGTCCCTTCTCTTTTCCTCTCAACCAGGAGACCGTCACATGTCTCTCTCCCTCCCTCCTTTCCTCCAGGGGAGTCAGGCTGTCTGAAATCCATCAGCTTCTCTCCCTGTCCCCCTCCTCCTCCTGCTGTCAGATGGATTTAGTCTTTTTTTAACAAGTGAACATTGGAAATGCGACTTGGGGTGTGGGGCTTTTGGTGTTTTTGTTTTCGTTTTTGTTTTTTTAAAACCTTCGTTGTTGGGTTTTTGAGCAACCTCATGTCCCCCTCCCAGGGAGCTTCTTTATTTACCTCTTAGAAATCGAACGGATGGGAGGTAGAGCATTGTATTTCCGCATGCTTTGTTTTATGATGAGATCACATAGCAAGGCTTTCATGCCGTTTGGGCAGGTAAGCTTCTGTACCTCCGTCGTGCTCAGCTCTATTTTCTTCCTCTCATCTCTTTGTCTTCTCCTCTCCTCCTCCCCTCATGCCTCATTCCCGCTGGCCTCCTTTTTCTTTCCCTTTCTCAGATGATCCTTCCAGGTTTTCGTAATAAATTTATATTTTGTAAAAGGATTTTGTTGTACCAGGTTTTGCATCCTCACTGAATCTGACTGGCTTTTACTTTCCTCTCCAAAATCAGGTTTTTTGTTCTCAACATCTCTCCCCGTCATGTCCAGTTACTGTTTTGGTTTTGGCACCATCAATATCAAATGTACAAACGGTTCTTGCTAACCAACACCAGGTATATCTGATGTTCAGATGAGTTCCAATAAAAACAATTTTTTTTTTCAAAAAGTGTCCTTTCTTGAGTGCTGGAGGGCTTCTGATCAAGTCCACACAGCTCTGTGTAGCCTTCTAGACTGGCCAAAGCTCTGGTATCTCATTTGCTTCACGGGAGACCTTTGGACCCAGGGTAAAGTGGAGGGCTTCGGGTAAGAAAGTTGTCGGTGAGGTCAGAGGCGGGAAGTGGTGTGCAGGTATCCTTCCAATTTTTCCAAGGCAACACGGTCCAGTGAGGACACGGTTTGGGTTGTAATCCTCTGCCGCTTCCGTGGTAGGTAATTGTGGTGTGAGGGTTATATGAAGTCACGCAAGTGCCTGGGGAGTCCTGACATTCAGTTGTGGTTGTGCTTCTAGTTGGAATCTTTTGGAAAAGCCGTATGATTTTTCACACAGCCCCTCAGACCCCGGGAGTGGTGGTCTGAGGGGCTCTGAGGCTGACAGGAGAGAGGTGTGCGCTCTGGCCGCCAGTTTACTTCAGTCCAAACCACTCTCATTCTGTTTTAGTTTTGTATAGTCTCTTTGTAGTTTCACTTGTGGGAGGATTTTGCTTCACTAAAGGACTTTAAGAGATCTTCCAAAGGGATCCAGTCAGCCCTAGAGCTGGAGAAGAGGGAGGGTTTCCCAAGCCTAGGGCAGCCCCGAGGAGCTCAGTCGGCAGCAGCCCTTTCCTCTGCTCCCTTTGTGGGTCTGATGACCTCCTCTAGACCTGTGCTGTCCACTGTGTAGCCACTAGCCTCATGTGGCTGTCGAGCCTTTGAGATGTGGGTAATTCGAAGTGTGATGCGTTGCAAGTGTAAACACAAACCGGACTTCGAAGACTTGGTATGAAACAAAAAATGTAAAATAGCTCAACTTTTTAATATAGATGTTGAAATATTTTGAGCATCATGGGTTAAATAAAATATATTATTAAAACCCACCTGTTTCTTTTTTTTTCTTGTTTTTTTAATGTGGCTACTAGAAAATACTCAATTTTATCTATGTGGCTTGCTTTTGTGGCTCACGTTACACTGTTTTGGACTGTGCTGCTCTAGACCTCTGGGACTGCTTTCCCTCCCTGGCCTCCAGGAGGCTGGGTCTGGACACAGCTGAGAGGGTCCGGTGGCCCATGGGCTGGCCTGGGCCAGGCTTCCTCATCTAGGGACCCTTGCTGGCACCAGCGTGCATCAGTGCCAAGGCTTTCTTGTGTGCTAATGAGACAGCGCTGGTGTTGGGAGCAGAGGCTGAGGCGCTTGGCTCTGGAACACTGCTGAGTGCTAGTTATGTAATCTGTGCTGCCCAGAAGGGCCACTAGATGCTGCTCTGTGATCCCTGAAGGAACAAAGCATGGCTTCCTCAGAAGCCAGGGCTTAGCCTTGCTTTATCTGGAGCTCTTTCTGGAAGGTAGGTGGCTGGGGCCTTGGCCTCTCCTTCTTGGGGTAGTATGGGAATGGGGCCATGCAGAGGACGGGATTCTCTGATGATACACAGGAATGCCAGCTATAGCATAAGGCTAATGGCATAGATAACAAGGAAGCTGGCCCTTCTAGAAGCTAGAGGCAGGCTATAGGATAAGTAGGCTGATTGATGGGGTTTGGAGCTCTTCTCTGAAGAAGACTGGGAAGAAAACAGCTCTGCTTCGTTCAGCCGGGTCTGCGTTCTGGGGCCTTGATTCTGCCATTTGTGGCAGAATATTGACCTTTCTTCCTTGCCTTGCAATTGGAGCTGCGATGGGGGCTTGGGGTGGTGGTGGTGACGGTGGGTGCCTTGAAACAGTGGGCATGGCCGGGTGGATAGGATTTCCGGTCAGCCTCTTTCCTCAGTCACCAGGCTGAGCAAGCAGGCTGGCAGTGTACGTTTCATTCATGCTGTGCTGCAAACATGGCTTTCTTTGCCTTTGACACGTGAGGAGATTGAGGTACTAATGCAAAGAGCTCTTTTTGAAAGTGCTAGGGAAGGCTGGCTGAACAAAGGCAAGAAGAGAAGATACCAGAGTGTGGTCAGATTGGAAAAGGCCCAGGCAAGTGCATGCTTCTTAGGTTTGGGAAACTGAAATGGGGTAAAGTGGACCTTGGTGCTGTCTGCCACGAACTGGAATAGCTAGAACTGAAATTTGTAGGTACAGGGAACAGGGCGGGTCCAGATAGTTCTAAGGGGAGGATTACAGGCTTCGAAATCTAGGCCCGTTTTGTGAAATGGAAAGCATTTAACCTTTGCTCAACACCAGAATCTGAAGGCGACCCTGAGAGGCAATATGGACAAAGGCTGGGCCTCTGGGCCTCTCCACCTGGGGCTGGTGGGAGAAAGGCTTAGCCTTAGAGAGAGAAAAGAGAGTAAGTGGCCCAGGGGGCCTGGAGGAGATTACCTCTTCAAGCTCCTTACTATAGGGAAGGAGGGTTGAGGATCACTCCATTTTCAAAGCAGGCAGAGGTTGTACACCGAGGAACATTTGGAGGGAGGGGCGCAGCGAGCTAAGGGCCTGCTTTCATCTAAGTTAAGATGACAGCTGCTGTGGAGGTTTCAGAAGTAGCCCTCTGGGTACAGAACAATGCATTTTCCATTCTACGGTCACCAAAGTCCCTAAAGCTTTCAATTGCCACTATTGACAGAGAAATCGCTGGGTAGTACATACACAAATTCTAGCGCTTTCTGACTCGATAGCAGCATTGTTCTGTGTAGGGCAGTAGGCAGAACTGGCAGAGCTGGCACAGGTTGACAGCCTCGTGTGAAGTGGCCAGGGAATTGGGTAGTCTAATCTGGATTACCACTTCCTTATCTTTTGGTCCAGAGGTGATAATCTGGATTAAGATATGGGTTGGAGCTTCTGTTTCTCTGGTTTGTGGTCAACTCTAAATCAATTTACAGAACAAAACTAAAAGAAAAACAAATGAATGATTCTTGTGAAGGATCTGAATTCTTGTCTGTGAGAGGAATTGTTCTTAGTCGAGTCAGAATTTTACAATTTTACTGGTGCCAGATCTTCAAATGATACATGTTTTGCATGAAAACCAGTTAAATCAGACGATCAGAGGCTGGTTGGAAAAACGGTTGCTTCAGCTTTACTAGAACTGGTAAGAGGGCCAGTGGAAACGTCGAGATCACATCTGTGAAGGACTGGCCCGTCTCTGGGGCAGCAGACGACCCAGGGGCTCTCAGAGCCCTATTGGTGTGGGAAAGCCAGGCGGTATTTGCGGACCAACCCGGAACGCCTACCAACGCCTACCTACGCCTCTTTGGCCTGGATTTCTATTTACCTCTAGGCCCGGGGCATTTACCTGGAGTGCGGGAACAGAGGACCCGGAGGGGGAGGCACGAAAGTCGATGGGACAGCCCATCGGGATGCGAGTGGCTTCAGCAAAGGCTTCTCCTCCCCCGGCGCCCCAGCATCTTTCCCGGGTGGCGAGGATGTTAATGGAAAAAGGGATCTCGGAGTCCCGGCCAGCCTCTGTGGATGGCTTCTCGTGCGGCAACCTCAGTCCGGGCGGGCCGCGCGTCGCCAGGGCGGGGACGCGGCCGAGAGCGCCCCCGCGGCCCGCGGCTGCGGGCGCCGCGGCGGGAACAAAGGCAGCACGTGTCTGGGCGGGGCGGCGGGCGGGTTCGGCCCTCGGCCCCGCCCCCGGCGCTCCCCCTCCCACCCCCGGCCCGGCCCCGAGCTCGGCTGCGCGGGGCGCCCGGGACTCTCACGCGGCCGGGCTGCTGCTGGCGCGGCGGCGCAGAGCGGGCGGCGAGCGGTGCGGGAGGGGCGGCCCCAGGGGCGGGGCGGGGCTGGCGCCGCGAGTACCCGCCGCCACCGCCCGAGTCCGGGTCCTCCAAGGGGCGCGGCGAGTAGAGGCGCTCGGGATCGCGGCCGCGTCCCTGTCCGCACCGCGCCCGGCTGTCGCTGAGGACCGCGGCGGCCCCGGGCTCCCCGGCCAGAGCAGGCCAGCCCGGCGCGTGGGCCGCGCGCGCGCGCGCGCCTCCGACAAGGAGGCCGCGGAGGAGCGCGCCGGGGCGGGAACGGGAGCGCGGCGGCGGCAGCGAAGGCGAAGGCGGCCGGCGGGGGGCGGGGCCGCGGCGTCTGCAGAACCTTGGACAGAAGCTCCGGAGCCGCTGCCGCCGCCGCCGCCGCCGCCGAGCGCGAGCCCCGCCGAGCCGCGCCGAGCGCGGGGGACCGCGGGCCCGAGCCGCGGCGCGCATTGCGGAGGGAGGGCGCGGAGCGCAGGAGCCGCCGCCTGCCGGGTAAGCCTGCGCCCCGCGGCCGCCCGCTGCCCCCGAGGAGCCGGGGCCGGGGTCGGGGTCGAGGCCGCGCGCGGTGTCGAGGCGGGGGTCCCCGGGCGCCTCCCGCCGGCGCACGGGCCCCTCCCGCCGCCGTCCGGACCGCAGCGGCCGCGGCAGGCGGGCGGGGGGGTGCTGCAGTGGAGGCGGCCGGGCTGCGGCGCGGGGGCGCAGGGGCGCGGGGCCGGGGCCAAGTCCGCGGGGGCCGCCTGGGCCGGGGTGGAGGAGCGCGGCGCCGAGCCCCGCCTGGTGCTGAGAACCATCTTGTTTTCCACGCAGATCCGAAGGGGCAGCACGCGCCCCCGGGAGCGCCCCCGCCTCCTGCCCGGGGCCGCCGCGGGCTCGCTGAGCTGTCTTCTCCCTCCGGCCGGCAGGCTGGGCGCACAGGGGCGCGGGCCCCCGCCCGGCGCGCAGCGGCACCATGGGCACGGTGCTGTCCCTGTCCCCCAGCTACCGGAAGGCCACGCTGTTTGAGGATGGCGCGGCCACGGTGGGCCACTACACGGCCGTGCAGAACAGCAAGAACGCCAAGGACAAGAACCTGAAGCGGCACTCCATCATCTCCGTGCTGCCTTGGAAGAGGATCGTGGCCGTGTCGGCCAAGAAGAAGAACTCCAAGAAGGTGCAGCCGAACAGCAGCTACCAGAACAACATCACGCACCTCAACAATGAGAACCTGAAGAAGTCGCTGTCGTGCGCCAACCTGTCCACGTTCGCCCAGCCCCCACCGGCCCAGCCGCCCGCACCCCCTGCCAGCCAGCTCTCGGGCTCCCAGACCGGGGTCTCCTCCTCGGTCAAGAAGGCCCCGCATCCTGCTCTCACCTCCGCAGGGACGCCCAAACGTGTCATCGTCCAGGCGTCCACCAGCGAGCTGCTGCGTTGCCTGGGCGAGTTTCTCTGCCGCCGGTGCTACCGCCTGAAGCACCTGTCCCCCACGGACCCTGTGCTCTGGCTGCGCAGCGTGGACCGCTCGCTGCTTCTGCAGGGCTGGCAGGACCAGGGCTTCATCACGCCGGCCAACGTGGTCTTCCTCTACATGCTCTGCAGGGACGTCATCTCCTCCGAGGTGGGCTCGGACCACGAGCTCCAGGCCATCCTGCTGACCTGCCTGTACCTCTCCTACTCCTACATGGGCAACGAGATCTCCTACCCGCTCAAGCCCTTCCTGGTGGAGAGCTGCAAGGAGGCCTTTTGGGACCGCTGCCTCTCCGTCATCAACCTCATGAGCTCCAAGATGCTGCAGATCAACGCCGACCCACACTACTTCACACAGGTGTTCTCCGACCTGAAGAATGAGAGCGGTCAGGAGGACAAGAAGCGGCTCCTCCTCGGGCTCGATCGGTGAGCCCTGTAGCCCGCATCCTGGCTCAAGGATTCAATTCATTTTTAAAAATTTATTATTAAGCAAATCAGATTTTGTGTACAGTATGTGTCTAGCAAAGCCACCGAGGGCCTGTCCCTTCCCACCTTCTCTCCTTGGGGTTTTCCTCAGCCCTGCTGAGAACTCTGGGCGCTTTTGAACTCCCAAACCTTGTGCAAAACCCAGAAGATGTATCCAGAGCCACCCAGGCCACCGGCCTCTCAACTTTGGGGAATTCAAAGGACTGACCTGCCTCTGCCACCTGTGCCCTTGCTGGACCAGGGCAGGTGAGGCTGCCCGCTGCGTCTGGCATGGGAGCCGGAGGTGGGGGGGGCCTCTGGCCAGTTGGCCCAGGGAGCAGTTGGCATTTCCGGTTGGAGGTCCTTTTCTGGCTCCTGTTTTGGGTCGTCCATTCTCCCAGAGGCTTGTGGAGCTCGCCGCCCTGACCGAGCCACGAGTGGGGTTGTGAAGGCCGGATGCCCGCCACCCGGGGACCACTCTTCAATCATGGAGAAGCCGGCCTGGTACAAAGATTGCGTCCTGTCGTTTGGCCGCACACGACCCTGGTTTGCTCTTTTTTCTTTTTTAGGGAGAAGGGCTTTCCTTTAGTGAAGACACAGAACTTGCCCCCTGGCCACCCCTTGTCCCCTGCTCCCAGCCATGTTGGTGGTGTTGGTCAATGAGCTGGTTTGACTCATGAAGTTCTTTGATTTGGGGTCCTAGCTAAAGGAGTGGGGTGGAGCTAGGGACAGTTCCTTTCCTGGGGGAATTTTTCATTTGACTAATGCAGCTTACTCACCCTGTGGCGGAGGCCAGAGCAGCTGCAGGTGCCCATTACCAACAGCCTGCCTTCCGGGCGGGTGGGGGAGTCGTGCCCGAGACCAGCCAGTGCCCACCTAAGGGCTAAGGCCTCTTGCCGGTGCATGTGACATTTTGGTCCACAGAGCTGGGGTGAGGGGGTGATGTCAGGGATCAGGGTGATGTGGTAGTGATTGCAACCCCCACCCCCTTCCCCACCCCTGTTCATTTAAAGCTGTCTCCAAACAGTTCAGTTTCTTCTGAAGACGAAGCCTTGCCCTGCAAGGCCCGAGGAGACCACTGGATCTTGGAGACAATTCCAAGACGGGAGTAACGCTCCTGCTTGCTTCCGAAGCCTGCTGATTCTGCGCCTGATCATTTGCAGCTGCTGCTTGGGGTTTCCGCCTCACCCTAGCGGCTGTGAGAACACGCAATGTGTGCTTAATCAGTTTCCTTTCTGATTCTCCCAGATTTGGTGGCTTGGGACTTGGGAGAGGAGCGGGAGAAGGGAGCCAGTCTTCCTCCATGGCCGGGCACTCCGGCTTTGGGGAACAAAGAGCAACGTGAAGCCGCTCTGGAGACTTCTCTCTTCCAGTCCCAGTCCCCCCCACCCCGGGGAGCGCTGGCATGGGGGGGGCCGGGGGAAGGCAGAGGGTCCTTTGACACAGGATTAGGTTCCAGGTGGCTGCTGGTTTCCGCACAAACACTACTGAAATTGACGCTTAACAAGAGAAAGCTGTGAAACTGAGGCCCCGGTTTAAGAGGAGCGTTCGGTTCCCAGACCAGGGGAGGAGGGCCTGCCCCGTGCTGGGAGGGCGTTTGCTCGGCTGCGCCTCAAGGCCCACGGAGCCCTCCCGGGACCTGCCAGATAACCTGCCGTGGAGCTGGAAGGAACCTGCGGCTGCCCGCACTGCTGGCGCAGACTGGCCGCTGCCCGGGCGGAGCCGTCGAACGGCCTGTCTGTTCAGATCCCGCCGCCACGTGCGACCTGAGGTAGGCGGCCCTCGGGGGCGGCAGGCCCTGGCGGCTTGGAAAAGGGAGGTTCGGGTGCCGAGGCTCAAGAGGAGGGGGCGCGTGTCCGTAGTCCACTCGTTGGGCGGCTGAACTTGGCCTGAAACTGTGCAGTTAAGTTGCATCCCCAGGATTCCGGTTTTGTGCGTTTCCTTCTCTTTCTCCGTATTTATTTTTTTATTTCTTGGAGGAGGTGCAAATTTCAGGAGTGGTCGGGGACTTAAGGAAACAAGTCTGTGGTCCGCGCCACCCCCCCCCCCCGCCCCCCCCGCCCCCCAGTGTGAAGCCTGCCACGTTTCTCCTCCCTGCCCTTGCGCCGGTCAGGATCGTGTGAAGGAACCCGTGTACTTGAGCGTGCAGGCAGTGAACCCATTTGACATGCTGCTATGAAGACTACTTTTAGAACAACGATTAAAAAAAAAAAAAAAAAAACTAACCTACGGAAAAAAAAAAAACAAAACCCTTTATTCTTTAATTGTTGCTTTTACAGTGATATTGTGCATGCGAACCAGGAGCATTTTGTGTCTTAAGAAAAATAATCTTAGAACAGATGGCTGTGAGCATTACACCCGTCGACAGAACAAGTCACAGGAATAATAGTTCAGGATTTGGTTTTCCTCTTTTTCTTGTAAACCTGAAGGGTTGATATATTCTTTCCATACATTATTAGAATCTAGTTTTGTTCCAAAGTTGTTAAACTTGCAATGAAAAGAAAATGTGCCATTTTTTTCCCACTCGGAATTATTCATAGCTGTATATTTGAAACTGCTAATTATGCGTGCGGTGTATGTTCTTAGTGCAATTTGTTCTGTAGTTCCTCTTTGACCAAACCGTGGGTATTGTTAACATTAATTTATATTTGTCTCATCCTGTATGTGTGTGTGTAGTGTGTTTGTAAGTATGTGTGGTTTATAATCTGACAAGGTCATGAAGCTCAGTTTGGCTGTAATTTAATTCCCCTTCCCTTATTTTTATTTATTTTTGTACTGTGCTGATTAAATAAAATGCACTGACCATCCATTACATAGGCCTCTTTTTGTGGGCATGCCATTCACGAGTGGGGGTGGCGGGGGGGCTGGTAGAAATGATTCCTCCGCTCCAAACGTAATTGGATTTGTGTTATGGGTTGTGGGGGGAGAGGAGGGAGGTCAGGGCTCAGGGCAAGGGCTTAACCAGTGTGTTCAAAGTTAAGGTGATTAAGAGAGAAGCACAGGTGAAGTCAACTCTGGCTTAGTCGGGCATCGGGGGCAGGAGTTGCTCCTCAGAGGCTCCCTTGGCTCTGCGGAGCTGGGTGACAGGGCCCTGCGGCCAGGGGGTTGGGGGGTGGGGAGGAGCAGGCCTAGGTGTGTCCTGGGGAGGGGCTGGCTAAGGCTCCCGAAGGGGCACCAGACCCAAGACCCCATTTATGGGGCTTGGCTCTGAGGCTGCTGCCCCCACATGTCCCGGGCCAGGCTCTGTTCGGCGCCCGTCGCCGGGATGCCGGGATGCTTCCTCTCTGGCCAGCGCGTGTGGAGGGGTGTCCGCGTGGCTCGGCCCTGCCAGTTTAGTTCTGTGCAGGTTTCCAAGAGTGACCAATCCAGCCCTGGGGCTCCCAGATCAGCAGCCACCATGGCCCATGATTGTGGCAAGGGTGGCGGCTACATGGCCACTGCTCTGTGCCCACTCCTGCCACCCGCCTAAGCTTCAGGGCCTAGGGCAGCATGGACTCCAGCCTCCCCAGGACCTGCACCCCGTGGTCCGGAGGTGCCCCTGGACACTAGGAAGGCATTTCCACCCAGCTTGCACCTTGAGAGCTGTCAGCTTTGTGATCGAGGCCACGGACTTTTCTCAGGGCGTCTCCCTTGGTCTGAGTCACAGAAGCGGGGCTGCACGTGCTTCTCCCCCCCAGCTTCCCCCCCCCCCCCCCCGCCCCATGATGGTGACCGGGTGGCTCCTGGGCGTGGGGATGCTCTGCCATCTCTGCACCTAGCTCACCTGCAGCCCCCGCCCCCACTCTGTCCTGAGAGGTCCCGATGCCTCGGGCTCATTCTCCTGCCACCCCCATGGTCCCCAGCCGGCCGCTGTGGGCATCGGAGCCCTTCCTTCACGTACGCGCTTGGACTTCAGTCACGGTGAACCAAGTGAACTTCGAGCCTAGCGCACGGGCCTCAAAATGGTGGAACAAAATGCTTCCATTGAACGCCGCCGCCTCCTGGCCTTCCCACAGCTTTCTTCTCGCTAGCTGTTTAGTATTTTTGTTCAGAAGCCTCCAGTAAATTACCCTCCATTTTACCTTATTTGTGCCTCATGCTCCCTCCCATCCCCTGGCATAACAGCTTTTTACCAGCTGAAATGTCACAATTGTAGGTATAGTTCTCAATTACAGATAAGCAGGACACCTTTAAAAATAAGATTTAATGCTTTATTGCTCTTGACGGTAAATCAAAATATGCTCTAGAAATAGTTAATTTAATGGAAAATAGGAATAAACGCAGCAAACCATAAAACTGCATTTAATTAGATCAAGAGAAACACTTCATTGCATACAATCACTGTGTCCTCGGGCTCTCCCCGGGCACCCAGGAAGCATGACTGAGACCACACCCTCAGTTCCTGGTCGTTCTTTCCTCCCACGTGCTGGGATAGGACATCACGAGAAAGTGCTTGTCGACCGGCCCTCGGCGGGAGGCCCCTGCGCTGGGCCGGGGAGCCACAGGCGGCCCTGGAAGGCAGGAGAAAGGACTCCAGCCTCAGAGAAACCCTCATTGGCATGTTCCATTTCGGTGTGTCTAAAACATACCTGTGCACATATCTAGCGTAAAGCAACAGGTGTGGGGAAGTCAGTGGAAAGGAGAGGCGCCGTTCCAGTTAGGACGGTTCAACTAGTGTCAAGGTGATTGGCAAAACTCTGTTGCTAAACCAGGCTGATGGCACCTCTGTGCTGTGCAGGCAGCTGACCAGGCTTCGAGAATGAGAATGGGGGTCGGAGGACAGGATGCCAAGAGGACTTTTTGTTGCAAACTGCACGGGGTGCGGATGTTTATAGACCCTGGGAAGTCGGGGCTGGGGGCGTGTGTGCATGAGAGCAGGCTGCTGGGACCACCTGGGGGTCAGCCAGGTGACCATGTCAGGCACAGGACGCTGTGCTCAGGCACTTGGTGTGTTTTGCAGCGTCAACGTGGCAGGTCGGGAGCGTGGCGGGGTTGGTGGGGGGAAGCGGGCGGGGGGTAGGGTGCGGGCAGCGTCTGTGGCAGAAAGTGAAGAAAACAGCGCGTCCCTTTGACACCCTGCCGGTCTCCTCCTGAGCCGTGGGCTCACCCTCAGTGCCCTCCCCACCCGGCGTGTCCCAAGTCCCTCCTTTTAAGGCTCCTGGCCTGGAGGCCTGGGCTGCCCAGAGGCTCGGGGCGGAGTCCTTAGCTGAGGCTCAGGAGCAGGGCGGTCTCAGGAAGGCATGTGAGGCGCCCATGCTTTCGGCCGGGCACGGACCGGCAAGACGGTGGCCCTCTCCCGGCGCGAGGTCTGTGTGCCCAGCCCGGGCCCCAGCTGCCGGCGGGGGGTGTATGCAGGGCAAGGTGGGCATCCTGGCCTGGCCTGCAGTGCCAGGACCCCCCAACTCTGTTTCTGTCACTCCGCCCCTCTGGCCCCGGTCCTCATTCTCCAAGTAAGTAGGAAACAGAGGTGTGGGAAGGGGAAAACATCCCAACTCCCCCCCGCCCCCTAGCACTCACTCCCTGGCTCCCGTGACTCCGTTTTCTTATTGGTGTTCTGACAGGAGTGTGGGCACCACAGACGCAGTACCGGATGAGCAGCCCTGCAAGCCGCACCGTGTCCGTGTGCAACCACCACGGGCCCAGGCCGTGTGGTGAAGGAAGCTGGCCTTTGGAGCACCTGCTCCCTCTTGCAGAGGTGGCCTCGGCCCCGGGGCACCCAGCTGGACTGCCAGCTGCCGGCTCCTGGGCTGAGGGGCCGGCCCTGCAGGTGAACCTGCTCACCTGGTGGCTTTGGCTGACTGCTGGGGGAGGGGTTCCGCCGAGGAGCGCTGAGCGAGGTCCCGGGGGGGAGGGACTGTGGTCACCTTGGGGGAAAGAGGGGTGGCAAGCTGGACTCACGGAGAGAGCAGGGCTCCATCCCCTGCCAGTCCCCCAGGGGAGCACGTTTTTGGTTGGGGACATCGCGTCCACCCCTCGCAGGCCGGGTCGCTGGTCAGCGGGTCAGGGCACACTGACCTGACCTGGCCAGGGGGCGTGGGGAGGGCAGAGGCTTCTCTGACTCCAGGCACCATCAAGTTGTCTCCGAGGGTATGAGCCCAGGGCTCTGTGGCAGGGCACCGGGGTCTTGGGTCTGTGGAGTGAGGACCGTGGAAAGTCGGGGCAGAGGAGGATGGAGACCAAAGGCAGAAAGGCAGCAAGGAGACCTCAGGGGAGGAGCCTTGGAGGAGGCAGAAGAGGGCTGGGCTCCAAGCACAGACCCTTGCGAACTGGTTTGAAGCGGGCAGCAGCGGGCAGTCAGCAATTAGACGGGGGCCTGCGATGCGGAGCGGCTTGGGGGGGGAGCTGCCCGGCTCCGTGGCCCCCGCGCCCTGGCGAGGCCTCCCCGGTGAGCGGTCAGTTCCCGGGCACGCTGAGGATGAAGCCCGAGCGGTTCTTGGTGAAGTCGGGCTCCGGCTGGTTGAGCCGCGTCTCCACGGAGACCGTGCACTTCTTCCCGTGCAGGCTGCACTGCACGGGGTTGGTGACGTTGACTTGAAGGTGGCGCTTCTCACTGGAAGAACCGAGAAGAGAAAGCCCAGACGGGCAGTTAGCAGGCAGCCGGAGTGGGGTGTGCTTCCCTGGCAACCCCTGGGGCCGGCTGATCGCCGAGCTGCTGTGGGCCTCGCGGGTGGCCTGGGGCCACGGTCCCAAGTGGTGCCCCCAGAGAGGGCGAGGGCGGCCAAGGCCGGGGCTGGGCTGCAGCCTCAAGCCAGAGCCAGCAGCCATCAGGGGCCTGCTGCCCGGCTCCGCAGCACCTGGCCTGTCGGGCTGGACCGGAGTGGGGAAACGTGGTGGCACCGGGCCGCCGAGGCTCTGGCCTCAGGCTGAGGGCCTTGTCGGGAGGGGCGTGGGGTTCTGATTCGGGACGACTGGTTGTCTTTGGTGGCAACTGGGAGGCGCGTCCGGGGGTGACTGGAGGTTCTTGCCCGCGCGCCCTCCCTGCCCAGAGGAATGGCTTCCAGGAGTCCCGCCCCGGCTGTGCCCAGCGGAGAGAGGCGCCTTCTGTCCATCCGCTCACTCCTGCTGGCTCAGCCCCGGCGCCGGGCTCATGCCCCTTCAGCTGCTTTGTGCCTGAGAGATGCAAGGGGTTAAGAGGAAGGCCTGCGGCATCTGTGGGTGCTGGCCTGGTGCAGCAGGGCCCCCTGGGCCCCTGCCCTTGCGCCGCGGAGGACGGACGCAGCCGAGGTGTTTCAGGCTTCCTCCCGCCCCTTTCCCGCCTGCTCTCTCACGGGGTGTGTCCCACGGGCAGACAGTGGATCAGGAAGAGACCCGACGTTATCACTTGTGGGCATTAGGTGTCTTAATACTTAATGTCTTGCCGGCTGCAGCTAAAACCTTGGCTTAGCTATTTTTAATCAGACTTGGACATAAAAATAGAGTCCACCAGAGGCAGTGACTCAGGCACGGCTGGGTTCCTGGGGGAGCCAGGGCTGCTGTGCAGGGTCGAGGTGTGGGGCCCTGAGACCCTCGTCCCGCTGTCGGGCTGGCCCAGGGCAAGCCAAGCCCCTGCGCTCAGCTCTGCCCGCAGCTGGAGATGCCTCTGGGACCCCGAGCCTGCACCTACCAGGGCTCGGTCAGCCTCCGTGTCCCTCGTCACCCTGCCACAGCCTCTGGGCGCCTCTGGCCGGAATCATGTCCTCTGGGGATGTCTCCCTTCTGACCCTGGCAGAGGCCTCCCCTTTGGCCTTCCCTCAGTGCACTGCTGGGGACAGCCTCTGCCTCCCGCCTTCTGTGTCTGCGTCTCTCCTCCCTATGGTACAGCAGTGTGCACACAGTAGGTTCTAGATGTGCCTGGGGGACTCAGTCCTGGGGAAATGGCTCTAATAGGGCCACATTCCAAACACTGAGGCGGGAGATGGGACGCACCAGCCACCCCCACGTTCTTGTCTTGGTACAACTGGGACATTGCTACTTTCAATAGGGCCCTTCGGACTCCAGACCCTTCCCAGCGCCCTGAGTACAGTATCTACAGAGAGCTGCCCCCGACTTCACTCTTCCTCCCTCTTTTGGGCTCTGGGTGTCTCCAGTATCTGCTCTGCAGTCTTGGTGCAGGGTTGAGGCCGGTGGGAAACCTAAGAGGAGCGAATGGCTACCGTGGAACGGGTCACAGGGTAGCAACGCCCAACTTCGCCTTGAAAACGGAGGCCCTGGTGCAGGATTGCAGGACAGAGAAAACCGCAGAGAACCAGTGCTCTGATTTGCTTCTCCCCACACTGGGCGGGGCTGGGAGTTTCTGTCCCAGCCTTTCTGTGTCCCAATCGGGGAGCAGTCCCAGCACGGGTACTGGTCTCCGCTTTTAGAATGAGAGCCCCTGGAGGGCAGGGAGGACCTATGGGGCTCACACACTGCACTGTGTGCACAGGGACGCTCCCCAGGTGCTGGCGGGGGGACATGTACATTTGTTGCTACACTGCTGCCGTGGGCTCACAGGGCCACCATGACGTGCAGGCTCATGTCCTCTGCTCGGCCGGCTGCTTCCTCCCAGGAACACATCTCTGCCAACCTCAGGTGCTCCCTGCAGCCTCGTAAGTGCCGGGCACGATTGGTTGAGATCCTTGTAGGGCTCCAGAAGGGAGGCCTGCTACTTAGCAAAGGAATATTCCATACTGTCGCCTTAAGTGACAGTCTGTGCCTGTGCTCCTGCTCCTTCCCTTGGCATAGCACTGAGTGGCCCTGCCCCGATTCCCAGCCTATCTTCATGGGGTGCTGAGGGGTTTTCCCAGAAGAGGGGGGTGAGGGGCTACATGTAATGCTTTTTAAATATTTATTTTGCGAGAGAGAGAACAAAAGAAGGGGAGGGGCAGAGAGAGAGAGAGGAAGAGAGAATCCAAAGCAGGCTCCCCACTGTCAGTGCAGAGCCCAGTGCAGGGCCCGAACCTGTGAACCGCAAGATCATGACCTCAGCTAAAAACAAGAGTCAGATACTTAACCGACTGAGCCACCCAAGCGCCCCTACATGTGATGCTTTTAGAACAGAACAACGTTGGCTGGAGGAAGAACCAACTTTCTGGTCTCAAGAGCTGGGCTAAGCCATCATCTGCTGGTGCCGTCCGCACACGGCCATCGACAGGTGACAAAGGAAGATGACGTGGTTCCTCAGTAAGTCACACATAGAATTATTACCACGTGACCCGGCGATCCCTTCCACTCCCGGAGATCTATCCGAAAGAACCGAAAGCGGATGTTCACACAACATTTGCAGGAATGTTTATGACAGCATTATTTACAGTAAACAAACGGCAGGACCAATCCGAATCTCTACCAACTGATGAAGGGACAAAGTATATCCATTCGATGAAGTGTTATTCAGGAAGTACTGACACAGGCTACAACATGGATGAACCTTGAAAACATGCCAAGTGAAAGAAGCCACGTAGTGTAGAATCCCACTTACAAGAAATGTACAGAGTTCCCAAATCCATAGAGACAGAAACAGGAGTGGGGCGGATAGGGACTGCTTCCAGGCTTTGGGAGGATGAGAATATTCTGGAACTAGACAGTGGTAATGGTCGCACAGCACCGTGAATGTACTGAATGTGACTAATGCTAAATTTACGTGTCTTTTACAACAATAAAAAAAAAAAAAAGTGGATGGATGTAAAGGAAACCTAAGAACTTGCCTTCAAACCATGTTTTCTTTTCTCATTTCAAGCTCAACTGAAATGGTTTTAAGACCAGCAAGGGGGTGCTTGTGCCTGTGCTGGAGACAGGACAGTAGCTGGGTACAAGCGGCAGAGAGGAAGTGGACATTCCGGAAGGGTCATCTGACCTCTCTTGCTGGAGCTTCCCCACATTGGAGATGTTCATAAAGCTCGAGCACCTTCTTCATTTTGTAGAGAAAGGAGAGCAGATTTAATAGGTGGGGGCAGGGTATCTCCCCCTGATGGCACGCCAAGCCAATGACAGCTGCCGTTGGAGGCTGGCTGCAAGGGGGAGGGGTTTTTTTCCTCCCCATCTTCTGTTACAGGATTTAATGGCTCAGCAAACTCTGGAATTCGGGGACTTTCATCTTGTTTCATCTGTTCTAAGCCATCACTGCCAGCAAATGGCCTTTATCAAATTACGTTCCTTCATTTTGCACCTAGGCTCCCGTCCTCATGAGAGAAATCTGTGGATAAATGCAAGACCCAATCCACGGGGGCCCCCAAGTGAGCCCTGTATTTTTTGTAGGGCCTGCACAGAGCAGGGCAACAAAAGTCTCCCCGGGAGCTGTACTGGCCCAGAAAATGTCTCCTCTCGTCCAGCCCCGCTCGGCTGGGACATGGAGACGCCCACCCACTGGTCTGCTCCGATGCCCCCCAGGACTCGCAGAAGCGAACGGGCCAGCTTCTCTTCTCAGTGGCGTTGCTGGCATCCCCTGCTGGAGTAGTGGTGACCCTGTTCTGCTAAATGCACTTTGAAGGGAAATGGAACGGGAGGGGGGGCAGGGCAGGGCACTGCCTGTGAACGCGTCCTCTGGGGGCTGGCGAGGTGTTCCAGAGAATGTGAGGCTAACGCTACGCGCTCCCGTGTTTGCTCACAGGACGTGGCGGGAAGAAGCTCGCCTGGCACCAAGCACAGGCAGGTTGTAAACGGACGCTTCTCACGGTCATCAGAGGTGTAGCAAGCGTGCCGTGACGGGCCCCAGGGTCCCCGGGTCAGGCCATTCTCTGGGCACCAGCCAGGCGCAAACGCGGAGGCTCGGGCGCTCGCGGGGGCAATGCCACGGAAGGGGCGTCTGGAGCTCGTGTGTGTGTAGCTGCGTCACTTCAGGAAGCAAGGCCCGCTGCTCGTGTCAGACCACAGAGGCCTAGGAAGTGCTACTTCTTTCTCAAAACCCGGCTCTAGGAAGTGCTACTTCTGTTTTTGCCGGGGCTGAATGGCTCCTTGGACTGCGGTCACTTCTAAAGCGAGTCTAACGGTCCAGCGCCATGCGGTCCTGAGAGTGGGGGTGTCCCACCTCCTGGTCTACCGAGTCCCGTTTGAGTTTGCCTCTGGTGAGGTATGGGGTCACCACTTCTTTGTGGAAGATAAAGCTCCCCTTGTCATCGCATGGCTCTCCGCAGGCAGCTTGTTCCAAGGTCCCCCGCCCCTCCCCAGCCTGGCGCCCGCCTCCACAGCACTGAACCGGTGGGCAGAAACCCCACGTGCCCTACTTGTGGCCCTGCCTCTGCTCTCTCTGCCCTGGCCACCATCACGCTTTAAAAAAAAAAATTTTTTTTTAATGTTTATTTCTGAGACAGAGACAGAGCACGAGCGGGGGAGGGGCAGGAGAGAGACGGGGAGACAGAATCTAAAGCAGACTCCAAGCCCTGAGCTGTCAGTACAGAGCCCAACTCGGGGCTCGAACCCACGAACCACGAGATCATGGCCTGAGCCAAAGTCAGATGCTTAACCGACTGAGCCACCCAGGTGCCCCAAGGCACTCCCATTCTTGACGGGGTCACAGGCACACATGAACACCCTGTGATTCGCATGGGATGCATGCAGGAGGGCCACGTGGTGACATCAGACTGGCACCTCAGAAGAAGGGGGACTCCTGCAGGAGCAAACTTACTCCTTAAGTATTGTTTTATCTTTAGTCCCTTTCATCTCAGACATTACCCCACAGTAATGTCACCCATGCCTGTGGTTTCGATGACAGTTACCCAGTCAGCATCCCCAGCCTAGTATGAGGTCCAAGCACACATCTGCAGCCACCTGCTAGACAAACGCCCTGAGCTGCACCGACAGCTGTGTCTTCTTGTGTCCAACACTGAGCTATCGTCTTGGACCCTTCCCTCAAACTGGTCCCCTCCTCTTGTCACACCCACGACTGCAAGAGTGGTCATCATCTACCTGGTCATGAGACCTGCAAGCCGGGAGTCAGCCTGGATCCCTCCTCTCCCTCTGCTGCCCGCAGCCAGTCACCACGCTCTGTTCACCGAGCTTTCTCGGTTTCTCTCCACTGCCACCATCCCAGCCCAGGTCTCAGCCCCGCTGAAGCCTCCCGATGGATTCCTCTGCCTTCGGTTTGCCCCACACCCCACTTCAAACCTGTCCTCCACCTTGCCCTCAGACATATCTCCTCAAGGCACAAAAAGAGCCCGTTACTCCCCTGCTGAAACCCCTTCAGTCGTTCCCCAGAGCTTTCGAGAACTGCCCGCCCCCGCCCCGGGCTGAGCCGAGTGTCCCCTGTGTCCACTGCTCTCTCGTGGCTCCGAGTGTGCAACGGTGCTGTGCTGGTTCCAGCAGCACGATCGGAGCTCACAATGGCCCTGATGCTTACCAGGGTCTAGAAACGTGAACGAAATTCCACCGAAAGAATATTTAAAATCAAAGTGGAAGCTGAAAGAAGGAAAGGATGACCTCCAGGAGCTGGAAGGAAGGAGGGGACAGGAGGCCACTGTGAGAGGGAGGGTCCTGCAGATGCCAAGGTGGGGACATGCTGGCTTGAGCAGGAGACATGCCCATGTGGGCCACATGGGAGGCGAACTGGGTCTGAGGTCTGGAATGAGGCTGAGCCCTTGCAGGCTGCCGGATCCAGAAAAAGGTCACCCGAGTCTGCCTTCTAGCCTGGCAAAGTGGGAAGACACACAGTTTTCGAGTAAAGACTGGAACCCTCAAGGTGTCTTCACTAAACCTCTTGAAAAGCAAACCCCACTGCAGATCACCAAAGGCAACGAGCAAACCTTCAGAACTCCCACAGGGAAAAGACACATTCCTTGCAAAGGTACAGACCTTTTCATCAAATGTGAGAAAATGATGAAAACACAGACTCTTTCAAGTGTTTAAGGAAAATAACCACCAACCTAGAATCATCTTGAGCACGAGGGCAAAAACAAAGACTTTCTCAGACACCAAGGTAAATTTAAACAAGCATTCACTGTATGCATGTATGTATGAATAAATAAATACGACTAACTTTGGGGGTTCAACCCAACACTGATCTAAAGTCCTGGAAAACAACAACATGAGAGATGGGGTGATGGTCCAAGGGAGGCATTTGGAGGGCCTTCGTCATCTGGGAGGAGGGTAGGGACGCTGATGAACTTTAGATTTCCTAAGACCTGCGCGGGTGTGAAGAAAACTAATGGTAAACAAGAATGTTCGACGGGAACATGCAACTCTGGAAGAAGTGGAAGGAAGGGGGAGAGAAACTCTGCCTCATCTAATGCAAGGCAGAAAACAGGAACCAAAGCAGCCAAGAAGCAACATGGGAACAAAAAATCACTAGCGTGGATGTGAACACCGAGGCGTGTGAACCTGTTACAAGGGACTTCTCGCATTTAATTTAGAAATGCAGCTACCTGCTATTTGCAAGATACCCATCTAAATCATCATGACAAAGAAAAGTTAAATGAAACCAGACACGAGGCAAATACAAATCACAAGAAGGCTGGCAAAAGACGCTGCTGGGAATGAACTCGTTAGGTAATTGTTTTCTAAAAAAAATTTTTTTTTAACGTTTATTTATTTTTGAGACAGAGAGAGACAGAGCATGAACGGGGGAGGGTCAGAGAGAGGGAGACACAGAATCCGAAACAGGCTCCAGGCTCCGAGCTGTCAGCACAGAGCCCGACGTGGGGCTCGAACTCACGGACCTGAGCCGAAGTCGGCTGCTCAACCGACTGAGCCACCCAGGCGCCCCAATAATTGTTTTCTTTATCAGGGAGTAGTTCAGCAGGAGGTTTGTCATGATATATCTGCCATCATAGAAAATGATCTTAATGTGCTTTCCTAAAACACAGATCAGCAGACAATATTAAAAGAACATAGATTTGGGGCCCCTGGGTGGCTCAGTTGGTCAAGAGTCCGACTCTTGATTTTGGCTCAGTCACGATCTCACGGTTTGTGGGGTCAGGCTCTGTGTCGGGCTCTGCACTGGTGGTGCGGAGCCTGCTTGGGATTCTCTCTCCCTCTCTCTCGGCCCCTCCCCTGCTCACATTCTCATTCTCTCTCTCTGTCAAAATAAACTTAAAAAAAAAAAAAAAACTTTAACCAAAGAACATAGACTTGAACCCAATTAATAAGCTTGGGTGGGGGCACCTGGGTGGCTCATTCGGTTAGGCGGCCGACTTCAGCTCAGGTCATGATCTCATGGTCTGTGAGTTTAAGCCCCGCATCAGGCTCAGAGCCTGGAACCTGCTTAGGATTCTCCGTCTCCCTCTCTCTCTCTGTCCCTTCCATGCTTGTGCTCTCTCTCTCAAAATTAAATAAACAATAAGAAAAATAATTTAAAAACAAGCCTGTGTGTATGTGTGTATTCACTGTGCTCAACAATCGGGCACACATTAGAGAAGCAACACTGGGCACGCAGATCAGGTACTAGACCACAGAAGGAGGGCGGTAAATACCTAAGAATTACCATCAGACAGAAATTACCTTCTGACTATACCATAATAAAAATAAAGGTGAATACAGGCATACCTCGGAGACCCCGCAGGTTTGGTTGTAGACCCCATGATAAAGCAGGTCCCTGAATTTTTTGATTTCTCAGTGCGTGTAAAAGTTAAGTTTACACTATGCTGTAGTCTACTAAAGTGTGTAATAAATAGCATTATGTCTAAAAAAAATGTACATACCTGATTTAAAAAATACTTTATTGCTACAAAAATGCTAACCCTATGTGAGCTTTCAGTGAGTCGCAGTGTTTTCGCTGGTGGAGGGTCTTGCACAGTGTTGACGGCTGCTGACCGATCAGGGGGCCGGGTGCGAAGCCGGGGTGGCCGTGGCGGTTTCTCAAGATAAGACAATGAAGTCCGACTCTTCCTTTCACGAACAATTTCTCCGTAGCACGTGATACTGTTCGAAAGCATTTTACCCACAGTAGGACTTCCCTCAAAATTGGAGTCAGGCCTCTGGAACCCTGCGGCTGCTTTATCAACTAGGTGTATGTCATATTCTAGATCCTCTGTTGTCATGTTGACGTCTTTGCTGGGAGTAGGTTCCGGCTCAAGAAACCACTTTCTTGGCTCAGCCGTAAGCAGCAGCTCCCCATCCGTTCCAGGTTCCTCGTGAGATGGCAGCCCTTCAGCCACCCTCAGGCTCCACTTCTGACTTTCATCCTCCCGTTATCGTACCACATCTCCACTGAAGTCTTGAAGCCCTCAAGGTCCTCCAGGAGGGTGAGAATCAACTTCTCCCAAGTTCCTGTGAACATTCATATTCTGGCCTTCCCATGAATCACAGATGCTCCTAATGGCATCTAGAACGGTGAATCCTTTCTAGAAGGTTTTCAATTGACTTTGCCCAGATCCCTCAGAGGAATCACTATCTGTGGCAGCCATAGCCTTACAAAATGTATTTCTGAAATAAGACTTGAGAGTTGAAATTGCTCCTTGACCCATCTCCATCGGCACTCTTGGGTCACCGGGTGCTTTGTCAGGGAGCAGTCCTGTTTTGAAAGGAATCTTTTTCAGAGCACTAGGTCTGAAAAGTGGGCTTAAACTATTCAGTAAGCCATGTTGTAAACAGATGACTGTCATTGAGGCTTTGTTGTTCCATCTGTAGAGCACCGACAGAGCAGATTTAGCATAATTCTTAGGTGCCCTAGGATTTTCAAAAGGGTCAACCAGCATTGGCTTCAACTTACAGTCACCAGCTACTTTAGCCTCTAAGAAGAGAGTCAGCCTGTCCTTTGAAGCTTTGAAGCCAAGCATTGACTTCTACCTACGAAAGCCCCAGATGCATCTCCTTCCAAGAGAAGGCTATTGCACTTACATTGAAAATCTGTTTATTGCAGCTGCCTTCCAGAATGATCTTAGCTCGACCTTCTGGAGAACTTGCTGTAGCTTCTCCATCAGCACCTGCTTCACCTTGCACTTGTGTGTTACAGAGATGGCTTCTTTCCCTAAACCTCATGAAGTAACTTCTCTGCCAGCTTCAAACTTTTCTTCTGCAGCGTCCTCACCTTTGTCAACCTTCACAGAACTAAAGAACCTTAGGACCTTGCTCTGGATTAGGCTTTGGCCCAAAGGAATGTGGTAGCTGGTTTGATCTTCTCTCTGGACCACTCAGACTTTCTCCAAATCAGTGATTGGCTGTTTTGATTTCCTTCCCTTCCGTTCCCTTCCGTTCCCTTCCCTTCCCTTCCCTCCCCTCCCCTCCCCTTCCTCCTTTCCTTTCCTTCCTTTTTTTCTCTTTCTCCCTCTCTTTCTCTCTTTCTTTCAAGTTTATTTATTATAAGAGAGAGACAGTGTGAGTGGGAAGCAGCAGAGAGCGAGGGGGAGAGAGAGAATCTCAAGCAGGCTCCACACTGTCTGACGTAGGGCTCGAACTCACAAATCATGAGCTCATGACCTGAGCTGAAACTGAGAATCAAATGCTTAATTGAGCCACCCAGGTGCCCCTGGCTGTTTCGCTATCTTACCATCCATGTGATCACTGGAGGAGCACTTCTAATTTCCTTCAAGCACTCTTCCTTTGCATCCACAATTTGGCTATTTGGTGAAAGAGGCCTAGCTCCAGGCCTGTCTCAGCTCTCGACAGGCCTTCCTCACTAAGCTTGATCGCCTCTAGCTTCCGATTTACATGGAGAGATGGGTGACACTTCCTTTCACCCGAACGCTTAGAGGCCACCGTAGGGTCACTAACTGCCCTAATTTCAATATCGTTGTGTCTCAGGGAATTGGGAGGCTGGGGGAAAGGATGAGAGAGACGTGGAGTGAGGGTGGGGACAGAACGCACACATCTACTTATGAATTCACCGTCTTATATGGGGCACAGTTCTGGGCACCCCATCACAATTAGAGTAGTAACATCACACAGATCACCACATCCAATACAATAATCATGACAACATCTGAGATAGCAGAATTCCCAAAACGTGAGAGATGCAAAGTGAGCAAGTGCTGTAGGAGAAACAGTGCCAACAGACTTGCTCGACGCCAGGTGGCCACAAACCTTCAGTTTGTAAAGAATGCGCTAGCTGCGAAGGGCAGTACAGTGAAGCCTGATAAAATGAGGTATCCCTGTGTATGTGCTTCCAAGGATCCTTAAAATTTTTTTTTAATGTTTATTTCTGGGGGGGGGGGGAGGGGCAGAGAGAGACGGAGACACAGAATCCCAAAGGGGCTCCAGGCTCGGAGCCGTCAGCCCAGAGCCCGACGCGGGGCTCGAACTCACGGACCGCGAGACCGTGACCTGAGCCGAGGTCGGATCCTCAACCGACTGAGCCACCCAGGCGCCCCTCCGAGAATTCTGATTACACGTCTCGATCTTTGATCTGTGAAGCACAGCAGAGGGACACACCATGAAGCAAGGCGTGTCTGGATAATAATAGAACGATAGCAGAAAAGCATGTGGTGCGTGCCTCGCAAATACCGGTTCGTGAGATCCTCGTGAGAGCATGTGGTAAGTTCCATTTTCAGAAGAGGAAATAAGGCCTGAAGAGGCGAAGTACCTGCCAAGGTCACACGGCACAGCCAGAATTTGAACCCAGGCAACGAGGCTAGAGTCCAAGCCTTAAGCTCGGTGCATCCTGCCACGAAAAGTCATTGGACTTTGTTAGCTGCTCTGCCTCTTTACTACGTGCTCTGAGCACAACAGAAGTGTTTTTCATCCCCCCATTGCGAGCTCCTAGCGCAGCGTCTAATACAACATAGGAGTCGCATAAAAGTCTAGAGAAAGAATTTTTTTTTTTTTTTTAAAGACATGACTGAGAAAGTCGCGGGGATTCAGTGACACACGACAGCAACCGGAAGACCCGAGGCCAGCCTGGCGCATCTTCCAAGCAGCGTTGCTGAGAGGTGAGTCCGTCAGGCTTTCGGGCACACGGGCCCCTGGCACCTCACTCTGAGCAAGGGTCTGTTTATGTGGAAAGGCCAAGTAAGAGGCACCAGGCATGCTCACGGGGATGCTCTTTGGAGAAGGATCCCTTTGCAAAGTGAATCATGGCCTCGCTTGGTGAATCCAAGCTTTCCCATGGTAGGCGCTCCTGTCCCTCTGCTAAGGAAGTGCTCAGGGAAATAAAAACACACGGTAGGATGGCAAACATCCTACCATGGGTAGGCCTGATGGGTTCCGGAAACAAAAATACGTAAACACACACGTGGTGACTAAGGCTGGTATTACGTAGCAGCATGCCTCGTGCGGTAGTAAAACGGTCTTGAATTGGGGGAGCGGAGGCTGAAAACCACGCGTTCATCGAGAACCTGCCATGTACGAGGCAGTGTATTAAACATTTTGCCATCTGCAGTGCCTCTTTCAATGCTTCCCCAAACCTTACGAGGCGCTGAGATCATGCCCGTGCTGTAGACGGGGACAGAGAAGCGGTCAAGGTCAAGGATTCCCCGCAGTGCAAAGTGCTGAGGCCACCCACCCCTAGGCCCAAGGGGTCCACTGAGCCCCCATCTGTTCAGTCCCACACGGAGGCGCTCCTCTGGCTCTCGTGCCGGCCACCAGCTCCGTGGCGCGGGGTTCCTTAATCCTTGGTGCTCATGAGTCAGATTCGAAAGCATTTGTCATCCGCTGTGAGGACGCCGAGGTTTGGACTTTCTTGCCTACGACCGCGACCCCCTTTTACCACTTGTGTGTTTCTCTTTCTGGGCATTTCCTTCTTCGGCCCCTGGCCCGAAGGCGGTTGACGTTGCCAGGCCTGGCTGATTCCAGGCTGCCAAAGAATGGGGGCTCTGTCCCGGCGCTTGGAGAGTTTGTGCACGGTTTTGACTATTCCCTGGTGCGTGTTGGTGTCTTGACTTTCCATTCGGCGTCCCCGAGGAGGACGCCGGCAGGCTGCTGTCCCCTGTGTGTGGGCGGCCGAGCCCTGGCGAGGTGGAGCAGGGCCTGGCCTCCGCGTGCCGGGGACCGCCGCTCGCTCTGTGATTTGTCTCCCCCTTCCGCCGTCGGAGACCAAGGTGGGGAGGATGCTGTATTCTGCTTTATTTATACATTTGGAATCTGGACTCTTTCTTTAAAGGCTGCGTTCCTCTGTCCCTCCCAAAATGCCCAAATTGATGCTTTACGCGAGGGATAATGAAGCCTCTGAAAACCGAACTGTAAGAACAAAACCATACCCTCAGCTCCCTCAAATATACGAGGAAAGAACAACAAACAGAAGTAACAAAACACAACACCGCCAAATCAAACAAAAAGCCTACCACAAAACAAATGGGCCCGCGGCTGTGAACACAGCTGCATCTCAGGCTGGGTCAGGGGGACACCCAGGCCATGTGGCATCACCTCTGACAAGAGGACGGTGCCTCTGGAGCCTTTGGGGGACATCTGTGTGAAAGCTCCACTTTCCTGCCTCTCTCTTCCACCTCCCCCTTCCTCTCTCCCTCTCTCCCCCTTCAACTTCTCATCTTGTGCTTGTGCTCTAAGGGGCTTTATTTTACCAAAAAATATCTGTTTGAGAGTTGTTGTTGTTTTTTTTTAACATCTTTGCTGTTTCCTGCTTACATCTCTACTTCTCCTATCTTGACACTTCTGTTAACAGCACTGCCAAAGTTAGCACCATCTGTGAACACTGGTGTTTATTTTCTCCTCACATCATTAATGAAGGTGCTAAATACGACTGGACTGAACACGCACCAGGACCCACATCTTCTTCTGAACAGATGTGCGTTAGTGGCTTGTCAGGAACACCATCCTATATTTGCCTATTCAACTCCCCATCATTAAGAGGCATTTGGGTTTCTGTTTGCGTGTGGCCCCGGGCCGCTCTACAGAGGGGCTAACAGGATCGCAGTCCCTGCTCTGAGAACTGAGCACTGAAGGGGGTTACACACTGGGGGCGTACATACTAAAAGAGAGTCGTGAAAAGAATGTATACATAAGCTTAGTTATTTTCACTGGGTTGGGACTTATAGGATAGCATTAAAAAATATTTATTTTTGGCACAATACAGCGGGAGGGGCAGAGAGAGGGGGACAGAGGATCTGAAGCGGGTTCTGTGCTGACAGGGTGACAGCAGCAAGGCTGATGCGGGGCTCAAAGTCACGAACTGTGAGATCCTGACCTGAGCCGAAGCTGGATGCTCAACTGACTGAGCCACCCAGGTGCCCCTCTTTTTTATTTTGTTTTATTTTTTAAGGATGGCATTTCTTAAAACATTTTTTAATGTTTATTTGCTTTTAGAGACAGAGATCGAGCACGAGCGGAGGAGGACACAGAATCTGAAGCAGGCTCCAGGCTCTGAGCTGTCAGCACAGAGCCCGACGCGGGGCTCGAACTCCCGCACCGTGAGATCATGACCTGAGCTGAAGTCAGAGGCTTAACCGACTGAGCCACTCAAACGCCCCAAAGGATGGCATTTTTGAACAGTGTTAGGAACCAAGAAAAATCCAGGGGCTCCTAGGTGGCTCGGTTAAGCGTCTGACTCTTGATTTTGGCTCAGGTCAGGATCTCACGGTTTGTGGTTCAAGCCCTGCATCGGGCTCTTGTGCTGACAGTGCGGAGCCTGCTTGGGTTCTCTCTCTCCTTCTCTCTCCGCCCCTCCCCCGCTCGCTCTCTCTCTCAAAATAAATACACTTACAAAAAAACGTTTATTCACAGGCTCAGGAATTTGTCAGCATTGTCTTGAAACACGTTCTACATCAAACATCTGTGTCTAAGGCTCTGGGCTGCAAGATCAATAATAAAACAGCTCTGTTCTGAAGGAGCTCCAGCCCCTGGAGGGAGGTAGACTTAAACAGCTACTCTATAAGGCACTTGGGTTGGCACCATGAGGTCTAGAGAGTGCGTTCAGGAAGCTCAGAGTGGAGGGAAGTGCCCACCACCAGGCAGATGTGGAGGCTTTTGTCGAGAGGGACAGCCTCTTGGGCTGTGTGGCCCATGGCTCTGCTAGGCAGATACACTGTCTGAACAAACTGGGCTCTCTCCATGACGACAGGCTCCCAGTGAGCCCAGTGGGCTCGCCCAGCATAGTCAGTGTCTCTCCTTCCTTTGATAACATCCCCCTTGCTCTAATTGTGCCTCCTTCCCGAGGCCTACCTGGGCTTCCCCAGCCCACAGAGATCTCTAGAACCCTACAGACAGGAGGCAATGAACTGCCCCTCAGAGGGTGAGGAGGACTTAGAGATAACCCTGAAGCTTGACCTAAAAGTGAAATTTAGAGCGTGTGCAGAAAACGGCAAGCATGGGACTGGAGTTCAGGATTGAAGTGTGTTTGGGAGAGGGTGGTGAGAGCCGAGGCCAGCCACATAGGCTGGGGTAGAAGACGAGCAAGGAGTTGAGGCTTAACTTTGTAGGCAATGGGGACATCCTTAAGGGATCTCAAGGAGGGAAGACAGATAATACTTTGTCTTCTTCTGTGCACATACCATGATCTGAAACTGACTTGTTTGATTGGCTTGCTCACTGTGTCTTCCTATGGCTCCCACCCCCTTCCCAAAAGTAAACTTCACGGGAGTGGAACCTTCTCCATATCCCCTGTGCTTGAAAGAGTGGCTGGCATACAGTAGATGCTTAATAAAAAGCTAATATGTAAAATTGATAGAGAGGAAGCAGGTATGTGGATGAGAGATTGATGTGGGCATTTTCAGGCTGGAAGACCAGTTAGGAAACTGCCAATCAAGGGAGTAAGGACAGTGGTCGGTAAGAGGGCAAAGCTGAGTTAAGTCTGAGATGCATCAGGGTAAGAATCTGGTGACTGACTAATGTAGGTGGGGAAAGGGAGTCTACCAATGTTCCTAGCTCTTCAGCTTGGGTGAAGGAAGAGAGAGAATGAGTTTGGTTTTGGCCAGTGTGGAGCTGAACTTCCTCTGGAAAATCATCCAAAGGGTTTCACTACACATGATGTATGATGTTGACTCAGGGGTACACAACTCATTGCTCTCCTTTTCTTAAGAGAAACACATGAACCGGTAAGGCAGGTCATGTATCACAACTGTTTCACAAAACCTACTTTGTTCACGCATGCTATTACAATATGATTGTGGTGCTGTGTTCTATTAGGCAAATAAGCCTAGAATTTGAAAATGCACTGTTAACCGTGGCAAGCACAGCAGACTGTCTGAGCAGCTGTGCCTTCTGCGACCTGGCTGCCATTCTCCCCCATTCCGAGCCCCTTAGTATTTCAAACTCCCTGTTAAATGTTACCATTTTTTTTTTTTTACACTTTCCCCACCATTCCTTCCAGCGATCTTTATCTGAAAGTACCCAAACTTTTAAAGCAGTATTTCTAGGAGCGATAGTACACATTATAAAGGAAATAACAAAGAGAAAAATGAAAAGAAATCTTGGCTTTGCAAACAGAAGGTCACATTCTCTAAAACTGTGGTGCCCTACAGGAATTTGGAAACTGGTCAGTGTCCCATGACAATTGGCAAATTATGTTTAACTCAGTGGTTAGTTCAAGTCCCCGTTTAGGGGCTGTTACCACATCCAAGTGCTGCTCGCCGAGCCTGGAAAAAGTGATTTCCCTCGGACACCCAGCAGTCTTGTGGAACTGACTATACCACACCTGAGAGTCGGCCATTCCAGATAGTGGTGGCAGCGGCAGGGCAGACCTGGGGCCTGGGGACCTCTAGGTTCTTTGTATTTCTAGGAATGCTGCTTAATCAAGGGAGGAGACCATGGGGCACAGTGGAGGGAACCTGCCCTTTGGAATTAGCTGGTCTGGGGTTTGAGCTCAGCTGTCTGGCCCGGGCCCATCACCTGCTCCTTTGAAGCTCAGTTTCCTCCATGGGAGTAGTTAATTAACAGGGAGCAATGCCCTCTCTCCCCAAGGGCTTTGGTGAGAGGTAGAGAAAATCCAGGCAGAGTGGCTAGCACAGAGCCTGGTGCTGAGTACGTGCTCCATGAACGTCTGTTAATGGAGTGAAGTGCTTCAGTGAAGGAGGTTCTCACGCTTAGGAGGTTGGTTCCACAACTGACGTGAGGCCAAAGGAGCCCTTGCGTCTCAAGGCCTCTTCGCTTGATCAAGGACAGCCCTTCACCAAACAACTCTGCCACCTTCTAGGGCCATGCTGGCGAGAGGCTTGTGATCCCAGAAGGTCCTTTCAACTTGTTCTTGGGTACTTAAAAAATCCCATTTAAGCCGACAAATGATGATGACACAGTTCTTTTTATACATTTTCCACCTCACTCTTACTAAATTTTGCTGCCCATCCAGGCAACTGTAACCCACGGCGAAGCATATTTGATTAGGCAGCAAGGCACTGGGGATTTTTGTTCTGAGGGGAATTCAAAGAGTTTAAAACAGAAGCAACCATCTCATAAACCAACTCCAGAACCCTGAGATGAAAAGAAACAAACTGCCCACTTTCTACCACCTGTTTGAGAACAGAAGGGTTTGCATGCAGTTATGTTAGCTAAAAAGTGTACCCTCGTCTCACTGCGGTACGGAAGCCTTCACCACACGAATGCTTTTGATGGAAAATCTGCCCCCTGCTCCGATACACCCTTTCATGCTGGTAATAACGAGGCGAAGCAGGACTTTCTATCAATATGTTCCGCACACTTCTTAGCAGCTCTGGTTTTTCTATTCTGCATTTGCTATTTTAAGCGAGTACATAATGCATCAATTTTCAGACTCTTACTCAACGCCACTGCTATAGAACTGAGAACACAGAACAATATTCCAACAGATGAAACATTCCATGCAGCCTTATTTCCCTTTTCCTGGGATGGGGCATCTATTTCTGGCCCTGTAATGAGAGAGGAACCAGTGGCGGTGGTCCAGTCCTTCTTGTTCAGGAATCCCACATCACAGAAACCACTCACCATGCTGTTGCTGGTAGACACATCAAAAGCCCCATGGGGTCTCAAGTCTATGCGACTGCTCTCTTACTTTTTAAGTTCCCAGAAATGGGTTGTATGGATCCAGGCTGGAGCATGCTGGCTGGAAATGGGAATGTGGGCTCTCTTAAGCCACATCTGAGCTTTTCCTGCCTGCCATGAAGAGTTCCAGTTCTCTCCATGATCACTAACTAAAGAGCCCAAGACTAACCTTGATATCCCTGCCGCCCAGTCTCCTAAGAGAGTTCAACGGGAAGTGCCCCCAGGTGGCTGCTAGCCAAATTTGCCTTGACCTCGAGTGTAGGCACACCTCTAGTTGAAAGTCAGTTGCATCTAATATCTTGGTGGGCAGTGTAGGCAGATTTCCCTGCTGTGTGTGTACAGCCTTAGTGGCCTTATTTACTGCTTGCGGGGTCACCTGGGAGAGAGGACAGAACAATCCACCTCTACACCTGTTGGCTCACAAATGGGTTAGTCACACTTTCCAAAGATCTACTCTGGCTGGTACAATGGGCTGAGGCATTCCTACCAACGTTCCTCCCGTGTTTATCTCCTGACAATTAAAAATGGCACAACAAATTAGATTGCATGAGTGCCTGAGTGATTCTGCTGAAAAAGGAACAATTCCATAATAACCCTATACCACTGCTTTCTGTCTAAAGAACGATTTCATAGCATTGAATGATTCAGCCATCCCGATGGGGACCTTGCATTACTGGCTCAACTTCATTAGCATGAAAACAAGCAAACCACATACACTCTTCCTCTGGGGCTGGAAGTCAGACACCCTGAGCAATATTTAGGTCACTGCTGCCCGGGCAAGTCTGAAAAATGGTTCGTGCCCTGGTTAGATAGTTACATATTTGTTTTAAACGACTATCACAGAAGGGGACCCACAGGCTTTTTAAGGCAAAGAGAGGGAGAGGTTCCATGAGCAGGACTGAAACAACCTGAAGTGGGCTAAAGCAAATAATCTCTTTGTCCAGGATAAAGTGTATTAGCATCAGCTTATTGGCCGAAATAGAATCTCTGGGTTTGGTGAGCAAAGTGTCCCCACTTCCTCTGAGAAGCCCACAGAGCAATGATTCGTAACCTTGACTGTGCACCATGACTAGAGAAGCACTTGCAAAACAGGGCCCTGATAGTGGTCAGGCTCCACTCCTACAGACTGACTCATTTGGTGTGTGTGTGGCCCCCGGACGTTGGTGCTGTTAAGCCCCAGGTGGCTTCCTGAGCCACACCGTACGGCGGATCACCAGAGCTTCCAGAATGACTGGAAGAAGAGCTGGCCCTGACCTGCCTCACACAACTGCTCCAATCAGCTGCTTGGGAACTGCTTTGGCAAATGACAGGGTTCCCTTTATATACAGTTTAACTGATTCATCAAGTTCCTTATTGTGATGCATTTCAATTACACAAGAATTATTTGGAGCAAGTATGTTATAGAGCTATTTGATACAGGAGGGGTTGAGCCTCTGAGAGGTCACAAAGCAGGGCGCCTGGGTGGCTCAGTTGGTCAGGCATCCAACTTCGGCTCAGGTCACGATCTCATGGTTCATGAGTTTGAGTCCCGCATCAGGCTCTGTGCTGACAGCTCAGAGCCTGGAGCCTGCTTGGGATTCTGTGTCTCCCCCTCTCTCTGCCCCTCTCGTCATGCTCTGTCTCTCTCAAGAATAAACTTTAAAAAACTAAAAATTTTTTGAAAGGTCACTAAGCTTGGAGGAGGGCCGTAGAGATAAGCACCCTGCCAACCCCCTGGCCCCATCACTCTGTCAGTACCCTCCCATCCACTTCTCTTCACCTCTGTATTCAACAGGTACATACTAAGTGCTGATTGCGTGCCAGCCCCTGAAGACCCAGTGGTGTGTAAAACAGGTCTTGCTTCTGCCCACCCACCCCCCCCCCCCCCGGAGCTTACAGTCTGGTGTGGAGACTTACACACTCATCCGCATTTAGCCAGGATTCTGGGAAAAGCACTGAACATAAACAGTACACGGTGCTATGGAATCACATAGATCTACTCTGGGGGAAATGAGGAAATGCATTCTCGAGGAAGTGATGTTAAATTTTAATATCATGCTTTGTTTTAAAAAGTGAATAATAAATGCACATGGTCTAACACCCACAGGTACGAGGGTATATGTAGGAAAGCAAGTTTGCCTTCTACCCTGTCCTCTGGCCTCTTGGCCTCCTCCCTACAGGCACCTGCACTTCCACTTTGCCATCAGTGGTCCAGACAACTTTGTGTGTGACTATATAGGATAAATTCATTTATTTATCAGCGGGTGACTTTAAAGCTGAAACCTCAGCCATACCCATCCTCAAGAATGCCTTTTATTTCTGATGTAGGAATGATGGCAATGGGGCCACGGTATGCTGAGGAAACCAGAGGATACTAGAGAGCCACTGACTCAGGGCCATGACCAGAGCGGTCCCGGCTTTGGGCTGTGAATCAGCGTTTCATCACTTAAATGCTGAGTGTGACTTTCAGAACATGGAAAAGGTCGTTTCAATGCCTACAGGTAAACCAAATGCCTACTTATGTGTTGGATAGATACAGCTAGTATCTAGAAACTGTTTCTTTAGACCACGCTGTATCACAAATGTTTTCTTTTTGTATGATTATTACTTTTTCTTGTAAAGAAGAGGGCATCAGCTAGAACATAAGACAATCTGACGTGTTAAGCTGTGCCCTCCACTAGAGCTGCTCTGTTGCCCCAGGACACAGGTGGATAACAGAAGGGTTTATGGGTTGGGGGTCATTACTGTGGCCTCAGCACCCCTAATTACCAGGTGACCCTGAATGCTAACAGCAGCACAGCACAGTTTGGTACACACTGCCAACCCAAAGAGCCCAAGCCCTGGACGTCCTGATGTGGGGGCAGCAACCTCACCTAGATAAGGAACTCGTAGTGGATGAGCTCTCTGAGGCCCGGATGCAGTGAGTTTGCAGGCCTTCCAGGTCCGAGTCACTGGGGTGGGGGGTGGGGGGATGGAGGGCAAAGTGGGCAGCACCTGACCTCCTTTGTCTGTCCTGCCCTCCGGTAGCCAGAGAGGGAGGGCCACGGCCACAGGGACAAGGAGCCACGGATGGGCGTCCAGGTGAGAAAGACCAGCTCCTGTTCTCCTGATCCCCTTTTGGAAAGACTGGTTTCAAGTGAGGCATTAAAGTCTCCACGATTAGCAAAGGGGCGCGTGTGGACCGGCCCAGTTCCCCCCGGCCCCCTCCCACCCCCCCCATACCTGCAGCGGGAGGGTGGGGGGCAAGGCGACAAAGGCGAGGGGGAGGGGGAAGGAGGAGGGGGTTGGGACGGAGGTGGGGGCGCAGGCGGCGAGCGAGACAAAGAGAAGCCGCAGAGCCCAGGGTGGGCTGCGGCGGGGGAGGCGGGCCCGCAGAGGCTGCTGCTTTTAGCTCCGCCGCTCCCCTGGTCGCCATGGCGACGCGCGCATTAGCGATTCCCTCTGACATTGACAGGCCGCCGCCGCTGCCGGTCTGGGGCGGGGGTGCTGCGGGTGGAAAATGTGTGCTCACACACACGCACGCCCACCGAGGAGGCCCGGCAGCGCCAGCTCCTTCCAGACTGTAGTTTAATGCATCATTTATGCACCGCCCCCCCCCTCCCCGTCCACCCTCCCCCCTTCCGGCTGTTTTTATTTGTTTGTCTTTCTAGAGAAGGTGATGATTTGGGGCTTAGCTCATCTGCTGGCACACTGAGCTCACTGGGTGGCTGAAAGGGAATGGGGATATGGATTTGGGTCAGCTAACAGGGTGTGATTGGTTTAAGGCAAGAACACTAAGAAATGGGGTATCTGGGCGAATTGCAGGCTCTTTCATTTTTCTCCTTTACACCAGGCATATATATTGGCCAGAAATGCTTAAAAGCTGGGGGGGGGGGGGGGGGGAGAAAGGGCTACCCTGCAGACATGTGAAATAGGATTAGTGGAAACCCTGAAGACTGAGGCCGCAAGAATCATCCTGCAGCCGTTTGCCACACATGACAATTTTCCTGCTCAGATTCCTGCTCCAGAAAATCAGTCTGTTTTTTGTTTTTTCTTTTTTGGTACTTGGAGCCCAACCTCATGCTATTATCTCTCAGACTGTATTTCTGCACGAACAGGGAGAGACTTGTGAAACTACCCTTTGAGGGCAGAAACTCACCATCTCTGTAACTGCTGAGCCCATGATGGGACACTAGCTGAGGGGGATGGCCTGGGCACTGGGCTCAAATGAAGTCTCTAGAGAGGACTTCCCAAGGTCAGCCTCCCGAATGCAATAGGGACTGAGCCCAGAAACATCCTGTTAGCACAGATGCCTCCCTTTGAACTCAAACAAAGACCAAGGGGTGTGGTTGGGAAGTTTCTGAAAACTCAGCGAATAGCAAAAACGTGGGCAGGAACACATGCCTTTTTATCCACCAGGCGAAGTCTCCCCTTTATGACACATCTTGCCTGGGTCTGGAGCATCACACTTTGTAAGATATTAAAGAGGCATGTTGATGAATAACAGGCGTGTGATGGGGTGGTGTGGGTTGGCAGGAGCTGGCTCCCAGCAGCTCTGCTCTCAGCTGCCGTGGCCAGGACTGTGGCATTCCCAGGGATGAGAGCACACCGAATCTGACTGGAGTGCCATTTCCTGACCAACAGAACTGGCTCTGTCTGGCTAGACAGGTGCTGTGTCCATTCCAAGAGTCCTCTGTGTTCTGTGCTAATCTTGGAAGTCACCCTGGGATCCCAGGGTAAGGAAGGATTCTCAACCAGGCCTTGCCATAGCCACTGACAGAAAAACTGAATAAAAGCAATAAATGTGGGGGCACATGGGAGGCTCGGTCCGTTAAGCGTCCGACTCTTGATTTTGGCTCAGGTTATCATCTCCCAATTCGTGAGATCGAGCCCCGCATCGGGCTGTGCGCTGATGGTGCGGAGCCTGCTTAAGATTCTGTCTCTACCTCTCTCTCTCCCCACTTCCCCTCACACTCGTGCACGAGCGCATGCGTTCTCTCTCTCAAAATAAACTTAAAAACAAACTAATGCGAACTGCTCTTATGACTGCATTCCAGAACTCTAACCTTCCTGTATTCAAAGATGGGGCGCTTGGGTGGCTCAGTCGGTTAAGCGTCCGACTTCAGCCCGGGTCACGGTCTCGCGGTCCGTGAGTTCGAGCCCCACGTCTGGCTCTGGGCTGATGGCTCAGAGCCTGGAGCCTGCTTCCGATTCTGTCTCCCTCTCTCTCTGCCCCTCCCCCGTTCATGCTCTCTCTCTGTCTCAAAAATAAATAAACGTTAAAAAAAAAAATTAAAAATCAAAGATGACTGGCAAGGCGACGTTCGTCTTCCTTGCAGGTGGAATGATGGAGGTGGAACAGGGGACAGAAGGACGAAGAAGCTAAGAACACGGGGGCAGGGAATTAGCCCCTTTGTCCGGCATTTCCTGACCAGTACGACTGGGGAAAGCCTACAGACAACACACTACCTTTCTACACGTTGACCTAAAAGACCAAACCTCAATTCTGGAAGCTCAGAATTCTAGAAGTGGGCCTTGAGAAATGATCTGACCTTGAGTTGTACTTTAAGCAGAGAAACATCTCAAACATTCTGGCCAGAGGCTATTTATTTCCTGAAGACCTCTCCCTGAGGGACAGATGGCCTGTGCCTCCCTCTGGTATTACTGGATCCTGACAGCAAAGTTCTTCTAAACCATGACAACCAACCTACTCCTTGGAAACACACCTAAAATAGGGACAAGGCCCAAGCGATATACAGCATTTCTGTAGTCTGGAATGAGCGTTATGACAGTGACATTAAAGCAGTTTTCCTTTAGAGGCTGACTCTGTGTGATAAAGGCCCACGAATTCCCACACGATCAAGAACAAACTGAGAAGGAGCCTGAGGAAGTGCAAGAGGAATTTTCAATGCCTCACAGAAGCCGCGTCTATGTTTGGGAGGCAGAGCTTGAAGGAATACTTAAATATACATAAGTAGTGAAATGAGTGGCCAAAAATTTAAAATGATTTGGGGAAACGTGAATTTGCAGAGATATGGGTGGTGATGACTTCTCTGTCCACAGAACCCTAACCAGTCGCCCTCGACGAAATAAATCCCGGTTTCCCTGAAATATTCCATATATTCATGTCTAATAAAAGGTACATATCCTCCATGAACAAATAATTTTATGTTCTGTGGTTAAAGAACATGTTAATTTAAAAGTGGTATCTGGGGCTCCTGGGTGTTTCAGTCGGTTAAGCGTCTGACTTCAGCTCAGATCATGATCTCGCTGTTTGTGGGTTCAAGCCCTGCGTTGGGCTCTGGGCGGACAGCTCGGAGCCTGGAGCCTGCTTCAGATTCTGTGTCTCCCTCTCTCTTTGCCCCTCCCCCGCTCATGCTCTGTCTCTCTCTCTCTCTTTCAAAAATAAATAAAACATTAAAAAAATTTTTAAATGGTATCAAATACATAATCTTCACAGGGCATCACCCACTTTTTGTCTTGACTCCCATCCCACATGGAAGGTGTGATTTTTGTCTCCTAATGGCGAGCAGAAACCACCAGACCTATGGATCTTTTGGTTTCCCATTGGAAACCAGAAGGAAAGAGTTCTGTCCCAAACTACCCTCATTTCCTGGAGGCCTTTCAAATGTCTGATGTGAAGATGAGT
This sequence comes from Acinonyx jubatus, assembly GCF_027475565.1. NCBI lineage: Eukaryota > Metazoa > Chordata > Mammalia > Carnivora > Felidae > Acinonyx > Acinonyx jubatus. Next base: position 19,993,636 of record NC_069397.1, read on the forward strand.
TAAAGCACTATGGGGTTTGGAGGGGACATCTGAGAACATACCTGCAGGTGAGACCCCGTTTCCCAAACTGACAGCAGACTCCCAAGGGAATGGGGCACGGAGCAAGATGTGAGGCCGAGACGGGGAGGGACAGGGGGAGGACGGGACGACCCGGTACAAAGCCGGTGTGAGGCTAAGGGGCAGTGTGAGGATGCTAAGGATAGGGAGACCCAGGAGAAACCCGAGCAGGGGTGCAGAGCTCCTAAAGCCAAGTCCGATTTATGCTTCGCGGCTGAGGGGGTCCGGCTTCACCTGTGCGTTCCACTGAGCAACATCACACCGCTTGATGTCCTCACTCTCTCGGGGCCCCCCGAGCCTCCTGGACAACAGCCGGCCCTCACACCACGTCCCCTGCCCACCCGCTGCATGTGAGAAGGATGGCCCGGAAGAGAAGGAAGGGAAAGAGCAGGCAGGACCGCAGGGGAGAGAGGGGGTGAGCACAGGGGTGGACCCCTGTTATACTCCTGCAACTTCATTTTACAGACAAGGAACCGGGTGCAGGGGGATGGTGAATTGTGCACGATCACTGAGGTGGTGAATGGTGAAAGCGAAACCCTCACCCGGGCTTCTGCTCTCCGATTCGGCACCCATTCATCCAGTCTCTGGGAGGAAAAGGAAGCACCGGGTCTCACCAATAACGAAAGGGCGAAATAAATGCAAATCAAACGCAGAAAAACTCTCCACAGGAAACTGAGGAGTCTCTAAAAAACCAGTCCATTTAGCCTCTGTGACAAATAACGGAACTGGGGCAACTGAGCGTCCACACTGCCAGGCAATGTGCCCTGGGCAAATTTCTACACCTCTCCAAACACACGCTTCCTTGGTCATGGAATGGGGATCACAGTCGTATCGCCCTCATCCAGATTTTGTGAAGATCAAAGAGTCATGAGCCATGGCAAAGAGCTTTCTTAGCACAGTGCCTGCAGCCTAAGCACTTAACCAGAGTCTGCTGGTACTATTATGATTACTACAGGGCTGCTACAATCGGGGATAAACCCGTTTCCTTACTGGAAAAAGGCCATAAAAAAAAGTCTGCTGGTGCTTTTCTATGCATGGGAAAGTATATCTATTGTTTGGGGAGGGGGGGTACTAAATGGGTATATTTTTAAAATTCCCCATAATAATAATAATAATAATAATAATAATAATAATAATAAAAGCATCCTTTTGCTTTTGTCTTGGTGGAGCAGGCTTCCTTCTGACATCAACTTTTTCTTCTACTGGGGAGAAAGTCCCAGTCTCAATTTCACAACTAAAAAAAAAGGGGTTTCTTAGGAAAGTGTCATAAACACCTCCACCCTAACGGGCTCAGACTATGATGGAAACCATGAAGAAGTGACTTACTTCTGTATTTCATGACTTTTGTTTTCCTTAGGAAGTCACCTGGACCTGGATTACAGTTGAGAAGAGGAACTCTTAGTCTGAAAGAGCTCAGACGTCAACGTGTTTTTCCTCCATCTGTAAAATGGGTACAATGAGGTTCACGCAATTTGTTCGAGTGGGGAACTGCAAGTTCCCGGTGTTATGTCCTCGGCTCCTGGGGTGATACACCTCTGATCACTGATCCAATGGCCCAAAGACAAATCTCCCTCCCTCTCTCCCTCATTTCTGTGGCTATCTCATTCAGAAACCCAGCTCCTCAAGAATTTTACATTCCTGGTTATTTTTAGACTCATTTAGTTTGTTCAGACACGGTCACCACATGGCATGCAGCTGTGGAAAGCAGCTGCTATGGTTTGATTTCTAGTCAATATTACTTGACATTTCTTGTCAGGTGATTTCTAAAATTTCTCTCTCTCTCTCTCTCTCTCTCTCTCTCTCTCTCCCTCTCCCTCTCTCTCTCTGTCTCTCTCTCTCTCTCTCTTTCCCCGGGGGATCTCAAGACTTTTCCCCCTGGATTTTGAGGTGCGACATCAGAGCTGTGCATCTGAGAACCTGCTCCAGGCTGGGGATGGGGCCAGAATCCTGCTAGAAAGGAAGATTTCTTTCTATTCTCAGGACCCAAACTTCTCAGCCCCAGAACACTCAGGTCCTGACAGCTTCCTGAAGACCCTCCTCTCAGTTTTGTGCTTTGAGTGAGGGGCTGCTGTCTCCTGGTCTCAGGAAGAAAGGAGGAAGGATGAGGCAGGTAGCTGGCCTGCCAGGAGCCTACCTCAGTGACACTAGCTACCATGTACCAGAGGCTGGGTCACTCCGCTGAGGTGAAAGCCGGACCGGATTGGCTGCAGGCTTCCTCCTGCTCCCCCTTAACAGCTTTTCTCCCCGACAGGTGCTTACCTGCCTTTCTCTGGCTCATTCAGCCATCAGTCTCTTGGCTCAGCCCATATACCCATCCACCATGATGCTTTTGCCTTTAGGAGTTTTGCACATTCTGTTCCCACCTGGAAGACTATGGGTCCTTTTTCCGGACCAACGCTATTTCTCATTTGATTCTCAACATCAGCATCCCTTGGGGAGCCTCTCCCGATCCTCTAAGACAGGGTTAACTCTCTCTTTGATGCACTTAACACCTCGGACTGTAATATTTTTATTACAAACAGGCCTGTTTATTCCTCCAGTCTCCCCACTAGACTCTAAACTCCTGGGTGGGCTCAGGTCTTGTCCACACTTGCACCCCCACTTCCCAGCCCAGCGTCCGGCCTGGCATACAGCAGGTGCCTGGCAAATATGTGCTGAATAATGTTCCAGGCTCACCAAGGACTCCCTCCTTTTCTCCCCCCGCCCCATGTATTTTTTAGACTGTGTCGAATTCTTTGTTCTTCAAACCACTTCTGTAATAAGCTTTCTATTTTATCACGGCATCTATTCAAGTCAAGTCCTTTGTCAGTTCTGAGTTTGAAAAAAATCTTCAATTCTGCAGGTACGGACAAAAACGTGACGCTGTGTCTGACACATAAACGAAAAGTGAAAATCATGGCTGGATAACCTGAAAACAGCTAGCGACATCTGTATCCTGGCCATCCTTCCTCATGAAGCCTTCTTTTTTGTGGGCTGGTAAGTTTTGACCCTTGTTTTTAAGGTGCGGTTATTCTCGACAAGGAGACAGCACAGCTTTCCAACTAGGAGAGAGTTCTCTCAAGAGAGTCCTTCTTACAGTGGAGGAAATTTTCAGTTACATACGGTCTCCACTCGCGTCCCTTCTCCCTGCCCAACCGTGTGCTTTAGGCAGACAGGAACGAACGCACGAGCCACGGTTATCGGCGGTTACCTTCAGCAGCACTGCCAGCTTCTCCACAACTACTTTGTGCGAGATGACGTTCCCCAGCCCTTAGTACCGCGAGGCGTTTGGAGGTGGGAGCGCACACAGCGTGTACCACGACGGCACAGCCCTCTTCTAACCGCAGCTCGGCAAATTCAACGCTGGGCCGCAACAACGGCCAGAGGGACGGGGTCCCCGCACACACAGGGCTTTGGAGTGGCCCCAACGGCATCTGAAGCCGGGCCTGGTGCTACCAAAGCAGCCCTGGGTCCTGGCAAGAGGACTGGAAGGGAGGGGACGTGCGGACATCCGAGGGCCGTGTGCAAGGAGGCAAACGTCACGGAGTGTCCAGCCTGCTGGGGACACTGCTGGGCACCATGGACTATAAGCTGAGGGTCCGCCTTCTGTCCTCGGTGACTTTACGGTCTAGAAATATTGACAGGAAGGCAGAGGCAAGACATTTCGCACAGCAGTCGAGGCTAAGCAGATGCGAAACAACCTGATTCTTGTGGCAACAGCACTGGCCTGGGCGGGATCTACCCCGCCTAAGGCTTATACCTCTCCTGCCCCGGCCCCGGCCGATGTTTGTGGGGAAGAAGGGCTCACCTGACTGGAGGAGAAGCAGGATACCAAGGACCCTGTTGCTACCGCAGGTGGCAGAGAGTGACTGGGTGACATGTGCTAAGAAGCTGGTCCCCTCAGATTAAGGAAGTCAAAAGGGAGAGGAGCTGGCCCGTATAAAAAACTTGGGGACACGTGTCTGGGAATGATGGGGATGGGTGGTATGGCAGGCTGAGTAGCGGCCCCGCAAAAGGTATCCACATCCAATTCCCTGGAACCTGAGAATGTTACCTCACACTGTAAAACAGGACACTGCAGATGTGATTACATAAGGCTCTTGAGATGGGGAGGTTATCCAGGATGATCCAGGTGTGCCCTAAATACCATTGCAAATGTCCTTGTAAGAGAGGCAGAGGGAGATCTGACACGGACAGAAGAGAGAAGGCCACGTGACTGCGGAGGCAGAGATGGGAGCGATGTGGCCACGAGCCAAGGGATGCCAGCAGCCCCCAGCAGCTGGAGGAAGCTTGGAATGGGTTCTCCCCTAGGGACTCTGGAGGGAGCTCCGTCCTGTGGACACTCTGATCTGAGGTCAAAATCATTTCAGTGATAACGACTTTCGACTGCTGGCCTTCAGAAATGTGACAAAACAATTTCTGTTGTTTAAGTCACGAAGTCTGTGGTCACGTCTTACAGCAGCAATGAGAAACTTAAGATACAGTTTAGATGTGCCACTTGATGAAGCTTCTGATTCAGTTCCCACAGGCATCGTATGCTGGGACCAGTAAGAGAGAGGGACAATCATTTCCTATTATCATATTCACTATGTAGATCCAGCATCAAAATTCTGCACACATCTGCACACACACGCACGCACACACATGTGCACATACGCGCATACCCCTCTCCTGGATTTGAATCAGCAACTGCTCTCATCCAGCTTTGCAGTGTTAGGTCGTTTCTGAGAGGAATTCATAGTAAATTGGAACAGGTAGCTGTGAACTGAGAAAAAGAATCATGAAGGAATCGCGGAGCCAGGGGTGGGGGTGGAGGTGGGGGTGGGGGGGGCGGTGCTCCCAGAAGGCATCATGGACGCACAGTGGAGACAAGAGTGGGAAGCAGAAGGCCAGGACTCACTTTAGAGGAGCAAGCAGCCTGGACAGAGGGAGCACCGCCCCCCCCCCCCCCCATCAAGAAAAAGGAAAAGAGGAGGACTTCTTTTGCAGTTCTAAGAAGATGCTCTGTCAAGGAGAATATAGGGATAAAGGAATGCCTGATGAGTTTTCTTTCTATCTTGAAACTCTTTTGTAGGGATAAGTGTTATAACCTTGGGAATGGGATTTACTTGAAAAAGAGGAATATGGGGACATTGAACTGCAGAGCGCGCTGTGTGAACGTGGCCAGGACAGTGTGGTGGGAGGGGGTGCTGCCTTTTGGTTGGGGGGCAACTTTGGGCTCCTGCTGCATTTTAAAGGCGGGAGGTAGGTGCCTTTAGCTTAAGGAATGATTTTGGGTTTGGGATGCTGAGGTGTTTCTGTGGTCCTTGTGAGGGAAGACACAGAAGGGGCACAGGGGGTGAGAAATCCCCCGGGTTGAGAGAAGAATGCCCCGTCTGTAGTTGTGGCACCATTCCGAGAGGCTCTCCAGAGACAAGGCTCCTGACTATAGAACAGGTCCTATGCCATCTTCTGTCACATCAGCAAGCTTGGGGAACCAAGCAGCCTTCTCATTGCACACTGGCTCCACAACGTCAAGAGCTCTCCGACATACCTACATTTCAACGATAGCGTCTGGAGTCCCTAATTCATTACTGGTCAGCATCACCTAGTGAACATTCACAGTCTCCACAGCACTGGAGGTTCGTGAGGGTTTGCAGGAAAAGTGGATGGCACAGGTCTCTCTATTCTCCGGGAAGAAACAGACAAATACAAGTAAATCCAAACCCAAATGAAAACACAGGTGACAGGTGTCTCAGGTGCTGACACCAAGAGGAAGTAGCAAAGAACCCAGAGGATCTGTATTCACCGAGCCCCCATTTATACTGTATCTGTGGTCTTGAAGAGTCACAGAACTGCTTTAAGTCTTTCTAGCCATCTGTAAAATGGGTTTACTAGAATAACAAATGGCTCAGATTGTTAAAAGAGCTAAATGAGATAATGAATACAAAAGCCATCTATTTATTTGATTTTATTTTTTCGTAATCTCTACACCCAACGTGGGGCTTGAACTCACAACCTCGAGATCGAGAGTCACATGATCCACTGAGCCAGGGGGTGCCCCTGAAAGCACTTTTAAAACATTAACTGTGGTCTTAACATATGTTACAACGTATAGCATAAGGAAATATTAAGAAACTTACACTGAGGAGGGTAGAAAAATGATAGATGGTTAGTGTAGTTCCAAGAATATCATAATTTCCTTGTGACTCATCAGGACACTCTGGGACAATAATTAGAGCTATCGTTCAAGAGAAAAGAACATCTTGATATTGAGCATAGTCCACATGGGGGTTGGTCTGCCCCCTTCTTTTGGTGCTGTCTTCTTTCCCTTTGGAGAACGGACGTACCCCAACTCCAACCATGGGCGCAGCCGCCCATCACAGCGCCTCGCTCCCCGGCCTCAGGGCATGTGATCTGGACCCTACTCCCTGGCCTCAGTGCTGGAGCCAGGGTGGGGGGCACGTGATCCAATGTGGGCCACTCACAGACTTTCCTTGGAGGATTCATATATTTGAATGAGGCAAGCTTTCCCCTTTCCTTTAGGTTGCGATGCTGGCATAATGCAAGCCTGGAGCGGCCTGTGGCCGACAGTTCCCCTGTGTAGAAGCAGCCTGTGGTAGGACAGAATGAGGCCAACACACAGAGACTGGGGAGTCGGGTTAGGGGAAGAAAAGGATCTTGACAGCAAGCAAGTCCTTAGTGCTAGTGCTTAAACCCCCAGGGTCCTTCACCTCCCAGTTCCTTCCAGGATATTCAATTTCGGGTTTCAACTGGTCACGTCATCTGAAAGAGTTCTGATTTATATAGTGGGCTTACTCGGCGATACTACATAAACCCCGACGAAGGTCAAGTAAGAATGTTGTTGGAAAAAGATTCTACAAAGGTCATTGTTTTCCCGGAAAAAAAAGGGGGGGGGGATCAGCTCAGCATTTAGAGATATTAATCCCCAATTTTCTAAACCTGGCTCAGCACTAACATCCTTGGGTATTAATCAAACAAAAAGGCCATGTGCATGCATTATGATGCATGCCAGCAGAAGCATTCAGTGAAGGTTTGACCAGATTATTTTAATACCTGACAAGCACGATCAGCATAGGGGAGTGAATTCAAAATATACACAGACGGTAATGCTGAAACGTGCAAGAGAGTGACTGGGACAACGTTTAAGCTTCTGGAGTATTAAGCACCAGATATTATATTTCTTCTGGTTTGCTTACCGAGCAGGGAAAATTCGTGCCTCTACAGTAGTATCAGGAACCACAAAACGGTACTTAGAGGTGACTGCACTTGAAGCTTATACTTGCTGTCCGTGGTTACCTCGCTGCCCGGCTGCAGACTGCCATTAGCAAAGAGCCCAACTGGTGTGGAGTGGGATCCAATCTGTTGTGCTCCTCTAGGAGGAGAACACTCTGGAGGTCCCGCACTGCACCATCCCTGCCTTCAATATGGCCACTGAGAACCGCACGGACAACTTCCAGTCTAAGTGCTGAGAAGGCAGCTGTCTGGAGCAAGTATCAGAGACAAAGGAAGGATAAAAATGTGAATGGTTTTCTGACCTCCATCTCTCTTTTATTGATCAACCAGGTACATTCTGCCTTCTCCTGAGCTACTACGAAGTTTCTGTTTGCTGTTAATTGTGACCACGAAGTGACAGGAATTTAGGAGTTAAGAGATTGCTCACAGCAAATGAAAGAGTGTAGAGCCAACATCTTATGATGACCCATGGCCTTAAAAGGGGTGCCCAGAGTGGGATACTTGGGTTACTTTAAGAAGTATAGATGGGAGAATATTAAAAGTTGAGGACAACCATTAGTAGGTGGCTAGTGTCACAAAAATTTTTTTTTTGGTCTTTTTTAAAGTTTATTTTTGAGACAGAGAGAGTGTGAGTGGGGGAAGGGCAGAGACACAGGGGGAGAGAGGGAGAATCCCAAGCAGGCCTCATGAGGTCAGTGTGCAGAGCCTGACGTGGGGCTCAAACTCATGAAACCATGAGATCATGACCTGAGCTGAAATCAAGAGTCGGACGGCCCAAACCTTGGACTGAGCTGGCTTCTGGACACCTCCTCTTGGGTAGGAGGCCGTCGGGGTTACTGTGCAACCACCCACCCAACTGCTCAAGCCTGATGCCTCCAGATGCTCCTTGACTCCACCTTCTTTCTTTCTTTCTTTCTGCAGCAATCCTGTAGATTTTTACCTTCTAAATCTCTTCCAGAACCACCTTGCCTCCCTTAATCCTTACTGCCACCTATCCAGACTTGCACCGCATCTCACCAAAATTCCTGTAACAGCTTCCTCTCTGCTCTCCCTGCCTCCCGGCCCCTCTTCAAGCTGCAACCAGAAGGATCTTACTAAAACATGAATATGTGAGTTACAAATCTGATCTCTTGCCTGAAACCCTCCTTCTGTTTCTCATTGGCCTCAGGAAGGCGTCTGAACTCCTTCCAGTGTCTCTGGGCCCTGCTTCCCTCTCCAGTTACGGGCTTGTCACTCTCTGCCCAGCTGGCTCAACTATTTTCAGTTCCTCCATGCACCAGGCGCTCTGTCCCCTGCTGGATTTCACACTTGCTTTTCTGTTTGTTAGCACACTCTTTCCTCTAAGATCCTTCCCTAGTTGAAGTTTATGCTAAGGAAATAATCTGCAATGTCAACAGATACTTACTACAGGATGCTCACAATATAATATAATATAATATAATATAATATAATATAATATAATATAATAAACATCCTGCACATATTATAATAAAAAATTTGGAAACTTCTAAAATGCCCAGAAAACACAGAGCATGAACAGGGCAGGGAGGCAGAGAGAGAGGGAAACCCAGAATCCGAAGCAGGCTCCAGGCTTTGAGCTTTAGCACAGAGCCTGATGTGGGGCCTGAAGCCACAAGCCGTGAGATCATGACCTGAGCCAAAGTCAGATGCTCAACCGACTGAGCCACCCAGGCGCCCCCAGAAAACACATTTTATAAACAATTTTAAACATTTGCACAAAGTTTTGTGTTAATAGGAAATTACTCGAGTCATGTAACTTTCCAAAACTTCATAGATATTAAAATAAGAGTGCAGGGGGGGTCTAGGCGGCTCAGTCAGTTAAGTGGCTGACTTTGGCTCAGGTCATGATCTCGTGGTTTGTGAGTTCGAGCCCCGTGTCGGGCTCTGTGCTGACAGCTCAGAGCCTGGAGCCTGTTTCGGATTCTGTGTCTCCCTCTCTCTCTGCCCCTCCCCTGCTCATGTTCTGTCTCTGTCTCTCTCTCAAAAATAAACATTAAAAACAATTTAAAAAATAAAGTAAGAGTGTAGTTATTTTTGCATGACAACATTATTGGTGATTTAAATTTTTTCTTTAGATTTTTTTGTTTTCCAAAATTTACCCATGAACATGGAGCAATTACTTTCATAATCTGGAAAACACACACACACACAGTTTTTATAGCTTTGTATCATTTTTAAAAAGAACATCTATGAGCAAGGTTATATGAATGTAGATGTAAACAAGGTGAAGATCCCTTTTCTCAGGGAGAATGTGGAAAGTTTAAATCCTTAACTAGGACGGTATCTAGAAGCTTTCAGTGAGTCCTGCAATAATCTGTTGCAAAGGGGGAAGTAAAAAAACTAAAACAAAAACAAAAAAACCCAACACGGCTGAAGAGTTTGGGGGAAGTTTCTGCTAATGTACCACGGACAAATGCTAGGGCTAATATTAACTCCTCATTTTGGTACGTGTGTTTCCGTTACTGAAAAAAATCCCCCCCCTTCCTTTTTACCCCCTGTGGATATGGGCACATGTTTTGGTGGTGTTGAACCAACCAGCTGGAGGGCCACAAGAAGAAATGAATGGAGTGAGCAGAATATGGTGAACTCTCCAAATCCCCAGCTGCGATGCTTCAGTCAGCAGGGAACAACAGGTGTCGTCCTTGTCAGTCTGTGTGACCAACTACAGACAGAGAATGGAAAGTTAACACACAGAAGTTTTTGTTCTCCAGAAAAATGATAATCATTCAGCCAAGTCCATACAGCTGTATCTCGTGGCCATTTGCGATCTGTTAGTCTTTGCAAAGTAACGGGAGGCATTTAGTGTGGGCCTGAGAATACTACATACAAGGGGGAGTTTCCCACTGAAATAAGAAGCATGGATGCTGTTTCCATGAAAGGTTCCTGTCTAAATTAAATCTGGAGTTTAATCCACAAGCAGTGGTAGAAGAAAATGGTATACTTTTGGGAAAACAAGACAAAACTTTTAGCTTACACAAAGATGGCGTTTTAAAGCATAAAATGAAAATACAGCAACTTTTGCTCACTTAACTGCTGATTAAATTTTCACTTTATACGCTGTGGAAAACGGTATGGAGTTTCCTCAAAAAGTGAAAAATAAAACTACTCTCTGATCCAGCAATTGCGCTACTAGGTATTTACCCAAGGAATACTAAAATCCTAATTCAAAGGGATACACGCACCCCTATGTTTCTAGCAGCACTAATTACAACAGACAAGATATGGAAGCAGCTCAAGGGTCCGACTGATGAGCTGGTAAAGATATGGTGTACCCACAATGGAATATTATTCAGCCATAAAAAAGAATGGAATCTTGCCATTTGCAACGACATGGATGGAGCTGGAGAGCATAATGCCAAATGAAATAAGTCAGTCAGAGAAAGAGAAATACCATATGTGGAATTTAAGAAACAACACAAATGAGCAAAAGGAAAAAGAGAGAGAGAGAGAGAGAGAGAGAGAGAGAGAGAGAGAGAGAGAGACAGGCAAACTAAGAAACAGACTCTTAACTGTAGAGAACAAACTGACGGTTACCAGAGGGGAGGCTGGTGGGGGCATGGAGGAAATAGGTGACAGGGATTAAGGAGTGTACTAGTCGTGATGAGCACTGGGTGATTAAGATGCAAACTTTAAAAAGTGTTTTTAAAAGTGAAAAAGATTCACTTTATGACCTACCACGGAGCATTTGCTGCAAAGCATATAGTAAATAACTAAGTAATGGAGTAACTAATTTAACAACAAAGATTTCAGTCTCTTTGAAGGGAGGGAAACAATACATTGTGCTTATACAGTATTTATATAAAAGCCTATAACATTGAGATAATACCTTTGGGGATCTCAGAGTGTTTCCCTCCAGAAGCAAGGTTGTAGCAACTCGAGGGGGAAGGGCAAATTTTTCTTACACTTAACTCTCTTCCTGCAGTCTGTACTCAGTCCTGAGAGGCAGAGCCCAGTGAGAGGCAGGGGAGCAGAGCGGAGTTAAGGTCTCCAAGGCTACAGACTTGGGCTCTGCTATTTTCTGGGCCTGGTGCAAATGAAATCACAAGTCATAACTTGATGAGGGGAAACAAAAGAAGATCATAATATGTCAAGTCATTTAAAACTGCAAACTGAGTTTTATTATTGCAGCTGGATAAAATGAGTAGGCTCTTATAGGTTTAGATATTAAAAGGAACCATAAATATGGATGTGTGGGTTAAGTAAGTGATGAATCGTCAGGCTGGCTTAATTTCTCAGATTTGTTTTTTTTTTTTTTAAGTTTATTTTATTTTGAGAGAGAGAGAAGGTGTGAGCAGGGGAGGGGCAGAGAGAGAGGGAGAGAGACAGAATCCCAAACAGGCTCCGCACTGTCAGTGCAGAGCCCAATGTGGGGCTCGAACCCACGAACCGTGAGATCATGCCCTGAGCCGAGATCAAGAGTTGGATGCTTTAACGACTGAGCCACCCAGGCGCCCCAATCTCCAGATTTTTATTTATGCATTTATTTGTTTGTTTATTTATTTTTAATGTTTATTTTGGAGAGAGAGAGAGACACAGAGAGAGAGAGAGAGAGAGACAGAGACAGAGAGTGAGCAGGGGAGGGGCAGAGAGAGACACACACACACACACACACACACACAGAATCCAAAGCAGTCTCTAGGGTCTGAGCTGTCAGCACAGAGCCTGGCGCGGGGCTTGGACCCACAAAATGGGAGATCATGACCTGAGCCAAAGTCAGACGCTTAACTGACTGAGCTACCCAGGTGCCCCTCAATTTCCCAGATTTTCATATGGATAATTCTAAAGGCAAGGCCAGTTTATTAGTTGCTTAGAATTACATTTGAGTTGGAAAAAAAATGATAGTATGAATAAAGAAAATACTAGTATGCCATATATATTTCATTATCAAGTTTGAATTATATCTTGGAATCTGATCTGGGTCTGATCTGTAGAATTTCCCACTTGACACCCTTAAACATTGGCAATGTTCCAACAATTGTTACTGACTTCTTTTAAGCTTCATTACTCAGGATTTCATTTTGGTGGTTTGAAAAAAAAGTCCCATGAATTGCATCCTTTCACAGTTAGAAATCGAAGGGTTCACACTTCTTGTCAGCAGGAAGTGGAGGTTGGGAAGAATTCTATTTTTGGAGTTGAAAGGCCACCTTTGACCCAGAAATGTGCGGTTGGATGAAAGCTGTTTCTCTGTTCTGTCTTACTTGATTTACCCAAGAAATGGAGAAACGTACAAGAGTACAACTTCAGCAGACTTGTTTCCTCTTAGGGCTCCGACATAGGCCCATATCAACCACATCTCAAGAATTTGAGATTTTCAGGTGTTTATTTTGGTCCTGTGTGACCCATGTAACAGTCATTTAAATTATTCAAAAGCTTCCAAATTGAAATCCTGACTGTCTTCCAAGATATAAAGGTCAGAATTTATTCTTCTAAGTCAGGGGATGGGAAAAAAAGGCCCATGGGCCAAATCTGGCATACTGCTTGATTTTATTAAAAAAATTTTTTTTAATGTTTATTCATTTTTGAGAGAGAGACATAGCACAAGCAGGGGAGGGCAGAGAGAGAGAGAGAGGGAGACACAGAATCTGAAGCAGGCTCCAGGCTCTGAGCTGTCAGCACAGAGCCTGATGTGGGGCTCAAACCCACAAACTGTGAGATCATGACCTGAGCTGAAGTCAGACGCCCAACAAACTGAGCCACCCAGGTGCCCCTACTGCTTGATTTTAAATAAAGTTTTATTGGAATACAGATATGTCTGCTATTCATTTACATATTATCTATCGATGCTCTTTGTGCCCTAATGGAAGAGTCAAGTACTTGTAATAAAGATTGCATGGTCTGCAAAGCCTAAAATATTTACTATCTGGCTCTTTACTGAAAATGTTTGTCTACTCCTGGCCCTGATGAGAAATTGAGGAATTAAAGAGAAGGTCTATAGAAATAGTGACGTTAAAGAGCAGGCGCTACAAATGCCAGTATCATAAATGATTAGTTTTTGGGGCGCCTGGGTGACTCAGTTAAGCACCCAACTTTGGCTCTGATCATGATCTCATGGTTCATGAGTCTGAACCCCATGTCGGGCTCTCTGCTGTCAGCACAGAGCCTGCTTCAGATCATCTGTCCCCCTCTCTTTTTGCCCCTCCTCCCTTGCTCTCTTTCTTTCAAAAATAAGTAATTTTTATTTTTTTATTAAAAAATTTTTTTTAAACGTTTACTTATTTTTGAGACAGAGAGAGACAGAGCATGAACAGGGGAGGGGCAGATAGAGAGGGAGACACAGAATCTGAAACATGCTCCAGGCTCTGAGCGGTCAGCACAGAGCCTGACGCGGGGCTCGAACTCACGGACCGTGAGATCATGACCTGAGCCGAAGTCGGATACTCAACCGACCGAGCCACCCAGGCACCCCTCAAAAATAAGTAATTAAAAAAAAATGTTTAGTTTTTAGGGTCTAATTACTTTGTATAATTGGCATGAGATGTATCTGTGACAAACAACATATTAAGATTCTATGAAATAAAGTCTTTTTTAAAGTTTATTTATTTTTAGAGAAAGAGAGCAAAAGAGAGTGAGCACATGAGTGGGGGAGGGGCAGAGAGAGAGAGAGAGAGAGAGAGAGAGAGAGAGAGAGGGACAGAGGGAATCTGAAGCAGGTTCCAGGCTCTGAGCTGTCAGCACAGAGCCCAATATGGGGCTCCATCTCATGAACCGTGAGATCATGACCTGAGCCAAAATCAAGAGTTGGACACCTAACCGACTGAGCCACCCAGGTGCCCCTGAAACGAATAGTTTGGACTGAGGGCCACTAAGTAACACAGGTGTCAGTAGAGAAAGAAATGACTCCATAGGGAAGGAAATGTAATCCTAGTATACTACTTGGCACCAAAAGAAACAATGTTTATAAAATTATAGAAATATAAATCCTAGTTAGGGGTTTCAGCTTTAGAGTCAATCATCAAAGTATAAAACAATGTAAATATTAACAATGTAAACCTGTAGGTGTCAAAAGTTCAAGCAGGGACAGTTACATCTTCCTCCTTTGACACGGTGGTTGGTTAAGAGAGGTCATGTCTGAAGTTGATGGAGCATGAAAAAGAGATTCTTGTATGTTTTTGTATTTCACCGATTCCAAAACTCATACTTTTTTTCCTGGCCTTTAATATCTTTGAAACCGGAATGCTCCTTACTCTTGGCAATACTTTAATGTTTCTTTATTAAAAAAATTTTTTTACATGTTTATTTTTGAGAGACAGAGACAGAGACAGAGCGCAAATGGGGGAGGGACAGAGAGAGAGAGAGACAGACAGACAGACATAATCTGAAGCAGGCTCCAGGTTCTGAGTTGTCAGCACAGAGCCCGACGCAGCGCTCCAACTCACGAGCCATGAGATCATAACCTGAGCCAAAGTTGGACGCTCAACTGACAGCCACCCAGGTGCCCCATTGACAACGCTTTAAAAGTATAATTGTTTCTCAAAAATTAAACTTAAAAAATAAGGTATAATTGTCAGCGTTATTTTTCCTTGGGGAAATATAAAATAGTGGTGCCTCTTATAACAGATGGCATCTTACATCTGATTATGTGGTATTTTGAACTGTAAAAGCAACAAAGAATAAACCGAAGGTAATGAAAAAACTGACAATAATTGGAAGGAAATAAACCATCATCTTTTACAGTCAAAGGTCAATCTTATGTCTAAATATGAGAAATTAAAAAGATGACAGTACAGCATGTTGTTTATATATTCATTTTATTTCATTATTTTTTTAAAGATTAAAGTAATGTCTACAACCAACATGGGGCTGGAACTCCCAACCCTGAGATCAACAGTCCCACGCTCCACAAACTGAGCCAGCCAGGTTCCCCTTTCACTTTAAACCCATCTACTATTTGATTTTTTAAAAACCACACTGTATTAGTTTCTTGCAGCTGCTGCAACAAATTACCACAAAGCTGCTGGTATACATGCATTCTCTCCAACGGTTCTGGAGGCCAGAAGTCTGAAAGCAAGATGTCACCAAGGCCACGTTCCTCCCAAGGCTCTAGGGTTCCCTGCCTCTGCTGGATTCTGGGGGCTGTGTCACTCCAACCTCTGCCTCTGTCCTCACCACCCCCTTCTCTGGGTGTGTCAAGCCTCCCTCTGCCTTTCTCTCATAAGCACATTTGTGGTGGCATTTAGGACCTACTTGGATAATCCAGGGTAATCTCCTAATTTCAAGATCCTTAATTTAATTATATTTGCAAAGACCTTTCTTTCAAATAACTAATACTCACTGGTCCTAGGGATTAGGACATGGACATATCTTTGGGAGCCATTATTAGCTTACCCATGCATTAGTTTGATTTTTTAAAAATATAAATCTTGGGGCGCCTGGGTGGCTCAGTAAATTAAGCATCCGATTTCAGCTCAGGTCATGATCTCATGGTTTGTGAGTTCGAGCCCCACATCAGGCTGTGCTGACAGCTCAGAGCCTGGAGCCTGTTTCAGATTCTGTGTCTCCCTCTCTCTCTGCCCCTCCCCTGCTCATGCTCTGTCTCTTGCAGTCTCTCAAAAATAAATAAACGTTAAAAAAATTACAGAAAAATTATAAATCTTGTCAATCTACAACTTGAAGTCCTTTGGTAGCTACTCATAACTTCTAGGATCAAGTTCAAATGATGTATTGGTTAAAATTAGTCTCTACACCAAAAGCACAAAACACAAGAGAAAAACAGATCCACTGGACTTTAAAATTAAAACTTTTTGTGCTTTAAAGGACACCATTGAGAAAGTGAAGAGACAACTCACAGAACAGGAGTGAATATTTGCAAGTCATATCTGATAAGGAACTTGTATCTAGAACATACAAAGCACTCTTAAAAAATTTTTTTTAAATTTAATTTGAGAGAGAGAGAGTGAGAGCGCATGCAAGTGGGGGAGGGGCAGAGAGAGAATCCCAAGCAGGTTCCACGCTATCACCTCAGAGCCCGATGTGGGGCTCGAACTCACAAACAGTGAGATCATGACCTGAGCTGAAACCAAGAGTCAGACACTTAACTGACAGAGCCACCCAGGTGCCCCAGGATATACAAAGAAGTCTTTGAGCTACATAATAAAAAGATATAATGATTTAAAAATGGGCAAAGGATTGGGGCACCTGGGTGGCTCAGTCAGTTAAGCGTCTGACTTCGGCTCAGGTCATGATCTCATAGTTCATGGGTTTGAGCCCTGTATCGGGCTCTGTGCTGACAGCTCAGAGCCTGGAGCCTGCTTCAGATTCTGTTTCTTTCTCTCCCTCTGCCCCTCCCATGCTCGTGTTCTCTCTCTCTCTTAACATTAATAAATTTATAAATGGGCAAAGGATCTAAATAGACATTGCTTTAAAATGATATAAAAATGGCCAATAAATCCATGAAAAGATGCTCTACATCATTAATCATCAGGAAAATGCAAATAAAACCACAAAGATACAGTTCATACTGACCAGGATGGTGGTGATAAGAAAGACAGTACCCAGTGTTGGTGAGGAATAGAGACACTGGAACCCTCCTGCACTGTTGGTGGAAATGTAAAAGGGGTGCACCTGCTTCGGAAAATAATGTGGCAGTACCCCATAAAGTTAGACACGGAGCTACCACATGACCTTGTAATCTCACTCCTAGGTATATACCTGAGCAAAATGAAAACAAGTCCACACGAAAACTTCTACAGGAATGTTCATAGCAGCATTATTCATAATAGCCCCAAAGTGGAAACAACTCAAACGTCCACCAACTGACAAATGGATAAACAAAATGTAAGTATATTCATACACTGGAATATTATTTGGCAATAAAAAGGAGGTACTGATAGGACACACTGCTACGGCATACGTGGACCCTGAAAACATGATGCTCAGTGAAAGAAACCAGTCCCAAAGGACCACATGTTATACGACTCCATTGGATGAAACGTCTCGATAGGCAAATCTATAGCGACAGAAAACAGACTGGTGGTTGCCTGGGGTTGGGTAGGGGTTTAGAGGGAATGGTGTGTGGGGGGGTGACTGTCAAAGGGTATGGGCCTTCTACTTGGGGCGAGGAAAACATTCTAAGTTGATAAGTGGATCGTGCACAATTCTGAACGTACTAAAACCCACTGAATTGTAGGCTCTGAATGACTGAAGTGAATGGCCTGTGAGTTACAGCTCAGTGGAGCTCTTCATGGCCAGACAGACAGTCTATAGCCTCAGAGGGTCCACGCTCCAGTCCCAGCCCCAAGAGAACGTGCAGGTGGACAAGAGAGGGAATGCGTGCAAAGCCTTCACAGTCTCTGGCACGAGGTAGATCCCCTACACGTGCAGCCGTTACCCACCTGACATTTGAAGCTTTACAGCACTCGGCCCCTGCCGATCCCTGGCCCCCTTCCACCACTTCAACCCTCCTTTCGGGCAGTCTCCACCCCGCCTCGCACCCCACACGAAGTTATCCTTAGAGCCCCTTGAAACAGCGTCAGCACATCCTGCTCTTACTAGAATGCTCCTTTCCCCCTGCCTCCCCCGGCTAATTCCTCCTTTCTTCCCCTTCCGTTTCCTCAGCTTTCTCTCTTCCAGAAGCTTCCCCCCTGTAGGCTCCGAAGACCGCCCTATCCTTGGCTCCGGGTCAGCCGTTGTTCCTCTCGGCTCCCACAGCTGCCGGCACACCTCTGAATGACGGCGCTTACCATTCTGGATGGCATCTGTCCACCTGCCTCAGGTCTCATTCGTCTTTACGTGCTCGGGCCCAGCACAGCGACATAGGGTAAGGAATGGCAGTGCCGAACAGCCACCAGGACTCCACAGACTCATCGTAGCAGCCGGCAGTCTGGCAAAAGCTCTCCTAGGGAAAGGGGAGGTTTCCCCCTCGCTCTCTGGACTGGAGAGCTCCCCTGTTTCTCTGGCACAACTGCTCTGGTGCCCGGGCTTAGGCGCACGCGTGTGCAGACTTGCCCCAGGGCCTGCTTCCCACAGAGTGGCAGGGAAATGGGGCACACTGCCTTTCCTGTGACACTGGTCAAGCCCTCTCCAGCTGTGCCCCTGTGAGTTTATTAACACTTTACTGACGCACGTGTTCAGACGTGTGTACTTAACGGGAAGGGACGTCTGAAGAGCACACACAGCACAATGTTTACACCTTGCAGCATATGGAAAATACGTTCACAAAGCCTGTAGGAGGTAATGCTCAAAAAGAGCCGACAGTCTGGGGACAAGAAGGAATGACTACTTTCTGAATACTCCCCCCATCATAAGCACAGTCAGTAATCAGCCTGGTGAGGTCTGTGTGAAATGCCCTGTGACACTCAGAAGCGGCGGGTGCCCCAGCCCAGACGCATCCAAGCCAGGGTGGCATGGTGTGGGCAGCAAATACCACGGGAAACTGGGTGCAGTGATCTTTATCTCCACTCCAAGATGGATTTATCTATCCCTGAGAGTTTAAACACAAGGGCTGCCATGTTGCACGGCTCCAGGGCTGCCCTTCCTATCACCGCCGAGGTGACAGGCGCCCCGTAAGATGGTGCACGGCAGTCTGTGTAGCCGTCAGAGGTGGCCTTGTTAAATCTCGATCACATAACCCTAGGCGTATTAAAGCAAAAAGGGCATGCTTATTTTCATATGGCACTGGTCTCTTATTTTATTATTTTCTTAACAAAACTGTCCAAATTGTCCACATGACTTAATGAAACAGTGATGTATTTTAAAGGAACCTCCAAACACGAGGAGGGTGTAGTTGGTAAAAACTTGTGTTATTAGCCACATTGTAGGGCAGCATTCTTAGCAAACGCAAGCAACCTTCTCCTGTCCCAGGTATTTTGTTGGTTAGGGTTAGAAAAACAGTGAAAGGCCAGTGAGCTCTCAGGCACCCAGGAAAATACGCTAGATGTCGTTTCTGAAAGTCAGCACCTTTGCATCTCGACAAATGAGAGTCAATGACACATCCTTCCAAGGTGTGCCAGTCAGGCAACTGCTTGTCCTTATCTTTATTGAAACAGAAAAGGATCAATACTGGCACATGCATGTCACATCCCCCTTCTATGTTCTACGCTATTCTAAGAGTATTTTTAGTTCGCTGTGATTTTCCTGTCTCTAAACTCCCTCTCCTCCTTGTAACTGTGTACAGACTGGTCTACCGGCCTCAGGATACCTACCTGGGGTCACTGCTTAATGTAGGAGGGGGAATCTGTCCACCTTGTGAGGTCCCATTAAGTTGCACCTCCTCTCTGACCTCTTCCCCCCGAAGGCCCTGGCCCGGACTCTGCACCTCTCTTTACGCAAAGCGGATGAGAACATGGGCCGAGTTGGAGAGGATGAAGCAGAAATCCTGACTCTGCCACTTACTAATCACGGGCACCTCTGGTGAGTGACGTGGCCTCTCCAGGTCTCAGTTCTGTCATTTGAAAAGTGGGGGCAACACCCATCTCGGGGGGCTCTTAGAGGGCGCAAGGAGAGAGCGCATGTAAAGCAGGTGGCACGGTGGTCATGCCCGGCAGTCAAGAAACCGCAGCACATCTCTTTCCTTCTGAATGTATTCTGTCCCTGTTATTGGACTGTGAACACTTTGAGGGGTCAAATATTTACCCAACTAATGGGGAAATGGATGTGAGAGGAATGGAGTACCATTCTGCTTCCTGCCACCAAGGCGCTCCCGAGGAATCATGGCCACTCCCTCACTTGTGTCCCGACCTGGCCCCTAGTTGATCGACCAGACTGCGGCTGTGTGGCAGCCAGATAGATTTACATTAGCAAAGACAGCAAGGTATGGAAGGTTAATTATGATTCATTCTTATTGTAATACATTACCTCTCAGTTCAAATTTTATATGCAATTGACCAAATGAATGACACCACTGATTTCTGATGGTATCCACGTGATTGTGTTTTTTGTTCCATATTCTCTCTCTCTCTCTCTCTCTCTGTACGACACTGAAGCATGGAAGTAGGGTCACAAGCTCCCCCCCACCACCCCCCACTTCTGTTTGTATGCTCTGTGAATTTAAGGTCTGTTTCCTTTTCCTTAGATTTTTCTAAACGACAGGGGATACTGGGGGGTACGGAAGCCCCTGGACTAGATTGCTGTGATCATTAATTTCATTAGGCTGGATCAGGGCGAGCTTATAATGAAGACTCTCGGGATTCTCACACTCTCAGAATAGCAGGCACTGAGGCCCTCACAGACCACGTGGCTGCACGTTCAGGCACGGATTCCCTCCCCTTGGCACGCCCGCCTTGCAACACCCAGCTTGTCTGCGTGTCGGCCCTGGCTGCATGGACAGAAATGGCTCTCCCACTATGGATTTAGGCACTTTGGGGGCTGAACAGGAGCTCATCCGCTCTCTGCTTTTCCTTTGGAATTCAGTAATGAACTCATTAAATCGCCAACTTGTTGTGACAGGAAGTCATTCAGATGCTGATGCTATTGCCATGGAAACCATCCCTCGGCTTGGAACTCTGTCTGTCTCTGCTGAGGAGCACTCTGGCTCCGTAATTACTGTCATCCCCAAATAACACGGAGCCATCACGGTTCTGAGCAAGTCCAGAAGCAGGGGCATACACAGACTCTCTTCTGCTTTCAGATGAATCCTTGTTGGTTTTAGTATTTTTAGCACACATTTCTGTTCTGTGCCAGTTGTCTTTTTCTTTCCTACATGCTGGCTCCTTTCCAGCACCTTTCCTAGAGAAGCAGACAAAGGATTTTTTCGGGGATGATAGCTGTCAGGAATACTGTTTAAAGAGAGCCTACCGCTTTCCCCAAATCTCTGTGCTTCCAAATATGGAAAAATGAATTCTCCTGCCTTTTAGGAGGAACCCCAAGAAAGGAAAGCCAAAGTCCATTATAGTTCATATTCTATAAAACTTCAACGTTTATGTTTATGGGTAGGTCAGTAATGCCCAAATGCAAATTCAGAGATGCAACACAAAGTACATCGTGATGTTTCCTTTACTTTGCATTATGGAGAGTCCTGTTGAGCTCTGTGACTAAAGGCTGACCAAATCACCAAGAAGGAGAACCCATCCATCCCAGGCAGCAATCAAATCGTTCTTGTATATGTTATGGCACCCGGACTACAGCAAATCTTTAAACATAACCGTCACTTATGCAGTGCCTGAGACACTGGGCCAGGCATTTCATATTCTGTTTCATGATTTAAATGAATCTGCATGAAAATCCCACGAGGCAGGTATTTTCATTCCAATTTTACAGTGAAGGAATGTGCAGCTCAAAGCAATTAGGTACATTAAATAAATGCCACACCTTCCCATACGGCACAGGTGTTACCACACCACACCTCCGGTGCTCCTGTGTCCACAGGCATCCAGGTGACTTCCACTGCCTTAGAATCATAGATGCTCAGATTAGGAAAAGTCTTCTGTGATTCTCCTTCCAACTGACACCTTCTAGGACATCCCAAGCGTAGTCTGGTTTAAGCTTATGTGTTTCCAGGGATGGAGACCTTACTAAGAGCAGCGGCATTTGGACAGCCTGGTGTGAAAGCCCCTCTTAGTCTACTCCTGACACGAGGAAAGAGCAATTACTGGCTCTTCTACTGAGCCCCAAAGTGAGGAAATCTGGCTCTGGCCAAGTTTGTCCTCTATAACATCCAGGTACAGGTGGGAGAAGAGGGAAATGGGGAAGGGGTCAGAGCTATGGCTGGAGCTGGCTTCGGGCCTGAGCTGAGCAAGAAGGTCTGGGCAGGTCACGGACCGAGGTTGTTCGCCTCACAGGAAAGAGACCTGCTCCCTAGTGCTGGAAGGAAGCTGCCGTTTCGGATGAGACCATGAATGGATGTCTGGCCCTTTCTTCGGTGTCATTTTTTATTTCTGTATTTACACATCATACACACACACTCTCCACAAACTGCATAACTTTTTACAAACATGAACACCGACATTTAGAGACAGGCAGTGAGCAGAGACCTCTGGGACACCTTCTGAAAATGTCAGCAAGGTCATGGGAGGAGTTCAACAGGGACCTTACAACTTTACAAAGCCCTATGGTAAGTGGTGTTAAAGGTACTGCTTTCTGCTCATGGGAATGAGATTTACTCTTATAAATGTTCATTTGTCCCTGCCTTAGAATATAAACTCTTCTGTGGCAAGGTCTGGGAGGTAGGCAGGTTATCTACTGTCTGCGTGACCTGGGGTACGTCTCTTTCATCTGAGTGCCTTGATATCCTCACTGGTCACATGGAGGAGACCGTTAATTCTGTTACCCACCTTACGGGAGTACAGTGAGGTTAAAATGCAAAGTGCAAAAAAAATCTACAAAAATCTTTCTAACTTAGTATTCTACGAGAGTGAATAGTTTACAGAAAATGTAATTTAGAGCCCAATATTTACAATATGTTAGGTCAAGTCTCTTTACAGTTACCAATGAAACAAAATGATTTTCAAAGCTTCCAGCAATGATTTAAGCAATATTCAATATAAAAAATTTTCAATAGTGGGTTTTTGTTTGTTTGTTTGTTTGTTCACGGTCTTATGATCTAACCTGTTGCAAAGATTAAAGCAAAATTTTCCACGCTTAATCACAAAGGATTAGTAAGGCCCCTGTAATACTGCATCATGAAAAACAAGCAGGTCACAGAGCCCAACATTTTTAGTCTTTCTGGATTTGTTTTCTAAGTAATTTTAAAAGGTACTTGTAAATACACCCTGCCTTACTTCTAAAAAGCATCTGGGGATAGCCTATAATAAAAGGAACAGATATAATAAAAGTGAAGTCATTTAAAAAGAATCCTTTATTCAATTCACAGCCATTTCTTCTTAATAATATCTCTGAAACAGATATGAATGTAGAGTTACAAATGAGATCTCCTATAGTTTTTGATGCTGAAAATATTTTAGGCACTGTAACTAAGCAGGGAGTGGCCAGTGTCTGGTGACAAATGACTTCTGGGCGGTGGGGATCTGTGAGATGGTCTAAACTATAGGACTCAAAGAGAATGGACATTAATGTGATTACAAAATGGATTAAATCAATGTGTGGTCCATTCCCAGATCCTGTGGTTTATTTCTCTTTGGATGTAACAGCTAGTCTTAGGCAGAATATGTTAAGAAAATCGCACAAAGGGGAAATGAGTCACTTACTGAAAACCCAGAAAAGCTTAGGCTAACCAGCTAGACAGAGACTCGACCATGTCTTTTTCTGCCTCTGTTCTACTTCTACATCCTGAGAGCATCACCTCGTCTGAATCGTGGGAGAAAACTGTTTTTGGCAAATATACGTTGGACATACGCAGACTTCCTCTTGCTCTTTCTTCATGACACACACACCCCATATCCAGTACGCTTTGGAATGCATGTGGTTTTTAAGAAATTCAGCAGTCTCACCTCCATAATTATGTCTGACCTAGACCAACATTAAAATATTTTGTTCTCCCTGTGAGGGCAGCAGTAAGCGTGAGGTTCCACCTTTCCTTGGATGACAGCCCATTATCCTTTCCTGCTCTCTCGCAGTCCTGCTGAGAGGAGAGCCCTGGCAAAGGAACTCTGTTTTGGTCACATATCGGTACAGTGCCTAGCACATTGTTGCTACTTGATAAATAGTTCTTTCTCGAGGGAGTTGAATAAATATTTCCAGTCTCCCCTCCACTGGCTATTACTTTTTCCTCAGCTTACAAACACGTTCAGGTCTCCTCCGTTACATAAAAGACCAAAAAGGCTACCTGTTCATTTTTTCCCCAGCAGCCATGAAATGCCCCAAATTAAGATAAACTATAATGCTGGTGCCTTCTCGCTACTGCTTTCTCTCTCATCACACCCTCCAGTTAAGCTTCTTACACTGGGGTGTGATTCCCTTGATCCTCCGCAGTGTGCTATAGAATGAGGAGCCACAGAAGAAACACAGAGAATCTTCCGGGAAGATTGATTCCAAGTACGTAACTGGAAATAATTTAACATGCGTTTAAATTAAAGCCAACATCTGGAATGACAGAATGAAAAGTAGTGTTGATTATTAAAACAGGATTTTGAAAGAGACATGCCAGAGGCCGCCTCAGTGTCTGATTCTAGTAAACGTTGAGTTTACTCTGTGACGGCGAGGGGAGTTCCTTAGAAAAGCCTGAAAAGCACTGGTAAGTAGATGACTACCACACCAGGTGACACATTAGCCTAGAGGTAAGCACTACAGGTGCTGTGGGATCTCTGAGGACAGACAGGACAATGTTGGGGAGGGATGGACAGTATTTCCTTTACAGAAGAGCTGATATAGTAGCTCTTGAAAGATGAGTGGCTAACCAGATGGAGGGGGGGCGGGCTATCGCTGTGGGCAGAGGAAGCAGTATGGACAACTCTAAGGTGTTGATGGATCTGACACGTAAGAACAGGGAGTCTAACGGTAGCTGAAAAAGGAGGTGGGTTTTGACTGTCCGGTGAAGAACCCAAGTATCGTGCTAGAAAATCCCAGTGCTGGAGACCATTCTCTATCTTTGAAACTCTTTTTCTCTTGGCACCTCTTGGAACATTCTGGTCCTCTGGCTTCTTTGACAGTTTCTTGGTTCCTTTGCTTATTTTTCCTCTTCAACGACCCCTCTCTGACTCCTTGAATTCTGGTGTTTCCCCCTGAGTTCCTGTGTGGCCATGTTTTTCTTCTGGTTCTCCACACATGGACTGTTTCTTTCCCTCTCGCCGCTTTGACTTCTGTGAAGCCACAGGCTTCCAAATCTTTTTCCCCAGGGCAGACATTGCATGGATATCTCCACCTGAACTGACAGATAGCCTTTCAAAATGAGTAAGTCCTAAGCCTACATCATTTCCTGTGCTCCTCCCTCCCCTCCTTTCTAAGGCCCTGTATCTACTAGTCTCTACAGTCTGGATTAAAAGAACCACGATCTACCTGGTCACCCAAATAAAAAGTTGGGAGTCGCCAGCTCCTTTGCTCATGACCCACAGCCTATCAGCGGCTGCTAACTGGCCTCTGTTAAATAGATCCTCGCCTCTCAGTCTCCACCAGGGATTCTCAACAGACCAGAGGTTCTCCCATCCCCTGCACCCCAGTTGAGAATCACCGTGCAGAATGAGAGAGGGGGCACAGGCTGTGCAACTGGACCATGTCGGGATGGAAAAGGTTAGAATCACTGGCCTATGTCTCTCTGGGCCACAGCTGCAACAGCTAGGTAACCGGTCTTCTGGATACCAGCTCCTTCCCCTCTAAAGCCTCCTCCACAATTCTGCACTTATCTTTTTAACACAGAAATCTCATTAAAGATGAGGAGTTATTGAAATTGACAAAACAAAATGAATACGGAATAAGAAGAAAACATCAGTGAATATTTATCTGGTCTTTGGATGAGTGAGACTTTTTAAATCATTCATGCAAAGGTTAAAGGAAAAGGCAGATTTGACTACCTACAGATGCAAAACTTCTCTAGAATAAAATACTGTAATTTAAAAAGATGGGCCGGGAAAACATGTGTAACGTATACGAGGGTTAACAGTCCTAATATCTAAAGTGCTCTTACAAATTAGTAACCAAATGATAAAGGCACCAAAAGATAAAAAGCGGCAAGGATATGAACAGTTCACAACACATATACAGATAACAAGTACACAGACCGATGGGAGAAAGTATTCAATCTCATTTAAGAAAGGTAGATGAAGAAGCGCCTGGGTGGCTCAGTCAGTTAAGCATCCAACTCCTGGTTTCAGCTCAGGTCAAGATCTCATGGCTCGTGAGATTGAGCCCCATGTTGGGCTCCGCACTGACAGCGTGGAGCCTGCTTGGGATTCTCTCCCTTACTCTCTCTGCCCCTCCCCTGCTTGTGCTCACTTGCTCCTTCTAAAAATAAATAAATAAACTTAAAAAAAAATGTCGTACTGGAAAAGAATACTTAGTGACCCAGGAAGACATTTCAGAATGTTTGCTTCATATGCTTAAGTGAAATCACAATTATAAAACAGAACGTATTAAAAAAATCTCATTTTTGGAAAACTACATATATCTGTATGCGAAGAGGATATAAAAATGTTAACAATGGTTTGAATGTGTGCTTACAGATTGTTTTTCAATGTCTCGGTGTACATTTTCCAAAATTCCCACATATAGAGTTACTTTTGTTATCTGGGAAAAAAAATGTTTTTAACTGGAGACACAAAATTCCCCTGTGTTTGGGCTGCCTATTGTCTACTTGGACGGAGCCCAAATCCTGTGCCTGATAGGCAAGGCCTGTCACAATCTGGCTCCTCCTTGGCTTCCTAGCCTGCTCTTCCTGACGGGAGTCCCACATTGGAGGCCTCCTGAGTCATGCGCGTGTCCACCAACAAGCCTTGTTGTTCTAAGCCTCTGCCCGCACAGCTCTGCCCCTCCTTCCTCTGCACCACACTCCCGGGATTGGTTAATTTCTCATTCTTCTAACTGGTCCGCCTGTCCTACTCCTGCTCTTTCAACTCCTCAAGCTCACCAAGTTCTCTGCTGCCTCGGGGCCTCTAGATCAACTATTTTTCTGCCTGGACAGGTCTCCACATGACCAGCTCCCTTTCATCTTTTCAGACCCTAAATGACACCTCTTCACTTGACCTTCTCTGATCACTCTATCCCTAAGTAAGTTCTCTCAGAGCCCTGCTTGCTCCTCCTGAGCACTTACTACGAATAAAATTATTTTTATTTATTCGTTTACTTGGTCTCAGTGTGTCTGCCCTACTTGAGTGTAAGCTCCGGGAGGCGGGGGCTGTGACCCAGGGCCTCACAATTTAGCCGCACACAGTTGTCTGTGGAATGGACAGACAATGGAAAGACCAACTGTCCTGAAAAGCCTGCCTCCGTGTTCCTGTGGGACCTTGTATGCACATCTCTGCCAGCTTCTCCCCTCTCTAGTTTTCCAACACCAATGTGATTGCTTCCTTACAGCTGCTCCCTGAAGTGGTCTGCAACTGCTCTGAGAGGAAGACAGGGTACGGTGTGCAGGCCTGGAACGCCACAGGCACTCACCAAGCGTGCGCTCTGATTGAATGCACGAGGGGGGTTTCTGTGGGGTTTCAAGCGGGTCGAGGAACCCCTTCTGGGACTGAGCAATCACTACAACACAAGCAGATGATGAAACGCTGCCTGGGGGTCAGCCTCAGCTCACAGAAGGTCACCAAAAATTAGGCAGACACGTGGGGTTTGTGTCTATGAAAAGTTTTAACTGCATTAAAAATTTTTTTTAAGGTTTACTTATTTTTGAGAGAGAGAGAGAGAGAGAGAGAAAGGGGCAGAGGATCCAAAGCAGGCTTCATGCTGACGGCAGAGAGCTGGATGTGGGGCTCAAACCTCTGAACCATGAGATCATGACCTGAGCCGAAGTCAGAAGCTTAACCAACTGAGCCACCCAAGCACCCCATTTTAAGTATATTTTTGAACAGATTTTAGCAACTAGTTAGCAACAAATTCTTGAGCTTCAAAAGAAAAAAAAAAGGCAGGGCAAATAGGGACTTTACAGTGTTTTTGAGTCTGTCAGAAAGTACATTATGTAAATTCCTTAATCTGAAGAATTTATAGGTTCCTTGTGGAGCCTGATAATTGATGATGTTTCTTTGAAAATGTGCTCCCATTTAAAAAGAAAGGGCGGGGGGAACACCTGGGTGGCTCAGTCAGTTGAGAGTCCGACTTTGGCTCAGGTCATGATCTTACGGTTTGTGAGTTCAAGGCCCCCGTTGGGCTCTGTGCTGACAGCTCAGAGCCTGGAGCCTGCATCGGATTCTGTGACTCCCTCTCTCTCTGCCCCTCCCCAACTTGTGCTCTGTCTCTCTATGTCTCTCAAAAAATAAATAAATGTAAAAAAAAAAATTAAAAAACAAAGTAAAATGAACTTCAGGGGCACTTGGGTGGCTCGGTCCATTAAGCGTCCGACTCTCACCTCAGGTTCATGAGTTCAAGCCCCGCGTTAGGCTTAGCACCTGGTGTGAAGTCTACTTTAAAAAAAAAAATGAGGGGCGCCTGGTTGGCTCAGTCGGTTGAGCGTCCGACTTCAGCTGAGGTCATGATCTCACGGTCTGTGAGTTTGAGCCCCGCATCAGGCTCTGTGCTGATAGCTCGGAGCCTGGACCCTGCTTTGGAGTCTGTGACTCCCCCTCTCTCTCCCCTTCCCTCTCTCTCTCTCTCTCAAGAATAAATAAACATTAAACATTAAAAATAAATAAATAAAATGTGTTCCCAGAGACCCCAAATATTTTACAAATAGTGCAGGGAGTCACTCCAACTAAGCAGCTGATGAATGACTGTCCAGTTTCACTCTGATGAGTGTACAGATGGTTAGTGACTCATGGGATAAAACATCAAGTCCAAGGTCTGAACAGTGCAGGTATCATTCAGTGGGCTCACGTGATCCTTTCACTCACTGGCCTTAACCTACTCTGTAAAAGTGGGCCCAACCGAGATGCTCTGTTGCAGCTTGTGAGGGGTTGGCAAAGTTTTCCTGTGAAGGGCCAGGCAGTAAACATTTCAGCTTTGCAAGCCACACAGCCTGCCTTGTAACTAGTTGACTTGGTTGTTGCAGTGTGGACGCAATGAACGGACATGGTGGTGTTCCTATAAAATTTTATTTGTGGACAATGGATTTGAATTTTATAGAAACAGGTGTCACAAAATGTTTTCTTTCTTTTCATTTTTTTCCTCCAACTATTTAAAAATGCAAAATCATCTTGGTGGTTAGCCAGATTTGGCCTGTGGGCCACAGTTTGCTGACCTCTGGGTTAATTAAAAAAAAAATTAATGTTTGTTTATTTTTGAGAGAGAGAGAGAGAGTGCAAGTGGGGGAAGGGCAGAGAGAGAGGGAGACACAGAATCGGAAGCAGGCTCCAGGCTCTGATCCGTCAGCACAGAGCCCAATGTGGGGTTCGAATTCACAGACCGCAAGATCATGACCTGAGCTGGTCGGACGCTTAACCAACTGAGCCACCCAGGCGCCCCTGGGTTAATTTTTGACAGTTTATCTGTGTGGGCAGCTGTGGGACACTGAGATATAGGGCTCTGATCTCAAAAGACTTAGGTTCCAATACCCAAGTGCCCAGCCCTGACAGAAACAATTTATTTCTGAGTCCAACCAAACTAGAGTGATGTCAGGCACTAGACAGTTAACATTTAATTTGAGATGGAGTGACAAGGAAAAAAGACTTCACCCTTGGAAGTGGAGAGAGTTCTTTGAAGTTTGATTAAAAGTGATTTATACACACTTTATAGGAGCACATTATATTAGTGCTTTTTCACTGCAGGATAAACAGAAAATAAGTAACGGGCCACTCTCATCACATGCTCGCACCTGTGGTTCGAAACAGCCAACAAACACTCTCCATTCAAGGGCTCATTGTCAGATAACCACCGCTGACAGGAAGGCAGCCCAGAAAAGTCTGCTCTTTTCAAGAGAAAAAAGCTTCCTCCGCAATTCTCACTGGTTTCTATAGAATGAATTCCCAGGGAGATGAGAGGAAATAGAGGTCATCTACAAGGTCCGTCTCCTCTGCCCCTCTCATTTTCTATTTTAAAATGTGCTTCCGTTCTAGATATTTCACGCCTCCTGCGCTGGGTGGTACCGGTACCTAACACGGTGGGGTAGCGGGGTCCAGAGCACAAGACGCAGAGGGTACAGACACTGGAGCCGTACTGCCTGGGCACATGTCCGTTACTAATTAGCTGTGATCTTGAGCAAGCTACTTAACCCCTCTGTGCCTCAGTTTCTTCAGCTATAAAATGGGGATAATAATAGCACCCACCTTCAGAGCTGTTGTGAGGCTTACATGCGTGAGCATATGCAGCACAGGGCTTTGAATAGAGCCTAGCATGGAAGAAGGATCGGGTGAGTGTTAACTCTGTTTAGTACTGTCTTCACGTGCTTACCAAGCACCGCATGCACGTGTAAGCACACACACATGCTCACACAGTTTTAATCTGATCCTCAGCTTGCCGGGTATCACCCCCTTGTTATAGAGAATAACAAACTGAGGTTTACTGGCCCAAGACCAATCGGCTATGAGTCTTCTGTGAGCCAAAGTGTCCTTCAAGGGCTTCTAAATCACTGAATGGGATCTTAAATTTCCTTCCCTTTACCTATTGGGGAGGTTCCTTAGAGAAAAGGTTGTATAAAAAAATGTTCTGAAAAAAATCACATACCTGTAAGCCATAGGCAGTAGGGATCGCAACTGTTTAAAGTTCATCTTCCCCGGGTTTTATTACCATTATCTTTTTCTCACATGTCATTATTTCCATCCTCATACTCTTCCTGCTATCTTAAGCTTCCTTCTCTTTTTACTGACTGCCTATCTTCAGTTTCTGGGAATGTAAATTAATTATGTCCATTCCTAGCCCCAGAACTTTAAATGAAGGATTTCTTTTGTCACCTTCTGTATTTATCACTTCTGTGCTGTTGCAATGCGATGACCGAGCAGTCACCCTGTAGTAATCCTCCTTCAACTGCAAGAGTGTCTGCAACAAACTGAATGTTCCTGTTGTTAAAATATTAAACTATCTGGGGAAAAGCCTCATCCCTCCTTCATGCATAAGTATGGTAATTGATTCACATGGCCATGGTTGGCCAGCAGAGACATGGTTTCTAGTCTGTACACACTGCTGAGGCAAAGCCAAAGAGAAGAGTAGGGAAATTTGCTGCACGTACGTTAGGGAGGGTTTGAATTAAAAAGAAATTTGAATACGCACAGACGTACGATAAATGATCCATATGTAAAGCTTTTACACATCAAGTTACAATTCTGACTCTCAAGATGAGCTGGCGGATCATTCAGAGGAAAGCTACATTAAACAATTTTTAAGTTTATTTATTTACTTTGAAAGAAGTGGGGGAGGGGTAGAGAGGGAGGGAAAGAGAGAATCCCAAGTAGGCTCCGAGCTGTCAGCACAGAGCCCGATTCGGGGCTCAAACTCTCCGGTGGTGGGATCATGACCTGAGCAGGTCTGACTATAACGCGCAGCTGCTCAACTGACTGAGCCCCCCACATAGAAAAGCTATGCTTTTGAAGATACTGACAAGCAAACTAGCATCATTGAGAGCCACTATTGGTAATTCAGTCTTGTAAGTTCTGCACTTTTCATGCTTTCATTTTTCCAACTTTTTTTTTCTTTCTAATTCCCAAATTTATGCATGTTCATTATAAAAATTTTGGAAAATGGGGAAAGTATAACAGAGTAGAAATAAAATTTTACTCATGACTATCTCACCATCCAGAGAGAGAATCATGGTTAATATTTTGACATAGTAACACGGTAATATTCATATTTTACATATCCTTCTACTAATTAACTTGTCAATAAAAAGCTAAAATTATTTTTTCTTTCAATTTCCCCTTGATTACCAAGCAATGGATGGTCACTGAAATAAAGCCAGAAAGCACAGAAAAGTTGAAAGAAGTATAAACTAAAGCACCTATAGCATTGTCCACTTTGGTATATTTTCTTCTACCCTTTCTTTTCATGACTTAAAAAAATTTTTTTAATGTTTACTTATTTATTTACCTATTTTTTTGAGAGAGAGAGAGAGAGGGAAAGTGAGCAAGGGACAGAGAAAAAGAGAGAGAGAGAGAGAGAATCCTGAGGGGCAGAGAGAGGAGAGGGAGAGAGAGAGAAGTGGGGCTTACTTGGGGCTCATGTTTTACCTGAAGCAAGGCTCAAACTCACCTGATGTGGGACTTGAACTCACAAACTGTGAGATCATGACCTGAGCTAAAAGTCAGATGCTTAGCAACAGAGTCACCCAGGTGCCCTAATGTTTATATATTTTTGAGAAAGAGAGAGAGAAAGAGAGAGAGCTCACGCATGAGTGGGGGAGGGGCAGAGAGACAGAGGGAGACACAGAATCTGAAGCAGGCTCCAGGCTCCAGCTGTCAGCAGAGCCTCACGTGAACCGTGAGATCATGAACCTGAGCTAAATTGGATGCTTAACCGATTGAGCCACCCAGGCGCCCCTATAACTTTTTTGAAAATGTTTTTTAGTGTTTATTTATTTTTGAGAGACAGAGAGACAGAGTGAGAGCAGGGGAGGGGCAGAGAGAGAGAGAGAGAGAGAGAGAGAGAGAGAGAGAGAGAAAGACAGTATCCAAAGCAGGCTGCAGGCTCCGAACTGTCAGCACAGAGCCCGATGCGGGGCTCGAACGCACGAACTGTGAGATCATGATCTGAGCCGAAGTCAGACATTCAACCGACTGAGCCACCCAGGTGCCCCAACACACCTTTGATTACCGATGAAGTTGAAATGTTTTCAGATGTTTATGAACCATTTCGTTTTTTTTTTTTGAACTGTCCATTTTGTTTGCTGTACGAGGTATTTTTAAATACATAAATAATGAATTACTGGAGAGGAGGTTAATCTAAAGCTCGTAAGTATGAGCCCCAGCCATTCCAAACTGAAGTTCTGCTTTACACGGGAGGAGCCAGAAGGTCAGTCAGGTCTTTCTCTTTCCTCCCTGCCCCTCATGGCACGCAGTCAATCCCATCTTAAACTGCTATGCATCGATCTGAGCTGCTTAATATCTGATTTAATGTATTTAGTTTCATAAACCCTTTCTTGATTAAGTATGATGCTTATTTTGGTTTACTGTTTTTCCTGGGCGCAAGGCCACATGGGAATGTGGGAGTAGCAGCAGCTAGTGAGATGGACCAACAACAGATTAAAATCTGCTTTGCTTTGCTTTATCTGTAAGAATCTGGAAGTCAACTTGCTGCCTCCAGCCTGCCCACTGACGACAAGTGGACTGTTGGGAGAAGCCCCTCCCATGTTAACAGTGGTGGCTTCCAATGACCCACGTGGAGTCCTCGCCACTGTGGGCCGTGCAGCTCTTGCGTGGGGGCTGTGAGCGGAGCCCAAGCACAAAATGAGTGGGTCCTCGCACCTCTCCCGTTTCTTTACCTTCACGATTTGGCCACAGTGGGCTCAGAAGGGGGCTATCGAGTAGCAGGTAGCTTTTTCTTTGTTTTTTTAAAAAATGTTTATTTTTGATAGAGGGAGAGAGTGAGCGAGTGAGCACAGGCAGGGGAGCAGCAGAGAGAGAGGGAGACACAGAATCTGGAGCAGGGTCCAGGCTCTGAGCTGTCGGCACAGAGCCCGACGCGGGGCTCGGACCCAGGAACCCACGAACGGCGTGATCATGATCTGAGCCAAAGTCATACGCTCAACTGCCTGAGCCACCCAGGCGCCCCGGCAAGGTAGATTTTTCTTAACCTGCGCTCTGAAGATTCTAATTACTCACACAAACCTGGATATGAAGCTGACATCAGCTTCCTTCAGAGTCACTTAGAAAATCTCGGTCAGCGTGAGTCCCTTCCCTTTCTGAGCTGACACCCTATACTTAGCAATTACAGTTAAGTGGCCACGCAGGCAGTGCTGTGGTGCAGGAACACGCCAGGGTGAGTTACATACCCTCCCTCCCGTCTAACCAGAGCCTACTGACTACCTGCTTCCTTCTTTCCCTCCTCGGATATTTATTTAGTGCTTCTTGTGTTAGGTGCAGTGGATGACCCAAATACATGCATGGCATATCCCCTGCTCTCAGTGAGCTTGTAGTGCAGTGGGGGAGACACACGAGGCCTACGGCTAACTATAAAATGAGAGGGAAAGTGACAATGACCGCAAGAGGTAACGAAGAAAAAGCCACAGAGGCCCTTCCATGTAGTCCCACTTTCAGGCCTTTCCCTGAGGAGCCATCAGAGACTCAAAGCCATGGACACTGCCAAAAGCACTGAGCGAAAGCACAGTAGTGAATCCCAAGGCCCGTGGCATTGCTGTCACACTTATACAGTGATATGTGATCACTCTAGAGACAACATACCCCCCAATCTCACAATTACCCTTGATGGGAGGTATCCCTTCCTATTTCATAATGTGTAGAAACTAGAAATAATTTCATTAGCCAGAAAATACACTCATGTGCTAAACCTGTTCCTTAAAGAGGAGATTCTTCTTTCTAGCAACAGAGGGCATCTTGGTAGTGTCCACGTTTACGGCGTAGCTCCCAGGTCTGTGCCCCTGAAACTGTGTCCCCGCCGGGCCCTGGACACCTGACCACAGGGAGCAGTGGCCGACATTCTGTAATCTGTTCCACCCTTAGCTCTCGAACCTCTGCCTTGCCACCGCTGCCCCTGAGAGCAGCTGTCCTTTACCTGCCCAGCAGCCCTCTGGTTGTTGTGGACATCGACCTATTCAGGACCAACCTGAGCTAGAATGTGGCCATCAGGAGACACTCTCACCTAAGGACTCTGTTACCGGTGATATCGGAACAGGGAACCCAGAGTTGAGGGTCAATTCCATGCACCTGCTCTGGTGTGTTTCTAACTAAGATCAAACACATTCAGTGCATAGAAGTCCTTTCATAGCTTCCCAAATAAATACTCATTTAATACGTAATTACTGAGCCTCCAGAATGTAGACACAGTCCTTCTTGTGGAACTCACCACAACTTCCTGAAAGGGACAGATGCACCCCTTCCTTGAGAAAGTAAAGGCAGCCGGTGTGGCTCTGCAGGTGAGTGACAAGAGCAGAAGGTACAGCTGCTGGCCTTTTATATAACATACCTAACAGGGCGAAACTACCGAGGAGACAAGGTTCTCGGCGAGGCTAAGGGACACTGAGAAAGGGCCACGAATGGAGGGGGGTGGGCCGACAGAAGTTAATAAATTAAGAAGCAAATGAAGAAGGAAGATGTGAATCTGGGTGTTTGTCTAAGCATCCTGAAGACAGGAACCTTGTTTATCTTGTTCCTGGCTGCACCCCTGGTGCAGAGAACACTGCTCAGCAAGCAACAGGTGCTCAAAAGATACATTTTAAGCGAATGACTGTTGGGATAGTAAGAATCATGATGACAATAATAAGGAAATTGGCCACTATCAACTGAGCACCTACCCTGTGCCACACCTGTCCCAGGTGCTTGGCCAGACTAACCTGAATCCAACAACATTCGAAGCTGGCATTGTTCTCCTCGCTTCACTGATGAGGAATCGAGGAATTAGGAGGTAGACAGAGGTTCATAAAACACCCAAGGTCTCTTGTGCACAGATGGACTTAAATGCATACCAGTGTCTGTCCGGAGCCTGTGTTTTCCCTGCTGTGTCACTGCTTCTCAAGCATGAATGTACTAGTAACTCAGGCCCTGGGCCCTTCCAGATGACTGGGCCACTGTGGGGTCTCCTGCTGTCATCATGCTTAGTCATCAAGCCCAAGCAGCCCCACGGGAAGGAAGCGCAGGTGTGCCACAAGTGGGCCAGCACGGGTGCACACCTATGAAGCGTGTTGACTGAAAGCGCCTTGTGTATCGATGCCTGCTTGGCCCAGTGGTGCGAACGAGGCCACTGTGACAGCTTCCGTCTCCATGTCCAGTGAACTCATTTCCGTGGCTTAGAGATACACCCGGTCCGAGGCAGCCATGTCAGAGATGCATTTACTAGTTTCAGAAAAGGTGGCTGTGAACCGTGGGTGGCTCAGTAAAACCGGTTGGTGACACTAGGAAAGCAATCCAAGCATGTCACAATAATGGCCCGCAGCAGCTTCCCAGGACAAGACCATGCCACCTTCTAACCCAAACTTGGGTGATCAGAGCTCCTCGACCTCACTAAGATCTTTTCTTCAAAAAAACCATTAAAAATTCTCTCCTTAAGACTTTCTCAGAACCTTCTCCCCATCTCTGTTTTTTTTTTAAAGGCAGGTTGATAAGGTCCATAGCTACTATTATTTCTGAAAATTACTAAGACCTTAAAAGACTAGGGCCACATTCAGAATATCTATGCAACTTTCATCCTGTTCAGAAAATTACAATTGGGCACAGAGGTATTCTTAGAACCAGCACTTAAGCAAGTTTGTGTTTAGAATATGGTTAGAATATAGTTTGTTTTCAAGGCAAGTGGTTGCTAAATCTCCTTCCCTCTCAGGGCGCCTGGGTGGCGCAGTCGGTTGAGCGTCCGACTTCAGCCAGATCATGATCTCGCAGTCCGTGAGTTCGAGCCCCGCGTCGGGCTCTGGGCTGATGGCTCAGAGCCTGGAGCCTGTTTCCGATTCTGTGTCTCCCTCTCTCTCTGCCCCTCCCCCGTTCATGCTCTGTCTCTCTCTGTCCCAAAAATAAATAAACGTTGAAAAAAAAAATAAAAAAAAAAATCTCCTTCCCTCTCTGTGAGAGTCTTCTCTGCCTCTAGACTCTTCCGTCTACAAATTGTCATCTTCATGGCATAGAGCTGTCTTTCCAGAACACAAGTCTGATTAGTTTGCTCGCTTTATACAACCTACCAGCTTCTTCTATATAGTATATGTCAGGTGGCTATGGGATTTATCATCTGTCTGGGCCACTCCTGAGAGTTAAAGAGACAGCTTTATCAATTATTATGTTGGGGCAACAGGCCTAACCAGGCCTGTCCCTGGCAAGCGAGGATCTATGGTCATCCCATAAAGAAGGTGCCTGTCAGCTCTCCCTGACCCTTCCCCACCCACACCAGCTTCCCAGAGGTACCTGCCCTTCCTGCACTTCCCAGAAGCACACCTCAGCTCTGGTTAACTTCTCTGCTGGATGAGTGAGTGTTCCTGCTCCCAGACCAGCTCCCAGAACAGCCTCACACATTCTCCGAGGCAGAGGTTGGTGGGGGGGGGAGGGGAGGCATGCAGTTTTAATAAGCCTTTCCTGGATTATCAGTATTTGTATTTATACACACTTCCCTCTCTAGGTTGTGAGCTCCTAAAGGTCAGGGGACTGAAATCACCCTGTGGATACCCCCAGTGTATAAAGAAGGGTGTTTCATCTGTCTTAGGTGCTCAGTGAATGTTAGCTGATAATGAATGAACAAATTCCATGACTAGAGAATGTTGCCTTTCCAATAAATACAGAGTTCTGGGTTATAAATAAATGTTTATGACTATCGTGTTTTATTAAGAGTCACTGACTGTCTGGCTATCATGGAAACTTCAGTCAATTTCCACATACGTGAGTGTATGGAAAAATAGTATATGAGTAATTTGTTTTCTCGGTGGTGAAGACGGTAACAGGCATATTTCATTTCCATTGTTCACTGGGGATCGTATTGCTCTGGGCCAAAATGCTGAACCTGCCGAGTGGTGACTAATGTCAGAAGTGCTCTGAGTTGTGTTGGGCCCAAGGGCACGCAGGGCTCCTAGCCTTTAACTCACATGTGGTGCTCTCAGACCCGCGACAAATTGCGGATCACTGTTTGCTACAGAGAAGACACGGTGTGAATTCTTGTGTGGCCCTTCCCTATCCAACCTGTTTCTTACAGTGGTGAACACCCAAGAGAAGTGGAAGGAAACTCCCTGAAGAAGACTGAAAAATGTCACCTCCCATGGGGTGAGCAATGGAGTACACACCCAGCAGTGTGAATTCCCTGTCTCAGTAATGTTTTCCCTCTCCCAAAGCCTTAATCTTGAAGTGATGAGCAATGATTGGTAAACTCTTAAATCTAGAGAAATCTGCATTTCCAGTTACTTTACAGAATGAAGAAGAAAATGCCCCTCAGTAGTCATCCCCTATGACAGCTTTTTGACTGGTGTTGATCCTTGGCACACCTAACTGCATATAGTAGAGAGGCAGAGAGTAAGATCTGTGAATAAAGGAGACATGAAAGGTTAGAGGTGAGTCTATGAAAGTGTCACAGGTGAGTCACTAGGTGGTGGTGGCTGTTCCCACAGCCCCTGAGAACCAGAAGAAACCACAGCACAGGGAATTTTGGTTTAGAAACAGGACAAAATTTCCTGAGTGGGATGTTTAAGATCATTAAATAAATCACCAAGGGAGCTGGAGGTCCCTTAAAACAGAGCAGTTACCAAGCAGTCAGGGATGAGTTCTGTTTAAACCTGACCACTGCCTTGAACTCACGGGGATCATTAAGCTCTTCCCAAACCCACAGTCTCTCACGATACTCCATTAACTGCCAGCGAAAGATGAGCAGAACTCAGAACCAGAGGGGCCTCAAGAGGTCGTCTGACTGGCTCTCGTCAACCAGTATTTTTAGGGTTCACTAAGGACAAAAAGCAGTAATACCTGGAGGTGCCATCATTTCACCTGTCTCTGACAGTCAAGAACTTGTCCTAATGTTGAGTCAAACTTTCTTGGTTGTAAGATGGGGACAAGACATGTAAACACTTATCCACAATAAGCTAAGATCATCGCACTTTCTCAGGCTTTTCTAGGCTCCTCATGCTTCCAAAGCCATTGCTGGAAAGTTCAAGAAAATCTAAAAGACTGGGTGAAATCTGACTTTGACACGACTGCTCTGTACCCAGGTGGATTCTACAATGCCAAGTTTTGGGGTCTGAGGTATTAAATATTAAAAATTTTTTGTTTTAATGTTTTTATTTTGAGAATAAAATATTTTTATTTATGAGAGAGAGAGAGAAAGAGAGAGAACGAGAGAAAGAGCACGAGTGAGGTAGGGACAGAGAGAGAGGGAGACACAGAGAGCAGGCTCCAGGCTCTGAGCTGTCAGCACAGAGCCCAGTGCGGGGCTCGAACTCATGGACTGTCAGATCATGACCTGAGCCGCAGTAGGACACTCAACCAACTGAACCACTCAGGTGCCCCAATATTGAGGAGTTAGGGATGGAACATGGATGGAATTTTTACACATTTCTGCTCCACACACACACACACACACACACACACACACACACTCTCTCTCTCTCTCTCTCTCTCTCTCTCTCTCTCTCTCAGCCATAGCTAAGCTTCCAAGAACGCAAGCCACAGGGGGCACAGCTCTGTTGCTGGGGAGGTAAGGGAAAGAAGTAACATACTTTTTACCCCAGGCTCCAGGGAGGACAGTGTCTGGGAGGTGGAAGGTGGGGCAGAAGGAGAATCAGAAGTCACAGCAGTAAACAGGCTAAGCGGATGGAGGGAAAAGGGAATAAAAACACACAGAAGAACTTTTCCTGAAAGTAACCCCAACCACTTGGAGGAGGCCTTGGAAGGATCTTTCTCCTGCTCCTGCTACAGTAGGTGAGTCAGCAGGACGCGTGCTAGCTGGGATGGAGAATGAACGCAAAGGGGTGGGAGGGGGTAGGGACCTGCTGGGAAGGTAGGTCATTGCCAATGAACTGACCACAGGTTTCTAGCTAAAACATATACTTGCAGCCCCCACCCAGCCCTCCCTCAGCTGTCACCTTCTCAGTTAGCACCTATCCCTATGGCTGCCGTCCTTCTGGTCCTTCTGACTGGCTCCTTCAGCAAGCCTTTCTTCCTTGCCTGGAGCTCTCCGTTCCATCAAGGTTGCCAAATGGCCTAGAAAAACCGCAAAGGCTGGTAGAGACTGGGG
Source organism: Acinonyx jubatus (assembly GCF_027475565.1). Lineage (NCBI taxonomy): Eukaryota > Metazoa > Chordata > Mammalia > Carnivora > Felidae > Acinonyx > Acinonyx jubatus. Next base: position 20,033,137 of record NC_069397.1, read on the forward strand.
TGGTTCTCTAGAAGGCGAAAGAGGACAGGAAATATTTTTTTATGTTTGTTTATGTTTGAGAGAGCAGGGGTGGGGGAGGGGCAGAGAGAGAGGGAGACACAGAATCCAAAGCAAGACCCAGGCTATGAGCTTTCAGCACAGAGCCTGACGTGGGGCTCGAACTCACGTGAGATAAAGACCTGAGCCAAAGTCGGACGCTTAACCGACTGAGCTACCCAGGCACCCCTAAATGCAAATTAAATTAAAAAAATGTTTATTTATTTTAAGGGAGAGACAAAGAGCCTGAGTGCAAGTGGGGGACGGACGGAGAGGGATGGAGAGAGTGTGAATCCCAATCCCAAGCTGACAGCACAGAACCCGACGAGGGGTTCGAACCCATGAGACTGTGAGATCACGATCTGAGCCGAAACCAAGAGTCGGTCGCCTACCTGACAGAGCCACCCAGGAGCCTCTCAAATTAAATTAAATTAGAAATGTTCAAACTCCTACAGGTCAAGAAAGGAACTGACAACTAACCTTTTCTTTTGCCACCTGCTGGCACATTTTAACGTGGAAAATTCTCGGTATTATTTTGACAAAATAAGACTTTTAACATCCTCCCCCTACCAACCTACCACCGTTCAATTAATTTGGGGGAATCAAAAAGCACTTCCATTCCACATGCAGAAAATCCGACGCTGTTGAAGTGACTGAAATCATTACCCTTTTATTCTTTAACAAAGTAACCCACGCAGAGGACTGGAAAAACCCCACAAAACTAAAAGCAACGGTCCCTTGACCCGCTGCTCCTTTCTTTGGTACTTGTTTCAAATCGCTTCTATTTCTAGTTCTTCAATCACTGAATAATATGCTTAGGCTGTTCTTTCTGACTTTATCAGGTTTAGACGTTAGCTTCTGTCTTCCTTTCATGGCAGATCTGCATTCCTATCACTAGGAAGCCCCTCTCTCCTCCTCATCGGTACCTTCGTCAATACAGCTCTATCACTCTTGACCATCTTTATTACTTTAAATAACAGATGCATCCTTTTCACTTCATTCTGTCAAGAAACCATTTCTTTCTGGCTCACCATGTGAAGTAAGGATATCGGCATCCAGCTCCTTTTAGCGCTTCTGGCTTCCCTCCAGCTCCTGCCTCCTGCCAGCTCTACTTTCATATGCTTGGGGGCTGAGAAGAATGCTTCTTTTGTGACATCTCCCGTCATGGGCTCTTGACTGTACCTCCAAAAGGTGCTTCTGTCTCAGACACCCCTCTCTCAGTCAGTGCTACCCCAGCTACCTGGGGCTCCGGCCAGGTATCAGTCCTGTGGTCCCCTTCCGTCTCATGTGAGCCCTGTCATTCTCACTGTGTCCACTGCCAACATGCTAGTGCAGGTGACCACCTTTGATGTTCCGGACCAGCCATGCCCTTGTCCCTGCTACAGTCCAGCCTCTACAAAATGGCCGGGGTGATTTTCTTTCCTGAAACATAAATCAGCTCACATTGCTCCCCTTGCTAAAAAAATAGTCTCTCTCCCTGCAACCCCCTCACTGTTGCCCATAAGGCCTTAAGTGATCTGCCCTGGGCTATCTCTAACTTCCATTCCCTGCCCTCCCCCCTCAGGCACACTGCTCCAGCAGGACTGGCCCTTATCTTTTGACCATCACAGAGAATTCCAGTTTTAGGAAGTTTGTTCCTGCTTGGGAGAACCCCCGGTCTTTTCCCTGTCATTATTTAAATCCTAACTGGAGCGTCCCTCCTTCTGAGAGGTCTTTCATGACAGCAGAGAAACCTCCTGACCCCAACTATGCTCTATCATCATGTTATCCTTCTTCTTCATGGACTCGAGACATTATTTTACTGATTTATGTGTGTTTATTGTTTACCTCCCTTCCTAGAATGTGAGTGCTGAGGGCTACTTTGTTCACTGCCTGCATCCCGGTCACCTAGAGGAGTGCGCCTGGAATATAAAAAGCATTAAAAAGATTCATTATTACCAACTCGTGTTTTGGTAGGGTCTCTATGCTTTGTGTAAGATTAAGTTCAAAAGCTGGAAATCAAGCAGTGTTTTATTATTGCAACCATGTATTATTCATTACTTAATGGAGTGCGTAAGTAATGTCCCCAAATACATTCTCTCTTAAACTCCACACCCCCCCCCCCCCATTTACAAATTGCCTTTTCTCTTTCATGATCTAGTTTTTACGGTTAGATAAAACCCTCTGAATCCCCCTTTCCCTAGGTACCATTCATTGAAGTCCTCTACCTCCTTGCTCTGAGCTACACTGATTCCACACCTGCCACTTGGACTTTATTTCCCTTGTGATTTGGACCTACTACCTCTCGGCTCTCATCTCTTCCTGCTTCTTCTTTTATTACCGTAGTTTGTTGGAATACATCTTCAGAACATTTCCTAAGAAAGGGTGTATGAAAAGTCCCTGTTTGTCCGATTGTGTTGTTTCCCTTTCTCACCTTTTTCTTTCTTTTACTTTATTAAAGATTTTTTTTTTTGAAGTAATGCCTACACCCTACCTGGGGCTCGAACTCACAGCCCTGAGATCAAGGGTCACAGGGTCACAAGGGTCTACTGACTGAGCCAGCCAGGTGCCCCCTGTTTTCTTTCTTTCTTTGCTTGCTTGCTTGCTTCCTTCCTTCCAACTTCACACTGGACTGACACTTCCCTGCTGGGTAAAGAATTATCTGGTTTGACAACACTTTCTCCTCAGGGCTTTAAAGACAATTTTCCATTGCCTTTTGGCACTCACTATAAGGGCAGAGAATTCACATGTCCACACTTTTAGGTATAATTCCAGTCTCAATTAAGACTTCGCACAAAAGATGTTTACAGTAGACAGAGGGAACACAATTGTATCAGTCCCGGCAAGGAATGGTTGCTCAGACTGGTGCATACAAGACAAAATTACGTCAGGTTAGCAAATTTAACTGACTCTGTTTGAGTTATAGTATGTTAAGCAAATAAACTCAGTTTGATTCCTTCCAAATGTAGGCACTGCGTCTATACATTGTTCTCTTGATCAGGCTACCTACCGTCCTGCGTCGTTCCTAATACTTTTCTTAGCAAACCTCTTCTTTCCAGTACTCCCAGTTCACTTTCATGGCCTTTGGCACAAGTGCAACTGCTTTTCGTTACCCATTTGCACACTTGGTGTGGTAAGGAACGGGGTCTGGCTTACTGCTGTATCTCTGGCACCTAACTAACCTAGACAAGGCCTGGCATTTTTGAGCCGGGGCTCATTGTCATAGGCTGGGGAAATGAAAGCAAAGGCATACAAGGTGAGCTGCTGTTGAAGCCCAGAGAAAGTCAAGACGCTTACCCTTCTCGAGCTTTTTAGGCCCCTGGTCCTAGCATAAAGGCAGTGGCTCTGAGAGATCACGAGCTTTGGAGTTGGAGAACTTGAATCTGACTCTGCTTTGCCACTTATCAGCTGTGTCATCTTGGGTAAATCATTTATATGTTCTGCTTTTATTTATTTTTAAATTTTAATTCATTTATGTGTTTGGAACCCCACTTTCTTCCTGTAAAATGGGGGTAAGTACATCTACTTTGTTGTAGAGGAACTTTGAGGATTAAATCACATACTTTATATAAACTGGCACAATAGTAGGATCTTTTAAAAAAAATTTTTTTTAATGTTTATTTATTTTTGAGAGAGACAGAGACAGAATGCGAGTGGGTTAGGGGCAGAGAGAGAGGGAGAGACAGAATTGGAAGCAGGCTCCAGGCTCCGAGCCGTCAGCACAGAGCCCGACGCGGGGCGCAAACTCATGGGCTGTGAGATCATGACCTGAGCCAAAGTTGGACGCTGAACCGACTGAGCCACCCAGGTGCCCCCACAATAGTAGGATCTTAAGAAGCAGTTGTTGCTATTACTGATACAAATAAAAGCCATAAAAAGTGGACACATAGAAATCAAGCCTAAAGCACTAATTTGGATGAAAAATCCAGTCCATATTCTGTGAAATAAGACTAAGCATGACAAAAATATTCTAGAGTAAAACTGAAATAATTAACAAGTATCTAAATGATCTGAGGTTCCTTTCGGTCCAGACCAAATGTCCTTCATGTTTCCTGTGGCTCTGCCCCTACCGCCATCGACTGATCTGGTCTATATAGCTCCATCCATTAAAAAATCATTAGGCAGAAGCCTCAAGCTACCAAGTCTTACATTCGATTTCTTTTGTATCCTTTTACTTAGTGATGAACATTTTGAGTAAAAGGTAGAAATTAATAAGGTGTTATTATAAGTTTTACATTTATAATATGCTTTGATTACACAAGATTAAATATACATGTGGTGTGACTGCATACAACACGGGAAGTGACTGTTGGGGTGATTTACGGATATCGACCTCATTGGTTTAGTCCTGTTGGATGTGGTGAGTGCTCTGTGTGCCCAGGGGCTTCCTCTTTCCATCCCATTCCCTCCAGGTGGTCTTCCCTCTATTACCTTTTGAGGGTTCCTGTTCCTTTCCTTTGGAGCTTGCCCAGATGGCTGCCCCTTGGGGAGATGACAGCTAGCGTGAAGGATCCGAATGAACTCATCACACAGACTGGAGGATTCCCAGGCCGCCTCTCTGCTCAACTACCCCGAGTGGCAGCCAGCCCAGAGTGTGTTCATGTACCCACAGCAATGGAAAAGAGAAGAGGACTTTTGAAAAGGTAGGTTCCCGTTATGCTTAACCTCAAGGAAGCGTCGTTTTATTTTGGTCTGTGGTCAATCAATGCCCTCCCCTGAGAGACGCGGCAACAGGGGAGGTGCAGAAACAAGGCAGGCAGGAACCTCAAAGCCACAAAAAGCCTTACATTTGATTCCTTTTTGCCTACTAAAGGGAATCCACTAATAGAATAAGAGAACAAAACTGCAATACACTTAGCTTGCTGCCAGGTAGATCAGGGGTGAGGCAAGGAGAAGGAAGAGGAAGCATGTCAAGCATCTGTTTTCTCAAATGTGCAAGACAAAGAACAGCATGGAACCGGCAAGCTTGCCACTCTGCCCTATTTGCTATTTGGGTTCCAAGGAATGGAACTGATGGCAAAGTTTTGAAGCTTTATATTTAAAGGAACGTGGGTCCCCTGACCCTCTTACCCCTCTGTCCAGGATGGACACAACACAGGACAGCCGCTTTAGGAATCTGCATTAGCCACCTGCCAAGGCTTCCTGAGGACAATGTGATGTTCTAACTCTAATCTTTTATATAATAAAGGTGGAAGAGATTTCTCAATGGTACAAAACTCTAAAGAAAATTCGGTAACACATATCAAAGACACCTCACACCTTGTTCAGGATATCAAAATCACTTATCGGACTAAATATGATGGTAGTCCGTGTGCCTAAGAAGTGTGCTTCTACAAGTTAGTATCCGTATTTTCTCAATCTGATAAACATCAGCTTTGATTTATTACTGCTGCTCCTTTAAAAAGAGTCAGTGACTCAGAGCAGAGATAATGTGCAATATCTAATAGTTAATCAAGACTTGTCAGGTGCTCAGATGTTTATTTTATACCTTTCATTTTGCCAAAGGTGTCCTTTCAGGTTTGAGTTCTGTTCTTCTGAACAAATGGCTATCATGTAACTAACAATGCTGAGTTTATTTACCAAGGATTTGTGGTCTAGTCACAAAAAAGTGAATATGATTGACCTTCCACTGGTGACAGGTGAAAAATGAGCCTAAATAAGAGGCCGGCAGATGGAACTTTGAACATTCAGAAAGAGGTTTCAAAGAGACCCTAGAGTCGGTTGTTAGAATGCTTCGGTTTATAAAACATAAGAAATGCTTGGCAGAAATTGTATATAAGAAGGTAACAGAATATGGCTTTGAAATTTCGTATACATAAAATAAGTTACTTGGTGAAAATACTTCCCTTTGTTAGTGGTCCTAAGTTCTTTTTTCAACCACATGAGAGGTCCAAAAAGCTGCTATCAAATGACAGGCGGTTCCACGGGTAGTGAGTCTCAAGGCTATCAGAATCCCTGTGTGCACAGGGTTTAAGAACTGCACCCTGGTCTTCTCAGGACCCCCAACTACTTCCCAATGACAGAATTACTGCTTTTACGGCCAGCAGAGTAACAACTGTAGAACTTTGCTCACCCGGGAATCGGGATTAGCCAGCTGAGTTTAGAACACATCTGCAACTGGTTTCAGGTTCTTACACCACACACGGCGGGAACTGGTCTTTTTGAAAATGTATGGTACAAAAAAAATTAAACTTTTGAGTTTAAAACCATAGAATTTCACATAGAAAGAGAAGGTAATATTTTAAAGATCAGACTATACTTCCATTCAATCTTATTATTATTTTTTAATAACTTGGCTTTTGCCCCCAGTGCTTTACTAACGGCACTTCCAAAGGCCACCAAGTCAAATGGACTTTTCTGGGGCTTAATCCCCTTTGCTGGTGAGGCATCTGGCCATGTTGCTCCTCTTCTTTCCAAGAGATGACTTCACCCAAGCCTCCTTCTATCCTGCTGACCTCCCACCCATGACACCCAGGAGTTGCCTCGGGTTCCAACCTGGTCCCTCTTTTCAGTCTACATGTTCTCCTTGGTGACTTCTTCCAGCTTTGGCATCAATTCAAACTCATTAAACTGCCTTCCAGTCTTTGATGATCTGGTCATTCTTCCACACCTTTCTGGTAGTATTTCTTTTCTTTTTAAATGTTTATTTATTTATTTTGAGAGAGGGGGAGAGGGAGAGAGGGAGAGAGGGAGGAGAGAAGGCTGGAGAGAGAGAGAGAGAGAGAGAGAGAGAGAGAGAGAGAGAGAGAGAGAGAGAGAGAGAGTATATATATCCCAAGCAGGCTCTGGGCTTTGAGCATGGAACCCGACTCGGGGCTCGATCTCAAGAACTGTGAGATCATGACCTGAGCTGAAATCAAGAGTCAGAGTCATGACTGAGCTCCCCCAGGAGCACCCTTTCTGCTAGTGTTTCTTGCCACTCCCATCCACACAGCCTCTCACGCCGTCACACGGGACTACTTCTCACTGTTCTCAGACAGGACCCACGTGCTTTCAAATATTTCCTTTATGGCTTTGTTTATGCTTTCTTCTACCCAAAATACACTGCCCCATCTCATCTGCACATCCCTCCCTAGGCCCCAGATCCCAGGCCCACGTTTGTTAACTGCGTTATTGACATATCACTGATATAAGATAAACTCCACATATTTCAAGTATGTAACCTGACTAGTTTTGAGGTGTGTGTATACCTGTGAAAGTATCACCACACTCAACATACCCATCACCTCCAAAAAAAGTTTTCCAGTGCTCCTTTGCAATCCTGTCTTCCTGCCCCTCCCCGCTCACTCTCTTTTCCTAGACAACCACTAATCTGGTTCCTGTTACTATAATTTGTATTTCCTAGATTTTATATCAATGAAGTCATAGTATGTACACTTTTCAGGTGGACTTCTTTCACCAAGCATTTGTTTTGAAATGAATTTTGAAATTCACCCATGCGGTAGTGTGGTTGCACAGTTCATGTTTTTCATTTCTGAGTAGGGGTCGCCTAGATGGACCACACTTTACTTATCCATTCACCTGCTAATGGACGTTTGGATTGTTCCTTGGTATTTGGTTGCTACAAATAAAGCTGCTGTGAACACTTGTGTGTAAGTCTTTACGTGGACATTTGCTTTCATTTCTCTTGGTTAAATACCTCACAGTGGCATGACTTGAAATATATGGCAGGCATGTGTTTAAACTAAAAAAAAACACACTGCCAAATTATTTCCCAAAGTGATACAATAAAGGTGACAATATAAATTATTCAATTAATACAAATTTCCCAAATGGACAGTACAGTTATCCAAAAATTGTTCAATAGCACCAAATCCTATCTTAGGGAGAAAGCATTCAGTCTTTCATTATTAAATACAGTAGCTTTAGATTTTTCATAGATGCCCTTTATCAGATTAAGGAAGTTACTTCTATTGTTAGTTGGCTGGAGTTTTTATCAGAAGTGAATGTTGAATCTTGTCAAGTGCTTTTTCTGCATCTACTGAAATATCTGACGGTTTTTCCTTTTAGTTTTATTTATATGGTAAATTACATACATTGATTTTTACATCTCCATTTCCAATGAATACTGCTGTAGTTGTCTTTCCTTATCATATTTGCTTCTGGTTTTGGTATCAGGGTAAGGCTGGCCTCAGAGGATGAGTTGGGAAGTATCCCCTCAATTTTCTGGAAGAGTCTGTACCGAACTTGTATAATTTCTTTCATAAGAATATAGAATTCACACCGGTGAAGCCATCTGGACTTGGAGTTTTCTTTGTGGGAAAGTTTTAATTACTAATTTAACTTTAAGAGGCACAGAACTATTCTGGTTATTTATTTCCTCTTGTGTGACCTTGGGAAGTTTGTTCCTTGCAAGGAATTTGTCCATAAGTCATCAGACTTACGGGCATAAAATATTAATAAAGATATTCCTGGTTATCTTTTTAATATCTACAGAATCAGCATGCATGTCTCATCTTGGTATTGGTAATTAGTGTCTTCGGTTCTTCCTCATTACCTGACTAGATGCTTATCAATTTTATTTTGGTCTCATTGATATTTGCTCTTGTTTTTCTGTTTTCTGTCTCATTGATTTCGGCTCTGATCTTTATTATTGTGTTTCTTCTGTTTGCTTTGGTCTAATTCGCTTTTATTTTTTCTAGTTACTTGAAATGGAAGCTGAGGTTACTTATTTGAGACCTTTCTTCTTTTCTATTCTAGGTATTTAGTGCTATAAATTTCCACCTGAGTGTTCTTTGAGCAGCATTACACAAATGTTGATATGCTGTGTTTTTATCTTAATGCAGTTCAAAATGCTTTCTATCCGTCCTTTTAATTACCTCTTTCACCCCTGGGTTACTTTGAAGTGTGTTATTTAGCTTCCAATTATTTAGGGATTTAGCAGAGATCTTTTTGTTATTATTTCATTATGGCTGGGATCTATGAATCCATTATATTAATTGTGACCTGTGTCATGGTCCAGACAGAATGCAGTCTATCTTGGGAGATATGTCTGGAAAGAATGTGGGTTCTGATGCTGTTAGGCAGAATGCTCTATAAATGCTAATTAGGACAATTTGGCTGATAGTGTTCTTCAGGTTTTCTATATGCTTTCTGTTGATTTGTTCTATCAGTTATTGAGAGAGGGGTATTGAACTTGGATTTGTCCATTTTTCCCTGCAGTTCTACCAGTTTTTGCTCCCTGTATTTTGAAACTCTTATTAGAGGCATAAACATTTAGGTTTGTTATATTCTCTTCAGGAATTGACCCAATATTACTTTGTTACTGCTATTTTTTAAACTGATAATTGTCTTTTAAAAAGAATTAAATAACAAGGAAAGAATCTGATAATATTTACTCATGTAGCACTTATTTCTAATGACCTTTATTCATTTGTGGAGATCTATATTTCCATGTGCTATATATAATTT